>NC_060238.1:11204041-11520707 GCF_021155775.2 Neodiprion pinetum | reverse complement strand
CTCTTTCTGACTTATTGGCCCCCAGGAATTTGGAAAGCGCAGCGAAATGAGCGTAGGATCAACATAAGAGAAATGGCAATCTAAATACTTCGTCTTTTGGCTGTAACTTTTGAAACGTTGATCTCAGCGTATTGGAAACGCGCCCGCTTCATCTCTCTCGCAAAGATACCTCCAAATAGTGTATGGAAGAATCTGTTCCAGCACTTTTCAAAATCGCGAAAATTCTGACCAAAAATGCAGTGTTAGCATTACTATTAGTTTAGTTTTCTAGCCAAAAATTTTTGGTCCAACAATCCATTGAACCCAGCCTTCTTCTGATTAATTGTACCCCCAGGAACTCAAAAAAGGCAGCGAAAAGAGCTTGGGATCAACCGAAAAGATATAGCGAAAAAAATTCCTCGTTTTTGATCTGTCAATTCTGTTGCGTTGCTCGCAGCCTATTGGAATTGCGTCCTATCAATACATCTCACGAAATTTCGTCAGAATAGAGAATGAAAAAAACTATCCCATCACTTGAGAAAATCGAGAAAATTTTCGGAAGAAACGAAAAGGTCTCCGATTCGATTCAGATGACACTTTCCTGATTCTGAAAATTCTTCGTTTTTCGGCTGTAACTTATAATGCGTTGATCGCAGAGTATTGGGACTGCGGCCAATTGATTTCTTTCGCAAAATTTCGTCGGAATAGTGAATGGAATAATCCATCCCAGCACTTGTCCCAATCGCAAAATTTTGGCCCAAAAGTGCTGAGGGGTCAACCGTACTATAACTTCGGATATCAAACCGACAATTTTTGGGCTCAAATTTGTTTCATATGACCCTTTTCTGACTAATCTAAATCTTGGATGGCGATGCGAGGTGCCATCCACGTACAGAGAGACCTGGTAGCAGAGAGACCTGTCAAGGCCGTCTGGGGCCATGCAAAACTTGGATGGCGATGTAAGGTGGCGATCACCTAGATGCCAGGTAGCAAGCCTATGACGTATATACATATATCTGACAGCCATATGAGTTAGCCGTGTAGCTCACACCACGAAACCATATGGCCAGCCAAGGTGAATTAGCCATCATAATGCCATGTCAAAAAGCCATGTTAAAGCCCTGTAGCCGCTACATGGTTTTCGAACATCGACCTGCCATATAGTCAGCCACCAGCATTGCCATGCTAATGCTTCACGGCTTCAATGTGGCTTTTGGCTTGGCCATGTAAAAATGCTACCCGGGTTTTGATACGTTAACGCAGCGTATTGGGGCTGCACCCAATCGATTTCTTTCGCAAAATGACGTCCGAATAGTGCTTGAAATAATCCATTCCAGCACTTGTCGAAATCGCAGAGATTTCGCCAAAAATGCCTTACCATTTCTTCAGTATTGCAGCCGAAAATTCTTGGTCTCAGATCAGATTTGAATGACCCATTCCAGACTTAGTTGACACCCAGGAACTTAGAAGATGCAGCAGAAAAGGCGTAAGATCAACACGAGAGAAATGGCGAGCAAAATTCTTCGTTTTGCGGCTGTAACTTATAATCGATTTCTCTTGCAAAATTACGTCGGAATAGCGCATGTGAAATCCCATTCCAGCACTTGTCAAAATTGCGAAAATTTCGCCAAAAATGCCTCAATATTTCTTTGGTTTTGGAGCAAAAATCGTAGTTCTCAGATTCAATACGAATGACCCACGTCTGACTAAATGTACTCCCAGAAACTCAGAAAACGCTGTGGAAAAAGCGTAAGAACAACAGGAGAAAAATGGCGACCAAAATTCGTCGTTTTTCTGCTGTAATTTATGATGCGTTGATCGCAGCGTATTGTGACTCTACTCAATCGAATTTGCTGGCAAAATACGTCAAAATGGTGCATGAAAGAACCTATTTCAGCACTTGTCAAATTCGCGAAAATTTCGAGAGAACTGCCTCACTATTCCTTCAGTTATAAAGCCGAAAATCATTTGTTTTTGATTCGATTTAAATGACCCTTTTCTGACTAATTGACCCCCAGGAACACAGGAAACGCAGTAGAAAGAGCATGAGATCAACAGGAGAAAAATAGCTATTAAAATTCTTTGCTTTTTTGATGTAACTCTTGATGCGTTGATCCTACTGTATTGGGACTTAGTCCAATCGATTCCTCTTGCAAAATTACGTTGAAATAGTGCATGAAAGAACCTATTCCAGCACTTATTCAACTCGCGAAACTTTTCGCCTGAAATGCAGAGAAGTTTGCCGTGCTATTTCTTCAGTTTTGGAGCCGAAATTATATGGTTTCAGATTTTATTCAAATGACTCCATCCCGACTAATAGGACAGTGGTACAGCAAGGCGGGTTCTGGAAACAGATTTCTGTTACTGACACTTACGGACACCCTCCCCAGACTCAAACCCTTTCTCCGCGATGACGTCACAGTCTGCCGTACCGACTTGAGGTCGAAAACGTGCAACTTTACCGACAGTTGTATCGGTCAACGGTCAAAATCGCACTCCTCCATATCAGCCGACGGTCAAAATCGTGCTGTTTCACCGACAATCTTACCGACAGAAGGTCAAAGTCTCTATGTATTGCTCGCCCACCAACGGTAGAGGGCGCAGCGGAGGGCGTAACCTTTTTACCGACCTGGATGTCAGTTACCTGTGCCACGACACGACACGATTTTTTTCCCACGATAGGACTGTTGATGTGTAACATCAACAACCTCAAATTCTTTTCCCACGTTATTAACCACGCGACATTCCATAATCAATGGTTCTCAGAATTTTTTTTCGACTTTTGAACTGGTTCAGTCAAGGTCAGAGTGCAAGGTCGACCGATAGCTGCGGTAGTACACGTTTAGAGCTGCAGGTCCTACGGAGTTGAGTTACTATCGCTCTAAGAATGCAAAACACGATTATGTTGGTGTACTGATTAGTCCAGAATGAGATGCAAGGTTGAGACGTAGTTGAGATTTCGTTTCACAAGTTTTTATTCATTTTATAAAAAAAGTATTAAATATAATATATAGATGTATTCGGTTTCTCATCAAAATTTTGCGAAAGGCTTCAACGATTGGAGAAAAGACGAGAATTATCACAACGATCGGACTCATGAAAGCGCGCGCGGAAAAATTCAAACGTCTCCAGAAAACTGATCGAGGTACGCGGTTGACGAAAAAAATACCTGGAATCGTCGAGTTTCGACTTGACGTTGAGCGACCCGCGGTCAAAGGATTTCGGTACGACGTCGAATTCTGGAAGTTTCTGAAATAAACTCTTAACTGACAAGATAGAGGTTCTGAATTAAGAACGGTTGGTATTGGTAATAAAAAAAATGTTTTATTGGAAAAACTTAATCGAGTGAGTACGAGAGAGAATCAAAAATACGATGTCGTTTATGAATCTATTTCATGCGAGGTTGAATTCTGGAAATTTCTGGAATGAACTCTCAACTGACAGGATAGAAGTTCTCATTCAAAAACGGTTGGTATTGATGATAAGAAAAAATATTTTATACGGAAAACTTGAGCTAGTAAGTATGAGGTGATTATTACTATAGATTATTTTACAGACTTCCTTGCTGACTGCCAAATTTTTCTGTTGTTGTTGTTGTTCTACGCATGTCGTTGAACGCTGCACGGATACTCGTATGCTTAAGGTGCATTCACATCTGCACGTTTTATAACTCCTTAAACCTAATTTACATGAATCGTTTTTAAAGTAATTAATCTTAACACTCCTCCTCAAAGGTAAGTTTCATTAATGTTCGGTTAAAAAATGTATTTATTCAAACAATTCACAAAGTGCTTTCGTGCAGCCAGATATCACCTGACTCATCATAAGTTAAGTGTAACAAAGTGTCAATAAACGCAAAAAAGGTTTGTACACCATGAACCACCGTATCAATTTGCGAAACTAGGTGTATAAGCTCCGCTAGATTTTCACGTTTTATAAATCCTTAAACCTGATTCACATGAATCCTTTTTGAAGTGATTAATCTCAACACCCCTCCTTAATTACTTTACCTCGCAATTGTTTAAAGATCGTACAAGACAAAGTTTTTTGTTAGGATATCGGCTATCTGTTCAGCGCTTTCGGATGTAATATAGCACGATGCGCACAGTTTGAATTGCTATCTGACATTTTATTCAATTTCTGCAACGATGGACAATCGAAATCCATCAAATCAAAGACCTTAACTTCCTCAATTAGAATTTTCTTCTCTAAACTTCTTACGGTAACTGTTGAAGCATCACGCAGCGATACGCGTTCGATGATGAAATGTTTCTCAAAAACCCTGTTTACTTCACTACCACTATGAAATTATTCGTGTATTACTATGTGATAGTGATCATGCTTTGAACAATGGGAATGAAGAACTGTTCGAGTGTACACCGATTGACTTTTGTGTGTGTTTCAACAGAAGATTTGGCAGTAACATTACGGTTTGAGCTGCACAATTTGGATGTAATACAGCACGATGTGCAGAGTTTGAATTAGTATCTGACATTTTGTTCAATTTATGCAACGATGGACAACCCAAATCCGTCAAATCAACGAATTCAACTTTTTCACTCAGAATTTTTTTTCTAAACTTTTTATGTTAACTGTTAAAGCATTACGCAGCGACACGCGTTCGATGGTGAAATTTTTCCAACAACCCTGTTCATTTCACTACTGTAAAAGTATTCTTATATGACCATATGATACACTACTACTAATACTACCACTAATCAACTGTCTGTCGTTGATTGATCATTAAAGAGATCTCAAACAAAGAAAACACATATTTAATGTAATTTCTGAAAAATTTGAGAACCCCAGAATCATGAAAATTTACAAATGGCATATTTACATACTCTCATGGATGCGAGTTACGTAAGACGTCGTCTGAGTAATAGGCCACCACTGTCTTCCGTTGGTTGAGCATTAAAGAGATCCGAAACAAAGAAAACACATATTTAATGTACTTTCTAAACAAAAATTTAAGAAACCTAGTATTACAAAAATTCACAAATTGCACATTCACTTGCTCTCATGGATGCGAGTTAAGTAAGAAATCGTCTGGGTAATAGGTCATCTTTTCCATCTGACAGTACAACTCCAGAAAATGTCTGCAGGTGCCACATCGATGCGATTGCAGCTCTCCTTGTACGCGACGACATCGCACACAGGACTGTAGACTATCGATGCAAGAGAATGGTATTCTTTCGTGATTCGAAAACATTGCTCTTTCATCGAGATCCTCCTCTCGCGCACAGTTTATGCAATACACACCCTATGGTCCCGTCGAATACAAGACCCTACGGCAGACAGTGGTGATATAGAATCGCTAGTGGATGTTGCGTTCTCGATCCACGCAGCGGATCCGTAGCGGAACAACCGATCCAGCAATCCGTACGACATCAAAAATTGCTGGATCGGCGTTGTCGAAGAAACGAGCCATTCGAGCTGAAAAAAAATTACTTTCTGAGCTATGTGATCTGATATATAGTTTTTTCAAAAAAAAAATCAATTTACTCTCATCCAATTGTTCCGACATTACGATGATGACTTTGTGTTTCTGTGTTTTACAGTTGGTTTTGCTGATAAAAGAACGGAAAACACACAGACTAGTTGGACAATTGTTTGAACCATGAAAGTATATTCTATGAGTTGTATGATAAAACTGAAGAACTTTTCAGCTGAACTGATTTTTGTCACCCACCTGCACTCCTCGCTGGATTGAGAGCAACCGATTTTTTCTCGTCACCACTTTTCGATAAGCATCTTCCTATTTCTAGGCTACTTGAACTCAACACCGTAGGCAAAGTAAACCATCCCCCCTAACGCTCTTAGAGAACGCTATCCACTCGAGTTTTGTGAATCACTCTTGCGATTAGCTCACTACCACAGTTCTATCGTACGTGAGACGTGTAAAAATTCTTCTTTAAGAACTATCCTACCATTTTACGCGCTGCACTTTCGTTCGTGGAATATCTAGAAATTTATATCAAAGAATATTGCATACGATTGTCGGCAAATTTTTGACAAAGCGTGAGTCAGGCTGTTGTTGCTTGCCACAAAAGGGACCGTGCCAGCGTAAAGCAGTCCTTCTGAAGCAAGCCTTGCAACGATAGCTTTGTCAAGTATGTGCGATTGAAAGAAGAAAAAACTAACACGGATGCTGAAAAGTGATTAAAAATCATGGAGACAGCGCTTAAGATTTAATCTCAGAAATCTTCACCGACAGAAATTCAAAAGTGGATTCAATTTGGAACTCAAAATACCAGACTTTTGAATGAAATTTTTCAACGATCGGACAGAAGACACGTATTTTGACGAAAAATCAAGTCATTCTCCAACGGACATACATGGGTGGCTCGAAGAGAACATGAAGCAAAACGTGTTGACCAAAGTGGTGAATTTCCATGAAAAAGACTCTGGCTGACCGTTGATCGAAATAATCGATTTGATTGTGGATATGAACAAGTACGTACCAGTACGAGGAGGTGTGTTCATATACATACCATTACCTAAGGATATTCAAGATAAGAAGGCTGTCATCACATTCGTAACAGCGACTCATATTGCTTTCTTTGGTCGATCACCGTAGCTTTGTTCCCAGCCGACAACAACAATCTCAACGCGACCAGCTCGGACCCGCATTTCAGCTCAGTGCTACGGTATGATGGTATAAAGTTTTCTATGTCTTTAGATCAAAAACACTATTTGAAAATTTTAATAACTTCACATACTTTCGATTAACCTCTATATACAGAATATACTGAAAGGAAACAAAAGCACAAGAAAATTGTACCCGTTAACTCAAGCCGAAACAAGTTTGATAAACCTGTAATTCATCTATTAGTAGTAACGACTGAGATTCATGAAAATATCCGAACATCTATCTTGTGGAAAAAGTTTTACGTCAAGTAGTTAGGTTTTGATAACATACACACAACAGTTGAATGAATGATAGAATTGAATACAATTTCGCCCTCAAGCCAATAAATTCTATCCTAATTTTTCCGTTACACTCGTCTTTCATTGAGCTGAGCACTTTTTTATTAACTAAAGGCATTCCGTAAACATTATCAGGTGGATAATCAGAAGTATCAAATTTGTCCAAGTCCTGTTTCATGCATTCGTAAATATCGGGGACGGTGAAGTGGTATATTAAACTATCCGTGTCGGGATACATTAATTTTGATTAAAGTTATTCTTGGATATGAAGGTCACAAAACAAAACACTTTTTATCGTGTTAACGTTTCGGCCCTGGTGGGGGCCCTCCTCAGAACAATTTTATTTAAATATCTGTCACGAACAAAATAAAAAATGATATACAAATAGGTTTGACAAAGTAAGACATATTGATGTAAATAATATGCAAGGTGTTGAAGCAAATATAAAAGAGAGATTACCTCATATGCGATAACACTTCCAATTACATAAATGCGTGTTGATGATTGAAGAATAAATAGAACAAAAAGGCAAAAACGACAAAATACGAAACACACTACGTTAGCGACACGTAACTCCCACGAATTCATAATTATAGTTGGTTTGTTAAAAGAATTGAAATACACAGCCGTTATGGTTGAGTCAAAGCACATGAGCACAGTGGAACGTCTAGTGTGTAGTGGGAAGAGGTCGATCTCAAAAGTTATCAGAGCAACGCAGAGTCAACGGGTTAAACGGAAAACAAAATTTTTTTGTGTTAAGAAGATAAAATCGAGAGCAAGCTCAGTCGGTAATGGACAAATTACGATGGTCGTATCACAGAGGTGTAAATATTGCTTAGGTGTTCTATGTCTTGTTTACGGTTGACAGAATTAGGATGTGCTACAATATTGCACATTTCCAACAGAAGCCTATTATAATACAAAGGTTCAACATCAATAATACTAGCTTGAGAATAGTTAAAAGAGTGGTCGAAATCGATGGCATGTCTCGTCAATGCGGTATAATTATCCTCATGTTCGTGGATATTGCGTCTATGTTCGGTTATCCTGGTGTGTAGTTGTCTACTAGTTTGGCCTATGTAAGCCTTGTTGCAATGATTGCAAGGTATTTTGTAAACTACACCCGAGCGAAATTCTTCGACACGCAACACTTGAAATTAGAACCGGCCTTCAACGCTTACAAGACGGCTAATATCAACAAACTGGCTAGTCTGATCAGTAACAAAAAACGACTCAATTCTAATCCAATTGACACGACCTCTGAAAATTGGTTAGTAAACCTCAGTAGCACCGAGATTCCGGCCAATGTTATCGACGTACTAAAAATGGGACCTAAATATGGCATTCCTTTCAAGAATAACCGCATTCCAACCAATAAACTCATATCGGATTTTGAATCAAAGATCTCCTGCATTCCTTCTAATTCTCGCAATACGGCTCGGCAAGATTTCACCAATACAATAAAAAAGTTCATTAACACTCCTGCTCCCCTTAACGCCGATAAGAATGTCCTTCACAAAAAAATCAAAGAAACCAAGATCTTCCAAAACAACAATAAGGACTTGCTTTTCTTGAAAGCGGATAAGGGAAACAAGACTGTTGTTATGAACAAACCAATGTACGAGGCCAAAATGTTGCAACAACTATCTAACATTAATTCCTATAAAGTTGTTAGATATGATCTCACTTCTACTTTGCAACAAGAAGTAAAAAAACTAACAACCGATTGGGTCAATAGCAAATTCATCTCTAATCAATTAAGACGTCAAATTGCTAAAACGGATTGTCTACCACCTAGAGCTTATGGATTACCGAAAATCCATAAACCTGATACACCGGTACGAATCATTGTGTCCTTCACTGATAGTCCGACGATTAATTTGGCTCGTTTCCTTAGTAAATGGATAGGTAATAACATCATACCACCTTTGTCACGGATAAGAGATAGTTTTGCGTTGGTGAATGCTATTAGGGACCTTCGTCTTCCAGCTGATTATATTTTAGTCTCACTGGATGTTATATCCTTATTCACTAATGTACCACAAGATCTGGCAATCAACGCTGTCAAACAGCGCTGGCATCAGCTGGTGGACAAAATTCCGGTCCCACTTAATGAACTCTTAAAAGCATTACAAATATGTTTTAAGGCTGCCATATTTAAATTTAACCACAACATATATGCCCAAACGTTTGGCTTACCTATGGGCTCACCGCTCTCTCCAATTTTGTCTGATTTGGTTTTGGATGACCTTGAACAACACTGTCTTAATAAACTAGACTTCAAGCCTTCATTCTTTTTCAGATACGTAGACGACATAATTACAGCTGTCCCTTCGCATAAAGTCGCAGAAATGCTTTCAGTTTTCAATAGTTTCCATCCGAGACTACAATTTACGTCCGAATTAGAGTCTAATCACCAAATCAGCTTTTTAGATGTCCTGATTATCAATGACAATCAGCTCATTAAAACTGATTGGTTCCACAAGGCTACTTGGTCACAAAGGTATTTAAATTACCATTCTCACCATCCCAAATCATACAAAATTGGAACGATCAATTGCTTAGTTGACAGAGCGATTCGACTCTCAAGCATGGAATTTCACAATAACAATTTGTCCTTGATTCAGCAGGTACTATTTAAGAACGACTATCCATCTCGCCTGCTTAACAAACGTATAAAGTTCAAATATGATTCCATCTTGGCATCTACCAGCCCTAACAACAATCTCGATACAACTACTACACAGACCATTCAAAAAAACTATATTTCCATCCCTTATGTAGCGGGTTTGTTTGAGTCTCTTAATAGAACATTCTCCAAATACAAAATTCAATTTGTGGGTAAATGCGCACATGATATATCCTCGATGTTTGATTCGGGTAAAGACCCCCTACCCCTGGTCAATCGCTCGGGTGTAGTTTACAAAATACCTTGCAATCATTGCAACAAGGCTTACATAGGCCAAACTAGTAGACAACTACACACCAGGATAACCGAACATAGACGCAATATCCACGAACATGAGGATAATTATACCGCATTGACGAGACATGCCATCGATTTCGACCACTCTTTTAACTATTCTCAAGCTAGTATTATTGATGTTGAACCTTTGTATTATAATAGGCTTCTGTTGGAAATGTGCAATATTGTAGCACATCCTAATTCTGTCAACCGTAAACAAGACATAGAACACCTAAGCAATATTTACACCTCTGTGATACGACCATCGTAATTTGTCCATTACCGACTGAGCTTGCTCTCGATTTTATCTTCTTAACACAAAAAAATTTTGTTTTCCGTTTAACCCGTTGACTCTGCGTTGCTCTGATAACTTTTGAGATCGACCTCTTCCCACTACACACTAGACGTTCCACTGTGCTCATGTGCTTTGACTCAACCATAACGGCTGTGTATTTCAATTCTTTTAACAAACCAACTATAATTATGAATTCGTGGGAGTTACGTGTCGCTAACGTAGTGTGTTTCGTATTTTGTCGTTTTTGCCTTTTTGTTCTATTTATTCTTCAATCATCAACACGCATTTATGTAATTGGAAGTGTTATCGCATATGAGGTAATCTCTCTTTTATATTTGCTTCAACACCTTGCATATTATTTACATCAATATGTCTTACTTTGTCAAACCTATTTGTATATCATTTTTTATTTTGTTCGTGACAGATATTTAAATAAAATTGTTCTGAGGAGGGCCCCCACCAGGGCCGAAACGTTAACACGATAAAAAGTGTTTTGTTTTGTGACCTTCATATCCAAGAATAACTTTAATCAACAAATCTCCAAGGTCAAGATAAATCTTCTTTATACATTAATTTTGCCTGATTTTCAAATTTCGTTTCAACATAATTATAATGAAAATCGTAGATATATGTTTTAGACAGGTCCAGGATGGAGAAACCTGCATACAATAGTTTATTCAACTTGACACTCGTTTTACGCATTTCGACTATTATCATATTTCCATTGAAGATAGTACAGTTATGGGAATTTGGTTTGGCTATAGTAGCTCTGGCACCGTACGTTCCACCCTATTTCACAATCAATCTAACATCTCTGTATTGCCTAACGTTCTCCATTGTCTTACTAGAAAAAGCGTTGTTCATTAATTTATAAAAATTTTTCTTGAATTCATTGTTTGATTTTTTTCTCAAATCTGTATTAAAATCTATGTATTTTTCAAGCCACGCTGTTTGTCTGAACTTGAGAACTCGATGAATTTTGACTAATTTTAAACGTAACTCTAAACATTGTTTTGAAACGCGATAATGAATAACGTAGCTTTGCTTGGTAATGTGACCGTCAATTTCGGTTCCAATGCTATAATCAGAAATTGCGAATGGTAACCTGATAGATTATGGAATATCACACGGATAGTATGTGAGATCTGATAATTTAGATTACAGCCTCGGTGAGCTACGGTACTTTCCAGTAAAATGAGAGTGATCACAAGTTTGACATTGTGAGTGTAAACGGTTTTTCGCAAATGTGACCCACCAATGATAAATTGAATTCACATTTAAGATCCGCGTGAATCCAGAATGGAACGGTTTCTTTGTGCTTAGAATTTTTGATTTCATTATCTTTTCCTCCTCTGTGGGTAGTTTAACTTTGGTCTCGTTCAAACTCATGCATTAAACTTTGTGCTTTGTTGAACATCTTTCAGATTGAAAGTGAGTCGAACATCTATCACAGTACCACGTACGACCATTACGGAAAATTTTGTTAAGAAGCCGAATATTTTGACTTTCAACTTTTATGCATTGTTGAATTTCCGCTGTTGATGATGATTTGCCCAAGATTTTGTACGTCGAGTCCGTGATACCGATCAATCTCAAACACTTCGTGGATTCCATCTTAAGATTTTTCCTCACGTATACTTGACAAGTTGATAATGAATGATCATTTGCAGTGCCGAGGTAGGGCAGATGTACATATGTTTGTATGTGCGCGCGAAGCTGTCCGTGTGCGTGGAGCGGTACGCACCAGAACAATTACACGAATCGAAATAACGACATTCGGTGAACATTGGGACCACCCTAAGATATCGCATTTTCACGTTGCAAAACATGAACAAAAGGGTTCATTATATAGGACCGCAAGTCCTGGACCAGCTCATTGGCAGTTAAACTCAAGTGATGGAAAGTGTCTTGTTCCTTCGTATACACTTTACCAGAGAACAAACGGTAAGTCGTCATACCAATTGCTACCTGACGTGAATTTTTTCAATGTATCACACTCCTTCACTTCTATTGTTCAAAGGAATTAAATATATTTCCAACTACTTAGGAAACTTCAGGAGATTTGAAATACACTTACGACTACTCACAAATCTTCAAAATCAGCTTAAAACCTTTTGAATTTGTTTCTCACCTTAACATTTTTCAAGTACTGAAACATCTTCAAATTTTCTGAATAAACCCTTTTTTTGGTAAACGTCATGTTTCAACGTACTCATTTTTTATATTCACTAGAATCTTTTTTCACCAGACCATGTTACCCAACGTTTTCAACTTACCGCCAAGTCCAGAAGCAAAGCCACACGATGTGATGTTTCCGGAACCTGCTGTACCAAACATACGTTACGTCCATGTACTTGGCTCGCCAATTGTCGAGAATGTTAATTCAGACTATTGCATAATTTGCCATTGATTATCCGTGAATTGGTCGCGAGACTTTTTTTTTGTCGCACTGGACTTTCAGAAAAGAAGCAGATAGCCTGCTAACTTTTCAAGAATGAAGCCCGCCATCTACCACAATAACGCACAGCAAGCATCATACGTAATTTTGATTCGGTTGATAATTTGCCGTAAATAAGCCGCAAATGAATCGTCAAACTTTCTTTTTTGTCGCACTCAACTTTCAAGAGAAGATGCAAATGACGTGCTAAGTTTTCAGGAATTTAGCGCGCGATGTACCAATATAACGTACAGCAAGCATCATGCGCAATTCTGATTTGGTTCATAATTTGCCGTGAATAAGCCGCAAATTCGACGATGATCTTTTTTTTTTGTCGCACTCAATTTTCAATGAAAAAGTCAAAGGCCTGCTAACTTTTCAAGAATTTAGCCCGCACTATACCAAAATAACGCACGGTGAGCTTTATGCGTAATTCTAATTTGGTTGATAATTTACCGTAAATAAGCCGCAAATTAAGTGTTGACCTTTTTTTTGTCGCATTCAATTTTCGAAGGAGAAAGCGGATGTCGAGCTAAATTTTCCAGAATTCAGCCCGCCATCTAACGAAATATTGCACAGCGAGCATCATGCCCGAATCTGATATGGTTGATAATTTGCAGTAAATGAGCGGCTAATTAGTCAATAAATTATTTTTTCAGTCAGATTCAATTTTTGAAAAAAAAAATCTGATGACGTGCTGACTCTTCAAGAATTAGGCATGCCATCTACCAAAATAACGCAGAGCGAGCATCATGTGTCATTCTGATTCGGTTGATAATTTGCCGTAAATAAGCCGCAAATGAGTCGTCAAACTCTTTTTTTCGTCGCACTCAGTTTTCAAAAGAAAATGCAAATAACGTGCTGACTTTTCAAGAATCAGCCCCGCAATCTACCAATATAACGTACAGCAAGCATGATGCGCGATTCTGATTTTGTTGATAATTTGACGTGAATAAGCCGAAAATTAGTCGTTGAACTTTGTTTTTTCGTCGCACTCAATATCCATAAACGGAAGCAGTTGGCGTGTTAACTTTTCGAGAATTGATCCGGTTATTTATCGAAATAACGCACAGCGAGCATAATGCATAATGCGTAATGCTGATGTGGTTGATGTTTTGCCGTAAGTAAGCCGCTAATGAGTCGTTAAACTTTTTTTTTTGTTGCACACAATTTCCGGAAAAAAATCGGATGGCGTGTTAACTTTGCAGGAATTCAGCCCGCCATTTAGTAAAATAACGCACAGCAGGCATTATACGTAATTCTGATTTGGTTGATAATTCACAGTGAATAAGTTGCAAATAAGTCGTTGAACTTTTGTTCTGTAGCACACAATTTCCGAAGAAAAAGCGGATGGCGTACTAGCTCCTTAGGAATTTAGCCCGCCATCTACCAAAATACCGCAGAGCGAGCATCATGCGTAATTCTGATATGTTTGATAATTTGCCGTGAACAAACCGCAAATTAGTCATCGAACTTTTTCATTGTCTCCCTCAATTTTCAAGAAAGGAGGGGATAGCCTGCTCACTTTTCACGATATAGGCCCGCCATCCACCAAAATGTCGCACAGCAAGCCTCATGCGTAATTCTAATTAAGTTGATGATTGGCCTTGAATGAGCCTGAAATTAGTCGATAAACTGTTTTTGATGTCGCACCTAATTTCCAAAAAAAATTGGATGTCGTGCTAGCTCTTCGAGGATTTAGCCTGCCATCCAACGAAATAACGCCCAGCAAGCATCTTAAGTGGTTTGATTTGGTTGATAATTTACCTTGAATAAGTCGTTGAACTTTTTCTTTGTCACACCTAATTTTCGAAAAAAAAAGTGGATGGCGTGCTCACTTTCAAGAATTCAGGCCCCTATCAACCAAAATGACGCACAGCCAGCATCATGCGTAATTCGGATTTGGTTCATAATATGCCGTATATAGGCCGCAAATCAGTCGTCAAACGTTTTTTATCGCGATAAATTTTCAAGAAAAAGCGGATGTCGTGCCAACTTTTCCAGAATTCAGCCGGCCGTCGTCCACAATAAGGCACACCGAACATAATGTGTAATTCTGATCAAATTATTAATTTACCTCGAATAAGCCGCAAACAAGTTGTTAAACTTTTGTTTTGTACCACAAATTTTCCAAACTCGAAGCGAATGGCGGGCTAACTTTCCAAGAATTGATCCCAACATCAACCAAAATAACGCATCGCATGCATCATGCGTAATTCTGATGTGGTTGATAATTTGCTGTCAATAAGCCGCATATCAGTCGCTAAACTTTTTTCTTGTGGCACTCATTCTTCCGAAGAAGAGCCGATGGCGTGCTAACTTTTCAAGAATTGAGCCCGTTGTTCACCAGAATAATGCATCTCGAGCATCATGCCTAATTCGGATTTGGGTGATAATTTACAGTGACTAAGCCGCAAATCAGTCGTCAAACTTTTCCTTCGTCTCACTCAATTTTCAAAAAAAAGCGAAGGGCGTGCTTACTTTTCAAGAATCGGGGCCGCCATCTGACAAATTAACACACAGCGAAGATTATGCGTGATTCTGATTTGGTTGATAATTTGCCGTTAACAAGCCGCAAGCTAGTCGTCGAACTGTTTCATTCTTGCATACAAATTCCAAGAAAAAAAGAGATGGTGTGCTAACTTTTCAAAAATTTAGCCCGCCTTCTATCAAAATGACGCACCGCAAGCCTAATGCGTAGTGCTGATTCGGTTGATGATTTGCCCCAAGTAAGCCTGAAATTATTCGATTAACTGTTTTTTATGTCATACTGAGTTTTCAAAAAAAATTGGACGTAGTGCTAGATTCTCGAGAATTCAGCCTGCCATTTACTAAAATAACACACAGAGAGCATTTTGCGTTGCTCTGATTTGGTCAGTTATTTACCGTAAATGAGCCGGAAAATAGTCGTTAAACTTTTTTCTTTGATGCGCTTAATTTAAAAAAAAAAAGGGAATGGCGTGCTGAATTTTCAAGATTTTAGGCCGTCATCTACCAAAATATCGCACAGCAAGCATCATGCGTAATTCTGATTTGGTTGATAAGCTGTCGTAAATGAGCCGCAAATTACTTGTAAACCTTTTTCTCGTCGCACTCAAGTTTTGAACAAACAAGCGGATGGCGATCTTAACTTTTCAGGAACTCCACTTGCCATCCAGTGAAATAACGCACAGCGGGCATTATGCGTATTTCTGATATGATTGATGATTTGCCGTAAATAAGCCGCAAATAAATCGTTGAATTTTTTTTTGTGTAGGACTCAATTTTCGAGACAAAAAGTAGATGGCGTGCTAACTTTTCAACAATTCAGCCCGCCATCTACCAGAATAACTCACAGCAAGCATCTTGCGTTGCTCTGATTTGGTTAGTAATCTGACGTAAACAAGC
The DNA here is from genome assembly GCF_021155775.2 of Neodiprion pinetum. NCBI lineage: Eukaryota > Metazoa > Arthropoda > Insecta > Hymenoptera > Diprionidae > Neodiprion > Neodiprion pinetum. The sequence goes on along the minus strand of NC_060238.1, from coordinate 11,504,714 downwards.
CGAAAAATAGTCGTTAAACATTTTTTTTCGATGCACTCAATTATCAAAAAAAAAAACGCGAATAACGGGCTATCTTTTCAAGAATTAAGCCCGCCTGCTACCAAAATAGTAAGCATCAAAGGTAACGCGGATGTGGTTGATAATTTGCTGTCAATAAGCCGCAAATCAGTCGTTAAATTTCTTTTACTGTGGCACCTAATTTTCGCAAGAAAGGCGGATGACGTGCTAACTTTAGAAAGATTCAGCCCACCACCTACCGAAATAACGCACAGCGAGCATTATGCGTAATTCGGATGTGGTCGATGATTTGCCGTAAACAAGCCGCGAATGAGTCGTCGAACTTTTTCATTGTAGCATACAAATTCCAAGAAAAAAGGAGAGGGCATGCTTACTTTTCAAAATCTTAGGCCGCCATCCACCAAAACGCCGCACAGCAAGCATCATGCGTGATTCTGATATGGTTGATGATTTGCCGTAAATAGGCCGCAAATTAGTCGTCAAACTCTTTCTTTGTCTCACTCAATTTTCGAGAAGCGAGCGGACGGCGTGCTAAGTGTCTAAGAATTAAGTCCGCCATCTACCAAAATATCGCACAGCAAGCATATTGCGTAATTCTGATTTGGTTGATAAGTTGTCATAAATAAGCCGCAAATTACTTGTAAACCTTTTTTTGTCGCATTAAATTTCCAAAAGAAAAGTGGATAGACTGCTAACTTCTAAAAAATTTAGAGCGCCATTTAACAAAATGACGCACAGCAAGCTTCATGCGTATTTCTGATTTGAATGATAATTCGCCGTAAATAGGCCGCAAATCAGTCGTTGAACTTTTCTTTTTTCGCACTCAATTTTCAGAAAAAAGCGGATAGCGTGCCAAGTTTTTAAGGATTCAGCTCGCCGTCTTCTGAAATAACGCATAGCAAGCCTCACGCGTAGTTCTAATTTGGTTGATAATTTACCGTGAACAAGCCACAAACAATTCGTTGAACTTTTTTTTGTCGCACTTGATTGCCAGAAAAAAAGGGAATGCCGTGCTGTCTTCTCAAGAATTTAGCCCGCCTTCTATCTAAATAACGCACAGCAAGCCTAATGCGTAGTTCTGATTCCGTTGCTGATTTGCCCTAAGTGAGCCTGCAATCAGTCGATGAACTGTTTCTCATGTGGCACTCAGTCTTAAAAAAAAATTGGACTTCGTGCTAGATTCTCGAGAATTTAGCCTGCCATCTACGAAAATAACGCACAGCAAGCATCTTGCGTTACTCTAATTTGCTTAGTAATTCGCCGTAAATAAGCCGAAAAATAATCGTCCAACTTTTTTTTCCGATGCACTCAATTTTCAAAAAAAAAAAACGCGAATGACGTGCTATCTGTTCAAGAATCAAGCCCGCCTGCTACCAAAATAACGCACCGCAATCATCTTGGGTAATTCTGATGCAGTCGATAATTTGCTGTCAGTAAGCGGCAAATCAGTTGTAAGACTTTTTTTTTGTGGCACTCAATTTTCAGAAGAGAAGCGGATGGCGTGCTACCTTTTTGAAAATTCAGCCTACCACCTACTGAAATAACGCACAGCGAGCATCATGCGTAATTCTGATTTGGTTGATAATTTACCGTGAATAAGTCGCAAATAATTCGTCAAACTGTTTCTTTGTCTTACTCAATTCTCAAAAAGCAAGCAGATGGCGTGCTAAGTGTCCAAAAATTCAGTCCGCCATCTACCAAAATGACGGAAAGCAGGCATCATGCGCAATTCTGATGCAGTTGATGATTTGCCGCAAATAAGCCGCAGATTAGAAATTGAACTTCTGTTTTGTCGCACTTACTTTCCAGAGGAATAGCGGACGGCGTATCAACTTTCAAACTATTCAGCCCGCCATCTACCAAAAATGCGCACAGCGAGCATCATGCGTAATTCTGATTTGGTTGATGATATGCCGTAAATAGGCCGCAAATCAGTCGTTTAACTTTCTCTTTGTTACACTCAATTTCCAAAAAGAAAAAGAATGGCGTGCTTACTTTCCAAGAATTCAGCACGTTATTTGACAAAATAACGCACAGCAAGCATCATGCATGATTCAGATTTGCTTGATAATTTGCCGAAAAGAAGCCGCAAAACTAGTCGTCGAACTTTCTCATTGTCTCACTCAAGCTTCAAGACTAAAGCGGATGTCGTGCCATCTTTTCAGAAATTGAACCCGCCATTTACCGAAATGACGCACTGCAAGCATCATGCGCAAAGCTGATTCAGTTCATAATTTGCCTTGAATAAGCCTCAAATTAGTCAAAAAACTTTCTCTATGTCGCACTCAATTTTCGAAAAAAAAATTGCCGTTGTGCTAGCTTTTCAGGAATCCAGCCCGCCATCCACCAAAATAACGCACAACGAGCATCATGCGGAATTCTGATTTGGTTGATGATTTGCCGTACAGGACCCGAAAATTAGTGGTCAAATTTTTACATTGTTCCACTCAAGTTTCAAGGAAAAAGCCGATGGCATACTACCTCTTTGAGTATGCAGCCCGCCATCCACTAGAATGACGCACAGCAAGCATCATGGGTATTTCTGATGTGGTTGATAATTTGCCGTGAATAAACAACAAATTAGTCGCTAAACTTTTTTGTTTGACGCACCAAGTTTTCAGAAAAAAAGCGGATGGCGTGCTGACCATTTACCAAAATAACGTAGAGCGAGCATAGTGCGCAAGTCTGATTTGCTTGATAATTTGCCGCAAATGAGACGCAAATTAGTCTTTAATTCATTTTTTTTTTGTCAATCACGCACTAATGTTCATGTTCCAGCCTTTCCAAGGTGATTGGGTGCAAGTTGTTTGCAGTTTCCTCAGTAGAAATTCTGTCACCAGTGCTATTCTCCACAAATTGCTCAAAGAATGCATTATACTTTTGGAAAATTCTGGGTTTTTTGTGGATGTTGTTACCTCAGATGGTGCACAATTGATTCGAGGAGCAGGACACGTTTTGGCATAAAAGATGGTCAATGTAGCTGCGAACATCCATGCAACTCCGACCGAAGACTATGGTTTGTTTCGGACTTCCCACATTTGATTAAATGTTTTAGGAAGAAAATTTTGGAGAAGTTGTTTTTTTGAGTACGCTATTATATTGAATATATGATCAATTTTTACGATAAATATGTAATCAGGAAAATAATTGTCTTTCTTGATACTTGATGCTATTGTTCTTTTCATGTAGACACCAGATAGTTTTGTAAAAAAAAGTCACTAGGAAACTCTGTTAATTCATGAGAATTATCTTAAAGCAAATTTAAAAATTGCTCATAAATTAGCTCCACAACATTTGAATCCAGAAGGTTACCAAAAAATGAATATTCCTTTGGCCTACCAGGTAATAATGAAAATATCAACTTATTTCTTTTATTGCTTCAATACTAATGTTTATAATTATTCTCTAAAATTTTAATGATTAAGAACATATCTTTTGTTTTCAGTTATTTTCCAAAGAGATTCAAGTTGACATGAAAGTATATAAAAATAGAACGGAAGAACTCAGAGATTGTGACTCTACGATTGCTTTCATCGAAAAAGTTATTAACTTAATTCTAGCAATGAGTTCACATACTCCTTCAGATGCTTTGCGTTCAGATCCAGAGTGTCCTCGAAAAAGGGTAACATTGAATATATTATCAAAGCTTGTAATATTTTTTTGCAGTAATAGAGCGAAAATTGAAATTTTAAATAGATACTCATTATGAACATTAAGAATTCAAAATTTGTGAACTTAAATATTGGAATGAAAACTGAAACAAATCATAAAGTTTGTGTGAGTAGAAAAAAAATTAAATAGCTCAAAAACACTACAAACTAATTATGACATTTCTCCTATTAACGGTCAATTCATAATCGATCTCGAAAATTTATTTTATCCATCACTATCATAAAACAATACTCTGTGGGATGGACGAATTCAACTAACTTGGACTTACTCATTTAAAAACGCTTGGGACTTATTATAACTAAGATCTACGTCTACCATTTATCATAATTTCCTCCAAATTTGAATATTTTTATTATAACTACAATTCAAATACTTCTTGTTGTTTATTCTTTTACAATTGTGACCACAAAAAAATTAACAAACATGATAATAAAAAACTTTGTTTTTGTTAGGCAATAAGTGACGTTTTAAGTTATTTAAAAATTTGGGAAGCTAAAGCAAATGAGGAGAAAGAACTCAGTAAAAAGAAGAAGAAAAAAGAAGCAAATAGAAAATGGTGAAAGTGAAGAAAATGAAAAATTTTTCTTTGCCAATACTCCGAGTACTCTGTGTTCACAACAACATTGTGAACGCAACTAGTTGGTCGCGCGCCTTACAACCTACGCGAGGCAACAAGCATTTCACACTTTCTAGTCGCGCGACCTAGTAGAAAGTGTTACGTCACGCGCGCCGCTCACGCCACCCACGCAGCCGAGCGCGTTGCGTAATCAGCCAACGTGGTCTTCCGCTGCTGAAGACCAACCGAGGCTGCGATAAGAGACGACCGATCGGACCGATCGGCAGGACACTTCGGGTTCGCCTAGAATTGACCGCCCTAACTGACACGCTACACTACGCTACGACGCTACGCTGCGACACGACGCTACGCTGCGACGCTACGCTACGTTACACGACAGACCTGACAGCAGCCCTCCTGCATGACGGACCCTGTTTATCTGGCTTCAGCCAGCCCACATCGAAACACAACAGCTAGCAACCCTCCAGCTCCGTGGGTATTGCATCCGAAGGCCTCTCACCAGACCCCCGGCGGTGCTACTCTCCTTGTGGGACATAAGGAGAGCACGAGTGACGTCACCGAGCTACTTCAGACGCATTCCAGCAGCGGTTTCTCCGTTTCCCGAACCGCAGCGCCCATACGTTTCGACTGCAACCCAGAGGACCCAGTCGGATAGCGAGTGGGAGTCTCCGATAAAGAACACCGAGCCTGAGAATCGCCGCCCCCCGACACCGCCGAGCTCTCCGGAAAGCGGGTATACGCCGCCCCCAAGGACCGAGACCGAGCCCATTCAACGCAGCACATCCGCACTACAGCCTCCACCGCGGTTCAACAGGACAAAGACCACTCCTTCCCTCGCGTGGCAACCATTGTGTTAATCATGTATATATGTAAATAGAATAACTAATGAATAAGATGTACATATAAAATAAAACCAAAAAACTCATCTTTGACTACAGCGACCCACTCCTTCCACGCGGCTCGGTCGAACTACTAGCTAACAACAAATAGCGAACAATTCTGAATAGATTGAAAATTACGTTGCAAGCTACTCTTCAGTTAAGTGAATTTTTGCTAGGAGAGTGCAACTTTGATTATTTAATGACGTCACGCCTAAACTAGGACCAGTTAGAAGTATGTATTGGAGCAAAGATACAAATAATTTACTATTTTGTGGATATTTTAATATTTTAACTTTAAATCTTTTTCAGAAATTCTTTGGCATAATGCGAAGTGTTTGTCGCTGTAATGATCATCCTGATATCATTTTTTTCAGCCAAGTTTTCCGTCTATTATGTTTCTACTCATTGGTCACCCAGCCGAAAGGGTCAAACGTCACTGCTGGTGAGCTTCTTCAATCATTGATGCAGATAAAAGAATCTTTGGGCGCAGCAACTGCGTTGAAGAAAAATTAGCTCGCAGATATTGATGCTATTATTGAAAATGGGATTCTTAACAATGAAACTTTATCTCACAGAGATATCAACACTAATGCTGTTCTTCAAAATCTTTCTGTTGTTGAGAAACCTTTTGAGAGTGTGCTTGACGAAGACAGTGATGAAGAAGCTGTGGACAATGGTTGTTCTTTCATTAGAAAACCATTTGAAAATATTTTAGATGAAGATAGTGATGATGATGATGATATTCATAAAGATGTACATTCACATCAGGATTATCACCATCCGTTTAATGAAGTGTTGGACACAGAAAATGAGAAGTCTGTAGATAATGAGTGCCAAGAAAACACTGACCATATTCAAGACGAAGAAGAAGAAGATCCTGATTTTCGCGATGATCCACATTATCATCATGATTATGATATTGTTTCCACAAGTGATGGTATAGTAACTTACATCGCTGGATATATGGCGCGAAAATTTCAACGATTCTCCCCGTGTTGTGACTGCATCGAGACCTTACGTTCTGATAATTCTTCCCAACGTGATGAAGTGATTGAGTTGATGAGCAATGGTGAATTGATATTTCCTAGTGATAATCTCTTTAAAGTGATGAAGAAACTTGAAAAAATTGTTCTGACTGTCGCCGGTACTGAAACAGTGAATATAGACACTATGCATAAAGTGTTAGAAAGAGTAGCTAAAACTAAGTATCTACCCATTTTAGGCTGTGATACTCACGAAAAAGAACTGATGGCTAAGATTTTAAATAATTTCATTGTGATGCGTGGAAATTTCTTAGTAAATTTAATTAATCGAACTCTGAATGAGCGACGTAGCATAACAAAAAAACACCGTAAAAATTCTGAATCATCTTGATTCATAATGTATTAAAATAAAAACTTTTTATTGTTCCTAAAAAGTGTATATATGAGAGTTCTGGACCACACAATAGCGCGCTCCCCCCTAGCTCCCCCCTGCCCCCCTCCCGCAAATCCGTGGCGCTACCCCCCCCCTGGCTTCCCTAAAATCGCGGCGCTACCGCCCCCAGCTCCCCCTGAATCCGCGGCGCTACACCCCCCCAAGCTCCACCCTAAATCCGCGGCGTTAGCCCCCCCCCCAGCTCCGCCCTAAATCCGCGGCGTTACCCCCCCCCCCCCCCCCCCCCCCGTTGATCATTTTCACGGTTTGCCGCAAGATGGCTATTTTCATAGGATTTGACACACACACACGCACACACACACACACAAAATAATTCCTGTCGAGAATTGTTTGGCGCCGGAAAGCCGTGTATAAATCGGATAGGGTAAGAACCCGCTAGATCTATCGAACAAATTCCAGGAAATGACCCCTAGAGGAAGGTTGAGAATGGCGTTTTTACCGCTTTCAACAATTTTTTTATTTAACATCAATTACATTCAGTTTTCTATTATAGAGTATTGGTGATCGGTCAAATGAAAAAACGTATTTTTAGTTAACGTTTACCCGTTGACCGTTGAAACGTTAAATAAAAATACGTTTTCTTAATTGACCGATCACCAAGACTCTATAATAGATTACATACAAGGTCGAGAATTCTTATTCATCAGTTCTTATTCATACATTTAGTCTTCTTATTCTATTCTAAATTATGTAATTCTAAATTTTAACGAATAAAATTATACATGTTATTTTCTACATTCATCTTAATTAAACATATTATTATTCCAAAATTAACTTATACCAATTTTTATACAGTACCACTAATCGGATTATTTTCAACAATGCGGTCATGCAAGATCATGCAGTAGGCAGAAGTGTGTGGCGGAAACGTAATGCCAGAGTCAAATTCCAATCGAATGTCCACAGGTCCAGTTTTCAATGTTTAGTTCTGCTTGGAGCAATCGATGACGATAAGGGGAGCTTGGTTTATGAATTCACGCTTCGATAGCAAAGGCTCAGCTTTTTTGTTATAGTAGGTCATTTGAAACGGAACATACATATAATAGAGAATGGCGTATTGATTATTGTATATGTCAAGATTCATATTTCCGTAGGGATAGCACTGTGAGTTGAGAAGGAGTTTCACATCTATGATCCGACAATGATCAAATACACTGGCATTTCTCAGCGACTCGTTTCTCGTTGCAGTTTGAAATCCTAGAACGACATATTTAGGCTTGTCAAGCTGCATCGATTTCTTGACTGACCATATATGCTGCGTTGTTGATGGGAGCATGAGATACACGTACGTTTCCCAAGAACAAATACTCATGAATATGGCCGGATCCTTGGCGATGTAGTTGAGTAGCTGGATTTTCGGTTTATCTGCCAGTTTGATATAGAGCAACAACCGCTTGATTTTATTTAGGGTGATTTTGAAGTTTTCTGTCGCTGAGGTCTGAATCACGGCATTCAAATCAGTGTTGGAACGTGTGAGAATTAACTCATGTTTAGCATTGACGATGACTCGACGGTAATCTTCGGCGAAGCCTTGTACATGATTGAACGGTAAAACAACATCGAAATTTCCAGCGGCATCGGTTAGTTCCTTATCCCCACTCGACCACCCGGTATTCTCCAGACTACATTTCTGGCCTGGACTCAAGGATACGTAACCCTTCATAGTGCTGGTGATGCCAACATTTTTATTTCGATCAATCTCCACACCGTTCAACTCATAGCGAACTTCCTCAAACAAATGACAAACGGCCATATTAATCAATTTCGTAACCATCACCGCAGCCACACCATCATCCTTCGTGATATTTCCATGAATGTGTAGAGAGCTTCTACTGGGCAGTAGACACAACTCTTGATCTTGAACAACAATATGGATTTTATCGTTGTTCTGGAAGGTGGATGATGCAAACGGCTGATGAGCATGAATCTCAGAGTGCGCAATCGATTTGTGGAATACCACAGGTTTCCGTATTCTTGTTATTTCTTCCATGGTAACACACACACAGGATGCAGCGAACACGAATTCTTATTTTCCGAAATTTCCACGTAATCGAAGACCCAGGCTCTGGAGAAACCAAACGTTCAGATGTGTCAGTCTCGTCGGCGGTGTAAACGTTGTCAGAGGTGTCGGGCAAATGATGATTTTTGACCATGACGTTTGACTTTTATAACTTTTGCCCAACTTTCTCGTCTTAAACACGATTCCCATTATTTGAGTGATTTCACGTGTAAACGTACAATAATCGTTTCGCCGCGAAAATTAATCAGCTCGTCGTCTTGTCCGACTATTCTAAGCTGTAAATGATGTATCGACTGTACGGCGATTAGCAGGTCAATGACGTTGGTAGGCACTTCGACAATCTTATATCCCGATGGAACGGTTGGGAAAAATTCGTGAATCGTTTGAGCTCGATGCTTGGTTATGTACGCCCCTGTGGCTATGCTACACTCAGCGCGTGAAGTATCACCCTTCAGTATGGCTACGGGTGATTCAGATTCACGAGTAACGTTTCGTGATAGCTCAACCGCCTTGAATCCTAAAAATCGGGAGATGGAATTTTGGGCTTAAAGTCCACCACATGATTGCACGTGACTTTACTGTTCAGCTCGTTGTTGTTAGCTTTTAGACTGAGGGTGATGTCAGATGGTAGCTCCTTACGCAGAAAATTTTCAATATCCTCAATTTCATAGCTTCTCGTGGGTATCGCAATGCTCTCTCTGCTGTTGTCCGCTCGTTTCAGGTAAAATTTATCACACGTCTCATGAATATTGGGTATTTAATTGAATGTCAGGAATTCGACGAGTCCGAGAACATAGTTCTTCTGTGGTGATAACTCGATTGGGGGGAAATATTGAGCCTCCAGCCCGCAGGGTGTGCCTGACAGTGTTAACGTCAACGTTTCCGGCATGACTAATGCTTGCTCATGTAACATTTGTCTTTTTATAGTTGTTCGCGGAGAAATTTGAGACACAAATGGCCGCAAATCACAGTTCTATATTCTTGAGACCTCTTATGATTGTATTCAACGCTTCTAACACCGAGATACCTCATCAAGTCCTAAGGCGGTTTCAAATCACCGGAACCATCGAAATACACAACATGGTCACCATTTTTCTTGTACGCAACTCAATGTGCCCCTGGACCGTTTCTATCGTCAAGATTAATAATTGCGGATTCTCGTATTTCAGGTCCTAATTCCAGCAAGTCATTCCTCATGAAAACACCTCAAAAATGTGAAATTTTTATATTTTGAGCATAGTTGTGTGAATCAATATTGGTGACAGCTCGGTGTGGTGGCTTTATTAGTTTTTTGCTGGACATAAGTACAGGCTCATTCCGCTGCGTTAGGGTCGCGTGTATGATCCCTTGCCCAAAGCAATCGCCTCTATTGTTGTATTGAGCCGTTTGGCCTCGTCCAACCGATGTTTGTTGACACTAGCTTCGTTGACAGCTTTAGCTATACCCGCAGCACCACCCGCAAGAGCCCCAGTAGCGCTTAGACCGGCCAGAATTGAAATGAGAAACGGCAGGATGCCGCCAATTTTATCAGGCACAGGTAACGGGACAATCTCTTGAAACTATACATACAATGCGCATGCACCAAATAATTCAATCTCATTAGTCGATGATATTGCCCTGCGGCGATGTTTTCGTCTGCTAAGCAAAGCGCCAACGTACACGAAATGAAACTAAAGCTGTGAATCTCCTGCGCGTAGAGCGGTGGATTGAGGTTATGCTGTTGTTTATTTTTACGTAACGTGTATTGTTTGAGCAGAATAGTATCGTTCAGCAATACCGTGTGACGGGTTTTGAGTCCGCACGAATAATATGGGGGGGGGGAGACAATTAGAGACGGGGCGGATATACTAGGTAAAACTTGGTGTGTGTATTTGCAACAACAAAAAAAGGGGGGGGGGTGGTACATGCGTTGCGATCGGGGGAGGTGAGTCGACTTAAGCTATGAAAATTACAAGAGGGTTGTAGACTGGAACGGGGGCTGATCACGCCTCAGCCCTTAGCGTTTCTTACTACTAACTTACAGGTACGCGCGCGGGGGGGGGGGGGGGGGGGGGAAGGAGTGTGGGAGGTAACGGGGAATGTGAGGTCGGAACGGTTGGAATTGCGAGGGGAGGATGGTGTAGTGTGACGGGGGGTGTGAGGTAGAAAGGGTTGGTATTGCGAGGGGAGGAGCAGATCGGCTGTAGAATGCAGGCTAACCTGGCGTCGTCGGCGTGTGTGTAGAAGGGTGTGCGTGTGACGGTGTGTGTCGGGGTCTCTCTCTTGTGCTCTCTCTCTCTCTCTCTCTCTCTCTCTCTTTCTCTTCCTCTACGGTTCTCGTGGACTTTTCTTCGGGTAGGTCTTACTGCCTCGCAGGTCGTGGTCGTAATGCTGCTGGCGCTCGGCTCTGCCGAGCGTCGGGGGGCTTCGGTTACGTTCGGGCCTTTCCCGACGGGACAGGACTCACCCGTTCGGCTCTTCCCCGCGGGTTTGGGGTTTGTTATGACTTGCACTCTAGGTGCAACGTCACAACCGTGGTCGATATCGGAAGGTATTCAACTGACGCAATAAAGAATTTAACGGAAAAGCTAGGATCAAATGATACAGAAATTGGATGTTATTTATTAAAAGAAGAAATCTGAAATTCAATGTGAAATGTCATTAACAAGTGGGAGCCCGGACAAACAGAGGTAGGTGAGTGAAAACAAAGTTCATTGTGAAGAGATTCTTCATTTATATAAATTAAAAATGCGTCTCATCAACGATTTATGTTTTGTGCATTTTATTGGAAAATAGTTGTATCAAAAAATACCAAAAGATCCCGTCTGATATTAATAGCTTCTAATATTTTCAGGCACGAAATAATTCATTGTCAAAGCGGGACTAAATTTGTCAGGCATGAAAGCATGTAGTTTGATTTCTAATTACGTGATCTTTGACTACTACAACATTTTAACATGTATTCAATGATGAAATCAGTTTTTTTTCAGCAGACTCAAAGTTCAAACTTCAATCAACAAGTGGGAAATTATGCCTTACCTGATGTTTGAAACGTTTAGGTGGCTACCACCTGGCTACCACCTAGTTGTTCCGTCAGACATTAGGTGCCAGAGTGAATTTCATCAGGCCATCTCTACCTTCTCAACATCAGTTGAGGCAAATTTGAAGAGTGGGATATACTACAGATGATAATGGCTGAATATCCCATCATTTTATTTTGATCGAGCCAATAGCGATAAGTTTGTTACTCAACCGTTGCTGCCAATTCATTCTACCATGGAATTATTCTAAGCACCATAAGGTTCCTGGTTTCTACGCTTTCGATTAGATTTTCTTTGTTTCGAACCGCACTAACATGAAATACAGAAATCATTTAAATAAATCTAATATTACTTGAATCTTCAATTTGATTATTAAGTTTTCTTTGTTTATTGAATCGAACATCATTGAAAATTTGCGAAATAAATTCTGCTAATCATTCGGAAATTTTAAATAATAGTAGCAATAATTTGTTGATCGGAAATAATACATTGACTATCGACTATTTGTATATTTTGTTGAAATATTTTCGAGAAAAAAAAGATTCACCATTCTGTTACAGATAGTGAGGTATTTGAATTTCTTGAACGCTCGGTTTAATGTCTCATTTTCAAAAGTGATGAAATTCAATATCACTACCTGAAATCACAAGAGAGTGAGAAAGCTGCTTAGTTGCTTAAAAGTGGTGATGATTTTAGTACGTGTGATAAATTGAAAAGGCAGATAATAGTAAAAGATAGAGATGTCATTATTTTGGCCGTATCACCTGTTGATAGAAAAAAATTCATTGTTATTTTAATGTTGGAAATGATAAAAGTGATGAAATAAAATGTTCCCACCTACCTGCTGCGTTTTTTCCAAGCACCCAACATATAAACAGATTTCTCATTTTAGTCGAATAAAGCCAATTTTCGAAAAGCATTAGCATTAACTTTCCGAGTCACCACCTCGACTGTTTGAGATTCTAACCTCAAAAATTCGTATGAACTACATAGCCGCCAGAAATAGAGTTTGACAGCTGAAACTCGGAGTGGCCAGCCTGTGCGAGCAGCCGACAGAACTCGCGCATGCGCATTATTTGTATAGTTTCAAGAGATTGTCCCGGTATAACACGAGGCATACGAATATTCTTTCCGGTCCCACGCGCAGCCGCACGAGTACCCGCCAACGCCGACTCGACGGCTTTATAACCCGGTCGCATGGCGACCTTTGCTGCTGCGATAATGGATATGAGTTTCACAGTTCGCTTCCGCTGTTAACTCTTCCCGCCAGTTCTAGATTTCTTCTTCGCAGCTACTCCAAATTTCGACCACTTCGCAGCTAAACCCATTCCCAGTTTAGATTCAGCTTTCATGGTGTTGGTGACTCCCCAGGCTACAGCCTTTTCACCCAAACTAGCGTCCTTGGCCAAGACGCGATTCCACGCCTTTTCAGCGAGCGCTTTGTCGGCAAGATTCCTCGCTGCGATATTGCAATTCTTTGCATATGCAATGTCGTGGTCTTTACACGCGGCATCCAGCGGATTGATCCCCAAATCTCCACGAGCCAACCTCTTGGCCAATTTTATTCCAGGTCTGCAGTACCGATACCCTAGCACATGCAATTCAATTGGGAGATGATTGATGATTTTATTCAACAAACCACCACCGCGTTTATTCCGTGTGTACGTCCTTATAGTCGGGCAACAACTAACGTGACTTCCATAAGAGGCGGAATTTATATACCGTCATCTCAGTTCTCGTCGTCATGCTAACGAAGCATCATGAGATTTCAAGATCAGCCTGATGAACAACCTATCGCGAATTTTGATAAAATGGTTCGACGTGGTAAGAGGAAGATAGGAAAACGACATGGAAAATTGCTGCTAAATACCCTGAGAGCAATATTCTGCTGGCCATCCAATTGCTGTGAAACTAACGCTCTTTTCTCACTCATCACCCACGGCAATGGATTATGATTCAAAAATGTCTACGTTTATTCGGAATCTCTCATTCAGCCAAAGTATCAATTTTTGCAAAAATTACTAGAATCCGTGCAGGGAGTGGGTTATTTCCCGTTCCGCGAGAACGATAAGGTTGTAAAACCCGAAGATGCGCGCCCAAACTCTGTTATGATTTCCGACGATGTGGCCTGTGAAAAGCAAGATAATATCAAAGCATATTTCAGCATGGGCAGGCATCGCGATATCGATAGCTTTTATCCAAGTCAGACGTATGCGCGCATTCCAAAACACCTAGTGCGTGACAATGCAAACTTATTGGTGCTATTTTGGCGGGATGATATGAATCCAAAACATATGTACAACGATCATGTGAACACAGACATGACGTATCAGCAATTCAAAGACTTGTGCTCGGCATGCGGAAATGATGACAATTACAGTTTTACAGTAATTGACATGGATAGCGAAATCAATGGGGGGCGATATGGGAAGGGGTTCGACTACTTCATAAGCATAAACAAACATAAACTTGCACAGTTTCGTTGCAACAATCGAGCTGGCAACGTGGAGAGTGCCAAGATTCGTAAGCATAGCGTTACATTGAGCGAAATATCGAAAGCATCCGATGTCGTACGGCGGAAGCATAAGATGCTCAAGTTGGACAAGGACACGACCGAACAGGTTATGGGCGAGGTATTTGAGCCTTTGGTAACACCGTTGCAAGAATTGGTTGATACCTCAAGACAGCAGCATATTAAACATAAAATTAAAACAGAACTACCGGATGTGACAATGAAGAAAGAAGAAGAAAATGATGACGAGAGTACCGGGGATGACGATGATGATGATGAGGAGGATGAGGATATGGATGACGGAAATTTCGTGGATGCAAACGATAAAACACTGAAGTTTGGTGAAATTCCTACCACAAGTACGCCGGTGAAGAAAACACCGGATTCCACGGTGCAATATTTGAAAATAATCAGCTCAAGTAAAAAGAGAGATTTGTATACTACATACGGTGTTCGAAAGTTGACAAACGGTATGATGATTGGTAATACGCCGATCAATTTCACTGATAATCTGATCAATGTGGGAGATAAAAGTTATGAGAGAACACCTGGATTACTCGAATTACTATTCAAAAAATCACCCTATGCATCGATTGTAAATGATGTGGATAAGATTAATTATAATATCAAAATTGTAACGACGACGAATGCGTATCGAAAACGTTACCAAGCCGACGGAAGCCTTTGAGATGATTCAAAAAGCGCAAACTATAGAAATTTTATTGCAGAACACGTTGGCTCACCGAAAAAATCAGGTAAAGGCTTACCTGACGATAAGATTTCGCGAAAGAAGGGGCAAGATGTTGATTACATCTACTGGGATGATCAAAATGAAATTGTAGATCGCCTCCGGCTACTTATGGCGTCACAGGCTGCAGGCAATACCAACCATTCCAACGAAATAGTCTGCATTATTGAAGAGTTGCGCGAGGCCGGAATCGTTTATTAGCGGCGTGTAAACATAAAATCATCATTTGTTCAGTGACGGTCCAGTGATGAGCACGGACATATTCGGACGACACTCGGAGCGTGGTGGTGATAAAAAATTTATTCGAGGGCCTCCGGGTGTCGGATTCAAAACCACCAATGACAATCAGTACGATAGAGACAGCAAACGATTGCGTAATATCGCTGATCCGCAGATGGAAAACGATGCCGTTTCCCTAAAAGTTCTCAATACCGCTCAACGATCTATGGCTGTGGATATTGTGGATACTTTTCAATGAATTTTTGAGAGTTTCGAGCATAATCACAACGAGTAGTTGGAACAGCTACGCATAAATAACAAAATCAAAGAAAACACGTTGAGTCGCATCAATTATATTGGGGAGCAAGCAACACCGATGCCGGTACAGACCAGCAGGGAATGAGTATCGATTGAGGAATCAGAGTGGTTGGACGGCAATTCGAAAAATTGATAAGTGAAGAGTTGGAAAGAATGAAGACTGTAATAGCTGCCGAATTTCACAGACAGGCTCGACGCAACTATCGGCGCCGATTCGTAGATGTACGCAGACTGGATGAGACCTGGCAAGCTGATCTCGTCGATATGACCGCACACAGCTCATGCAACAAGGGGTACAAATACCTACTAACAATCATCGATATATTTTGCAAGTACGCGTGGGCGGTGCCGATAAAGTCCAAGAGTGGGAAAGGTGTTACTGCTGCCATGAAATCTGTACTGATCCGGAGCCGTATACCTACACATCTGCACGTTGATCGAGGCAAAGAATTTACAACAGCGAATTCAAAGCCCTCGTGAAGCATCACAATATCAACATGTATCCGACATTTAGCAACTTGAAGGCGTAGATATGCAAACGTTTCAATCGAACATTGGCAAATAAAATGTGGAAACGGTCTACTCTCCAAGAATCGTACGAGTGGATGAATATTTTAGATGATTTGAGGAAGTCCTACAACAACACTAAACATCGCACGATTCGGATGAAACCGGTGGATGTTAGCACGGAGAATAAAAAACAGCTATATCGTAGCGTGTACAAGCCTCGGCAAATCAAACGAACTGATCGAGCGCAGAAATTCAGTGTGGGCGATCAAGTTCGAATCAGCAAGTACGAGAATGTATCCGAAAAAGGCTATACACCCAATTGGACGACTAAAATATTTACCGTGAGTAAGGTCAAAAATACCAATCCACCCACCTACAAACTTACCGATTATCAAGATCATCCCATCGAGGGGGGCTTCTACGAAAAAGAGCTCAACAAAGTGAAACATCCCGACGGCTACCTCGTGGAGAAAGTATTACGCAAACGAGGGAATCTGTTCTATGTGAAGTGGTTGGGTTTTGATAGTTCGCACAAAAGTTGGATAGATAAAACACACATGTAACATAATTTGTATGTATTTTCCGAATTGCAATAAAAGATTTTGAATATACAAATATTTCCACATTTTATCTCCTTTGTACGCACATGTGCAATACTCTGTACTACAAGAATAATAATAAAAATAATGATATTATGCAATTTTTCCACACGATTATTACACATTTTATTTTTTGGAAAACTTTTTTTCATTTTCAGAAAACTTGTTTTTCGTTTTCTGAAAACTTTTTTCCATTCTCTGAAAACTTTTTCTCATTCACTGAAATATTCTTGTCATTTTCTGAAAACTTTTTTTGTGGTGAACGAATAAATATAAATAATTGCTTAATATATAAATAATGAATGAATCAATAATTTTTAGGTACACGAATTCGCATTTTGAAACTTCAAATCCATAAATATTGTATTGATCGTGGAACGTTTCCGCCCGATGGTGGATCGTTCGAAGCGTCAAACATCAAATATTCACATCAATTCCACGTCTGCAGTTTTATCCTATAGCTATTTGGGGGCTATGACAAACCCCCAAGGTACGCAGTCGGTCTTTCTAGGTATCAATTGCCGCTTGTCATCCTGCCAACTTAGAGCCAACTTTTCCTGTACCATCGTGCTAACTTGGTGTTTTTTGCTGCGTATAAAACACTGTGGAATAGTCAACTCTTGGTAAGCTATCAGACAACGCTTATAATCATCGAACGTGATGCTATTTATCGATGAATTTCTTACACCCTTGACGCGTTGAGTCACTTTTACGCCACTGTCATATTTTTCCCCATCCTCACCCACCGTAATAACTGTGTACAGCTCTGCTCGCAGTCCCACAAACTCTGTCATCATTTTACCATTATATTCATCCTTTATTAGCCCTGGTTGTTTTTTTTTTTTGAGGGGAATACCATACACATTGTAGGGCGGATAGTCAGAGGTATTCAACATTGTATCTACATCACGTTTGATGATATCGTAGATATCAGGCACATTGAATTGATGAATAAGGCTGTCTGTGTCGGTATACATCAATTTAGCTTGTTTACTCGAAAAGTTGGTTTCAATATAATCATAGTGAAAATCGTGGAGAACGATTTCTGACAGATCTAGAATTGATGCGCCGACGTGAATAGGTTTGACGAAGTGAACATTGAAACGATTAATTTCAATGATAACCATATCAGTGCCAAATACGGTGCAGCTGTGAAAGTTTGCTCGGGCAATAAGCGTTCTCACACCACCTCTTCCCCCCCATTTCGTGACCGATTTAACACCTTCATGATCTGGCACATTTCCCACAGTCTTGTTGAACACAGCGTTATTTATGAGTTTGTAAAAGTTTGTCTCGAATTTATTCCTAGACCGCTTACGCATGTCTGTATTGAGCATGATGTAAGGCTCGAGCCATGGAGATTGTGCAAACTTTAAAACTCAGTGCACTTTTGTTACTTTTAATCCTAAACTAAAACACTGTTTTAAATTTTTATACTTTGTTTCGGGGTGAAAGGTGGTCGCGAGTTTGGCATTTTTACGACCTGGAGAGGTAAAATGTTCGGGACAGAAAGGTATGTTTTTGTGATCCTCGTGGAGTGCTACAGGATAGTCCAAATCTACCTCCAGAAAGTAACCGATCGTCGAATCGTCCGGATGGTTTGTTATATCGATGTGTTGATACTCCCACACGAACGAGCCGATTGGAAAATGCACGTTCATAGCTGCACCGTACCGATTATTCACGTTAAAATACGTAAGATATGATTCCACGTTACTAGGATCGAAACCTTGTCCAATGAATCTATGATTGGCCTGAGCGTGTCTATCGGAACGTTGTGCTACGTCGCCTCGAATGGCTCTTTTATCAAATAACACAATTTCAGGGTTGTCTAAAAGTTGCAAATTTACATTAGTATGCTTGAGCATCGCGTCAGAAGCAAGTCCCGGTGCAGTGTAGTAGTGCAACGGATCCACATCATATGTTTTGAAGCAGCTAGCGCGGAATTTTTGAAAATATTGGCAAGCAAAAGAACATCGGTCTCTAAATATAAATCTGAAAGCCCCCAATGACTCTTAATGGAATTCCCCCCAAAACAGTTTTCGCGTGCTCGTAATCGGCGTCTCTAATTTTTGAATTGGTGAGATGAAAGTAGAAATGCGTCTTTGCAGGTAATCTCGTTTATAATAGGGAAAAACGCCTTTGCCGGTCATGAAACTGAACTGAGTCGGGTTATTACAAAATTTACGTGTTATGCGTTTATCGATATCGGTCAAATATGTGGAAAGTTTATCGATGCTGCTAGCCATAAATCAAAACGAATCGATGAACCTCAAGTGCATCATTGTTACATCGACGCGTTTCGTCAAGGATGTATAGTTTTCCTTATTTATGGGTAGCAATGTAATTTTACCGGGAAAATTTGACGCAAGGGATTTCATTAAAAAGTGAGAATCGTAACTGGACAAATTGTGGAAATTTATTGGAATCGTGTGCGACTCTCTGAAATTCAAATTACACCAATTATGAGCAGGACCACAATATTTACGTGTGAAGTGACAGTGATCGTAACACTTTTTCTCCTCAGGGGTAAACGGTTTTTCGCAAATATAACGATTCTTTGCGCGGATGTAACAATCGCGTTGCACTTGGGTAAGAGACTTCATCGGAATTATGTTTTTCATGCGTGACTCTACTTGAATTAATGAATTTCAAGCTGTTGCATAAACCAATCTATACAATCGACACCGCGTTTATCGTAGAACTCCGATAAAGTCTCATCGTACGCGTAATGTACGTAGTACCCCACACTGTGCCGGATATGCTTTTGAATTTTACAAGTCTTATGGGTTTCAAATTCATCTACAGGTTCCGGGATTAATATACATTCGAGATCGGCGTATACGCCAAACGGAACGGTGCCTTTGTTTTGGAAATTGGAACATACAAAATCATTACACTTGGGAAATTCCATGCGTACTTTATTTAGCATGATACAATCTTGTCGATGATTGTCGTAGGCGTGTTTCACGCTAAAGTGACACAAACAATCGTCACATAAAAACATTCGACTATCAGGATTAGATAATTGTTTGCTCACCAATCAGGAAAGATCTTCAATCCAAACGAAGTGGAATCTCGGTGCAAACTCAGCAGTCATATCGTCTTCCGGATTACTCTTAACCATCAGAAAATAGATTGTGTCAATGTTCACGTTATGCAAATTTTTACTCAAATAAATTGGCTCGATGACGCTTTTATTTGATTTTGCATGATGCGAAAAAGTTTGAGATTCTATACCATATACATTGATGCGCAAATTATTTAATCTCTTAAGCTTTTGTACATCATGTAGAGTAGCAGGGAATTTGATACCTGTACAGTCCAACTCGGAAATATAGCGACGATAGTTGTGAGTCCTATCGGTGTGGGTTTTGACCGGGTAGAGGGCTGCTGTGACGGACCAGAGAAGGCATATTTCGTCCTCGTTTCTCACGTTGATCACAGCCTTCTAATGTCGAGTGTCTTGGGGCAGCTCGACGAATGCTGTAGCTCCCGCGGCGAGAGGCTGGTAGCGGTTGATATTTACAGCGATGTTGAGGATCTCAATCATGCTCCAACCGGAATCGCGTTGCACGAAATCTTCCACCTTCGATAGCAGATCACCCCGTACACGTCTAAACCAGCCATTCATATTGCTCAATGGGAAAAGAATCGCCAAGTTGGATGTGTTGAAGCTCTTCACTTCGGTGGAGATCTCTTCGTGTTGGACATTTTTGAATTTGCACGATAATATGAGGTTAACCTTCACATTTCCCTCCTTGCGCAGTACCAGCTCCAACTTCTCGGTGACGACGCGCTGCACATCGTCCAGAAAGGCGTTCAAATTTTCATGACGGAGATTCGTGAAAACCCCCGTTCTGATTCGGCTGGCGAAAGCACTATCCACGTCGTCCCACTGTACACCTGCAGGAGTACCGATATTTCCACCCGTCACCACCGTGCGCTGCTGCAACTGCCTGATCTTCGTCACCCAAGATTGTAGGAGTGTGATCGTATGCTGGATCCGTATTTTTGCTTTAACGGTTGTTCCCCGTTGCATGGAAATATCGCACAGAACTTGGATATTCGCAATTCCAATATCAGTCCAATGATTGATGACAGCGTCATTCGCTTCTCCGGGAGGTTGCTCTCTCAGCACATTGTACGTCCCCTCCATCTGCTCTGCAAGTTCCATATACGCTTCGACGGCCATGACTTTGACGTTGATATAAGCTGAACTTTGTTCAACTTTTGACATGCATGTATCGTGTAAGACTGATGAGTCTGCATCGGATGTGTTGAACTTATATACATATAGGCCGATAGATCGCAATAGATTTGAGTGTGACGGTGGAGAGTCCAAGCTTTGCACCACCCCCGCCATCAAAGAATCAAAAATTTTTATGGTATACAGGTCTGAGCCTGCACACCCCAACCCCAATCAGCGTGGGGCATGTGGTGGGGAAAATCGGTCAACGAAAACCAGTTAGCGAACAGTGTTTGGTGTGAGAGAAATCTTGTCTTGCCCGCTCTTGACTGGCTGGTATATGTTCGGTGGAGGGTGCGACTCCTTCATTAAAAATTCGAACAGCGGTTTGAAACTCTTCTAGTAATTTTGAAAATCCTTCGTGTGAAAACAAGCGTTTTTGATACAGTGAGTTATGAGTAAAAAAAAAAAAAAATAAAAACGGTGTTCATCTGAAAAATCTTGAGACTTCAACGAGTTCATATTTTTTGTGAGTACTTTATAGAATACACTGTCAAGTGGATTTTTCCCGCTTCTTGGTCACTCGGAGAGAATGTCCGAGAACTCACCGCATGTACAATAATTTGGCGTCCACGATGTACTCAGGATCTAAAAACAATATCGCAAAGTTTTGTTGGACACCTGGAGTGATTAACACGCCTCGAAATAATTAATGCGCTATTCCTCGGGCATATTTTCGATAGCTCAGTACCGCGGAGAGGGAAGGGATAATTTTTGGAGAGAGAGAGAGAGACAATCAAAATACACAGGCTATTTAACAATAGAAGTAAAATAAAATCTTATCTTTCCCGATAGCGGTAATACAAAACAAAAAAAAATATAATTCAAAAGTCGCTCATCGCGAATGTAAAAATGAACAGAAAATTACATGTAACCTACTCTATTTCTTACTCTAACGAGCTCGCAGCGCCCTAAATAAAATGTCACTTAACGATCACAAGATCCTCATACGCAATTCTGAATTCGTAAATTCGCCATTTGTTCTCCATGGCGATTATTGCTCAAAACCGAAACTAGAATCAATTATTCGACGGTGCGCCGTCGGGCTACCGAACAGACGGCGTCCTCAATCTCACCCGAGATCTCACTGAACTCGGAGCTTTGACGCTACCGCGAGCTGCCCTAAATCTGAACTAATCCGCAAACGTTACTATATTTTAAACGCAACCAAAATCAATGCTCAAACTCCTCGTCTCAACTGCTGCTCAACGCAACGGCAAATTCGACTATACATCACCTCAACTTGACTCAACACTATCTTAACTAAACGGCAACTCAACTAAGCGCAAGCACCACTACATTTAACTTCAACTAAACACAAGCTCAAGGTCACGCAACTCAATTTACATTATCTTAACTAACGGGTACGGAACTCAATGCAGGTGCAACTAAACGTAACCTAAACTGTACGCAATCACAACGCATCTGAAATCAAATCTTCTCAAAATCCTTCAAAACGTTATTCGCTTATCCGAGCACTCCAATTCGTCACTTCCCGACCTACTCGAGAGGTGACACTGAAAAACCTGATGACGCGGCTCGACCCGGTACAGCGAAATTCGGCTATACTTGATTTCACAAACGAGAAAGACTCAACTAAAACCCGTGACTCTACTCATCTTTCTCAGGAACTCAAAATTTACTCTACTCTAACACGCGTACTCAGGCTACGGTCATCAAGCAAGAATCGGCGAAAGAATTTCTACTACATCTCTACAACGCAAATCCAAAACGGCTATCTGTTACTCGGCAAGCCTTTTCGCAATTATAATCAAAATTCAATCGCGGGGATAGAAGCAGCGCTTACCTTTGACATCCCTGCAACCCCCTTTTCATTCCTCTCGCGATTTTTGGGCGAGTCCATTACTTCACGAAACTCCACTAAACGTGACTACTTATCACGACCGCCAGAACTAAAGTGGTTTTAAAAACCTACTACCTACCGCAACACAGATCTCGATACGCCATCCCATACGTGACGTCATACCCACAAGAATACGCAATAATCGATCCGTCATCGATTTCGTCGATCGCGCAACTCGACGAGCACCTTCAATAGCATCGCTGCGCAGAACTTAAAGCTAGATCGCAATCTCGTCCTCCACGCAGCTCCATGACGTCTTGGCGGTGAGCGTGGTGCTCCCTTGTCGCTAGTCAGTCCGTCGCAAGTTCGCTGGTCAATTGTTGGCGGGGAGAAAGGGGAGAGGCTGCAGCGCGCCGGCCACCGGCGGGAATCGCGTCCACCTTGGATTCCCGCGATGCGGCGATCTGCGTCGGCTCCCCCTCCGCAGCCTCGACATCCTTCCTTCGCAATTGTCGCTAGTCCGCCACTTCGCAATTTCCTCGAATTCGGTGTCGACTTCTTGCCTGATGCCGCTGTAGCTTGGAAAATAAAAAAAAAAAACCAGAAATATCTTACGCTATTCGCTAAGGTGTCCCCTCTCGCAGTTTCGGATGCGTGACTCTAGTCCTGGCGCTCTTTTGCAGAAACTTCGCGACTCAATTTCCGAAATTCCTAAATGTTGGTTCTGCCTAGGGTTCAAGGAGCCCCTTGTAACGGGCATCAAAAATGCCACGTTACAACACATATATATGTATATGGCGCTGCGTCAATCCTCTCACCATACTGTAAACGTTGATTTGAATTCCGTAATGATTATCGCATTTGATTAGTATGTTAACAAAGTTTTTCGATTTGTTTCAACTTTTCTGTATTTCCTATCATCATATCCATGAAAATTCTGGGAAAATTTTAGAATCGTATCACAAATAAAGATTGGATGAAAGAAAAGACCGTCAGACTCCCCACCCAATTCACTACCACAATCGCCAACTTATTAGCGGGTGTGCAGAGAGGTAGCTTACGATAAGGAGAGGGACGATGATGAAATGATCGATAGTGATACCGATACGTTAATTATCGACACCGAACCATGTATTGACAACAGTGCTGGTGATAATGATCGCGAGTTTAAGCAAAATTTGGCTGGCGAGCATTATCATCTAGAATCATCACCATCACTAACTGATGTAGAGGATGAGGAGGAGGAGGATGAGGAGGACGAGAATGAGAAGAACGATGAGGGGGAGGCGAAGGTAAAGGGTGTATGGAATGACGACGATGTTGACGAGGAGCGGGTCGAGTTTGCTAATGATTTTGATAGTTGCGAAGATACACGTCAAATTCAGATTGCTTCTTGATGAGATTGATCAAATCCGTCAAATGCTAGGAGGCGTCGATAAAGCTGAGGATGATGGCTATCATTCAAAAGAGGATTGGTGTGTAGTACCACATCAAAAAAAAATTTTAGAATCTTCCATACTTTCGTCGTATCACTCATTTTGAATATAAGGAAACTTTTTTGGGTTGGAGATTCATCATGTATATAAATGGTGAGTGCAGCAGCTTCAACTTTTCTATTTCGGTTTGCTTTTTCTACAGATTTTTCATCACGAATCAATTTCAAAAAAATTGCATCTCATTCCCATCACGAGTATGATTCAAGTGATGACGATGATGATGGTGATGAGTGGGCAATCATTGACTGGGGTGAGGATAAAGAGGCGGACGAAGAGATAACCGTAGGCTTTTCCGAAGCAACACGCGAGTTCTCGTTGAAAGAGCTCCGTGAACTCGTTCAGGACGCGCGAGCTGCTCGAGTAAGGCCAAACAGCCAACATTATATAAATTACGGGGATATATGTATAGAAATAATTATTGAAAAATGGGTGAATGAAACTATCGTATTATACAGGATGTCCCTTAATTGGGGGACACGGACCAGCCAGCATGATACCTGACTCAAATCCAACCGAGAATTTCTTTGCCGGAAGCTTGTCCGACGCATAGTTTTTGAATTTTGAGCGATAGCGTTAGGCCAATCAGAGTGCACCATTTCATCTGGATTTGCCGCCACGGAAATTGTTGTTTTATTCGTCTGGGTGAATTATTATTATTCGGTTACGAATTAAATATCGGCACCTCCGCTCTCACTCACATGGTGAAACAAAATCTTGAAATATTCGGATTTTGGTAAAAATTGGTGAGTGGAGATTTTTCCGGTCAACAGTAACCGATCCAAGGTCAGATTTCCAAAATTTATGATGGTCGATCCATTATTAGTGGTTCAAAATAAAAAAAATCGTGATATTTTTTCATGTTATAGGATATGCGAGGGCTTTTGAATCGTCAATCACGACTCTGAATTCGTAGTTGGAAAATTGGAATTGGATATTAATATTTATTTGTTTCATGAACCTGGAATTTGCAGTGTGAAAACGGGAAGTTCGAGGGCTGGCTCACGGTCAGCCTAAGGCCGCTTGTTTACTCACACGAACGATGCAATACAGTATCGATGTATGTGATTTAAGTATCAATTACTCAAAATTTATCAAACTCAAAAATATTTTGAATAAGACTAGGAATTATCAAAATATCACTTCTGATATTAAGACTACACGCAGAAATTTATCAAATCGATTAATTTTTACCAATTCAATCGAGCCGTGTCCGATTATTTTGTTGAAATCGATCAATCGATACATCGATTATTCTCAGATAAGTGGCCATCACTAGCATTGATCTCAACAATTTCAACGTGACTTGCTACTGCAGACCCACATTGAATCGATGAGGAAATAACTGGGAATTTGAATGACACCATATTTTTTTGAGTTGAATTAATTGAATTTATTCATGTCATTCGACTTCATTTTTCTATTCCAAATAATAATTATTATTTTTCCTCGAATTCAGATAGATTTATTAACCTGAAATTGCTTAATTTGAATTTAGGTATTTGGGAATTTCCTTCTTCTTGATTTAAAATTATTTTTTCATTTGAATTTAATCATTTTTCTCTCTAATTATAAAATTTTGGCACGAATCCAAAGTAATTCAAAGTAACTTGACTTATTACAACTCTTCCTAATTCAGTTATATCTCAAATAATTCTCATGATTTCAGTTATCATTTTTAGTGATTCGGTAAATTCTCATTTATTCAGTTATTTTGTGTTAACTCAGGTGAATCGTAATTGATTTACAAACCTATTGACACGTCAATTCAGCGAGTTGTTTTTCCCTCGCATTATTGAAAAATCGGATGTCAATGATGAATTTAAAACCGGTGGAAAAATTATGTTGCAAAGACACAAAAAATGTTCCTAAAGCATAATTCTGAAGACCTTAAGCCAGATTGATTGAGTGTGTAATTATGAACCCTAACGGCATATCAATCGTCTAAAATCTCAAGTTTTATGCATACATCGATGATTGGGAGTGTCTTTTAACATTAAATCTTGAATCCACTGATTTATTTGAAGATTTATTTTTATTTTCACTCGTAGATGTGTGTTTCGTAGTATTGTGTAGCTGGGCATTCGCTTATGTTTCACATACACGAGTGTGCGTCCGTAGGTGTGCGGCCGGCAGCGTGTGCCGCGGCAACAATACCGAGGTCAGCGCTCGAGAAGGGGTACAACAGGGAAAAAGGGGAGGTGCCGATATTCAATTCTTGAACGCATAATAATAATTCACCCAGACGAACAAAACAGCAATTTCCGTGGCGGCAAATCCAGTTGAAATGGTGCACTCCGATTGGCCTAACGCTATCGCTTATGATTCAAAAACTATGCGTCGGACGAGCTTCCGGCAAAGAAATTCTCGGTTGGATTTGAGTCAGGTATCACGCTGGCTGGTCCGTGTCCCCCAATTTAGGGACATCCTGTATAAAGATGCGAAAATAGCGATGATGATGATGACGATGATGATAGTGATAATGTTAGCGAACAGGATAACGATGATAATTTTATGGATTATTCTAAGGAATGAACCACGCTAAAGTTACAATTATTGATTATATATTTTTCATGAGTAAAAATTCACAACATTTACATTTTGTATGACGAGAATGGGTGAAAGTTATGAAGATATACATCTCATTTCTAGAATATAATTCCATCGAATAGTGAATTTTTCCAACCCTATGTATAAGCTATGATATATTCAAGATTAATTTTATTGAATATTCTACATATAAACCCGAACATAATTGTTTATCGGGACAATCTCTTGAAACTATACATGTAATGCGCATGCGCGAGTTTTATCGGCTGCTCGGGCAGGCTGGCCACTCCGAGTTTCAGCTGTCAATCTCTGTTTCTGGCGGCGTTGTAGTTCATGCGAATTTTTGAGGTTACAATCTCAAACAGTCGAGGTAGTGACTCGGAAAGTTAATGCTAATGCTCTCTGAAAATTGGCATCATTCGACTCAAATGAGAAATCTGTTCAAATGTTGGGTGCTTGGAAAAAACGCAGCAGGTAGGTGCGAACACTTTATCTGATCACTTCTATTATTGCGTACATTAGAAATAACAATGGAATTTTTATCTATCAACAGGTGATACGGTCAAATTATATAATTACATCTGTGATATTCACTGTTATCTGCCCATTCAACTTGTCCGACGTACAAAGATCATCGCCACTCTCAAGCAACTAAGCGACCTTCTCACTCTTTTGTGATTTCAGGCGGTAATATTGAATTCTTATCACTTTCGGAAATGAGACATTAAACCGACCGTTCAAGAAATTAGAATATCTCACTATCCGAAACGACACTGTGAATCTTTTTTTTCTTGAAAATAGTTCAACAAAATTTACGAATAGTCGATAGTCAATGTATTTTTTCCGATGAACAAACTATTGCTACTACTATTTGAAATTTCCGAATAATTATCAGAATTTATTTCGCAAATTTTCGAAGATGTTCAATTAAATAAATGATGGGAACCCAATACTCAAATTGAAAATTCAAGTAATATTGGATTTATTAGAATGATTTCTGTATTTAATGTTAGTGCGATTCGAAACAGAAAAAATCTAATCGAAAGCGTAGAACTCAGGAACGTATATCACATCCTGTGACACAAGTTGAAAATCAAGTTTCTCAAAATGCGCCTCAATGTCACAATTAGCTTCAAGGACGATCATGTTTTAGAATGATGTCAGAACATTATTACGAGGATCTTGACTTATCGGATTCAAGATTGTGTCCCGTCTCCATCAAAATAAATAAATATCTAATTTCCAACGAAGTTCATGACAATTTTTTTCCAAATAATGTAATCCGATACAATATATTGTTCATAGTCCTCCGAATATTACCTTCTAACAAGGATATTTGGGAAGAGGGCGGCTAGGTGGTCTAGTGGAGTAAGGCTCCGGTAAAGCATCGCTAGATACCAGGTTCGATTCCTGGCTCCGTCGTTAATTTTTCAAATTTACCAGTTTTTCAAAAATTATATACGTTTCACAAAATGAAAATTGCCTCGTGATTAATATTAATATTGATGATGCATATCCGCATTTCAATATTAGACGGTCATTGACTGTCTTACGAGCTTCGCACCAAGAAGCGTAAGATTCCAAAATGTAAACACACTTACAGACATTCTTACAAGTTGTGTCTCGAAGAGGAAGAACACTTTCTATATTCACACATATTTGGAAAGAGTCTCTTTGTTGCAAAAACCATTATAAAATTCTTGGTTTTCAATTCGTGCTACTGAATAACTCTGTGTTTCAGGTTCCATTTCAATCTTAAAATGGGATTTTTTTTGCTTCAGATGATGCTTACATGAAATGCAGAAATAATTGCGGTACATCGAGTTTCACAAGCTTTCAGTCTTGGCGTAGGACCCTATAAAGAGTGTAAAATTGGATTTGGTTTCAAGTTATCGTGCAACTAGCTAGCCAGATGACACCGTCAACTAAGATTATATTGAAAGACATTTTGAACCGAACTTATTTAACAGTTCTGGATTTAGATTGATTCAGTTTACCTAGCAAAATTCAACCCCACAATCTAATTAAGGACTTGAAAAACTATTTGTCTGAATTCAATGCCAAAGAGAGTAAAAGTAAGCTTCAAAATAAGATACCAAATCAAATGGTATGAAGTTTGAAAAACAATGCTGGTCAACAATAATGCTTAAATTACAATGGTGCACAAAATGATTTCTCGGTAGAATGAATTGGCAGCAACGATTAAGTAACAAACTTATCGCTATTGGCTCGATCACAGTAAAATGATGGGATATTCAGCCATCATCATCTGTAGTATATCCCGCTCTTCAATTTTGCCTCAACTTATATCAAGAAGGTGGCGATGGCCTGATAAAATTCACTCTGGCACCTGATGTCTGACGAAACAACCAGGTTCGATGGTTCTAATGATTGCACCGCTCGAGAAACCAGGATCCTTGCCACCTAAACGTTTCGACCATCAGGTAGGGCATAATTTTCCTCGTGTTAATCAAAGTTTAAACTTCGAGCCTGCTGAAAAAAAACGAATTTTATCATTGATCTCATGTTAAAATATCATCATTGTCAACGATCACGTAATTGGAAATTTACCTTTATGCTTCCATGCCTGACAAATTTAGTCCCGCTTTGACAATGAATTATTTCGTACCTGAAAATATCAGAAGCTATTATTATTAGACAGGATCTTTTGGTATTTTTGAATACAACTTGTTTCATATAAAATGCACAAAACATAAATCGTTAATGAGACGCATTGTCACCAGACATCACCTGGCTCAATGCTCGAAAATTACAATCATAAATTACTGATCGTTAGATATCGTTTGACGTATTGCTTTTGTGAATACCATTTATTGAATTTGTATTGTGGAGTTCTTTCATAGTCTTTATTTTTCTGAAATCAACAAAATTCTTTAAATGGCAAATTCACAATATGATCGCGAATATCACGGTATGATCGCGAGGTTACTGAAATTCGTTGACCTGGACCGCTGAATACGAGGTGAATAAACATCGCCGATCACATCGCGAAATCATTTCCTTGTTTTTCTACGTTATGATGAAGAGGGACATCGATTTCTAGAATTGAGACTCAGAGACAGATCACCACGTGGTATTTAACCAGATAGTTCGTATCCTAATTCTGTGCATACCGGCGACACTGGGAGGGCGCGAAAACCACGATTCTGGTGATACCAGAGTTTGATTGGATGAGGGCAACGATCGCGAATAGTATCAGCCAATCCAATCATCTTTCTCCAGAGTTTCGTAACTTTCCAACCCGCGAATACAAACAACCCCGCCTGCGTCAATTGACCACTTTGCAAAAAGATCGCGCAACTTCAACCACGTGTCTGGCAATCACCTCGATCTTTTTGTGAATTTTTTTATCGTGTTCATAAGATAAAAAATGCCTAATCACAAGTTTTCTGTGCAGGAAAAGGTGAAGTTAGTTAAGCATCATTACCAGGGCCTGTCTTACCGGGAAAATCGGGACCATTTCGCCGTCACACACCCGGATCGACCGACACCCTCGTTAGCGACCATCAGGAATCTGGTACTAAAATTTAAAAAATCGGGTAGTGTCAACGAGAGGACCAGCAAAATCTCTCAACCAAACCGTCAGCTGAGCTGGGATACCAAGCTCGACGTCTGCTTGACCGAACAAGAGGATCCATTCAAGCCGATCAGCCGCATTGCACAGGACTTGAAAATATCTAACGCGTCGGTTAGAAGAGTATTGCGAGAAGCTAAGTACAGATCGTACAAGTTTTAAGTCCATCAAGAACTCTTGGCTGGTGATAACGATAGTCGTCTTCGCTTCAGCCAAGAGTTGATGGAACTTCTGAACGCAGACGAGGGCTTGTTGAGTCGCATTTGTTTCTCAGATGAAAGTACGGTGATACTTATCGGGAAACCGAACAGGCAGAACACCAGAGCCTGGTGTCGGAACATCCCTCGTCTGTTCATTCAGGCGGCACGCAGTACTCGTTGAAGCTCAACGTCTGGCTTGGCGCGATTGGCAATAGGCTCATTGGGCCATTATTTATTGATGGAAACCTCAACGGCGAGAAGTACCTCTGGTTGTTGAGAGAGAGGATTGTACCGGCTCTTGGCCTGATTGAAGAAGAAATCGTGAGTGTATTTTATCATGTAGAGCTGGCGTTATTATTAGCAGAGTGCGTATGATTTTAAAATGAATAATTTTATGCTAACTACTAGTAACGTATCATTTTCTGTGTTCAGGGCGAACCTGTTTTGTTTCAGCAGGATGAAGCCCCACCGCACTTTACACGTGCAGTGCGTGATTACCTCGACCAACAATTTCCTGGACGCTGGATTGTTAGGGCAAGCCCGGAGGTCGAGTGGCCAGCCCGTTCACCTGATCTCGCTCCCTTGGACTACGGCTTGTGGGGCCGTTTGAAAAATGTCCTCCATGCCCAAGGTAGGATTGAAGACCTTGCCGCACTGCAAGCTAGGATCTTGGACATCCTGCAGAACCTGTCTACGGATATCATATCCAAGATGACAAATGCCTTCTACGACCGGCTCGGTTACTGCGCTGCAGCTGCTGGAGGGCATTTTGAGCACTTTTTGAAAAGCAACCAATGGCCAGACGAGGGGTGATCAGAGGAGTGGAGATTGGTCTCCCAGTGTTATCGGACGATTGTCTTGTAAGTTATTGTTTTGTTTCCTAATTTTCCATTAACAGCATGATTTACACTGTAATATTAACTGTTGTTCTTTTTCTCTTTTTATTCTTAGATATCTGGTGAACTTTCCTTGACAACGGAACATTGATTGTTGTACAATGGAGCTGCAAAAACTTTGTCAACCAATCAATGATGTCGGCGAGGGTTTTTGTAAAGTATTCCGTCGGGTACATTTTCTGTTAATTGCTACTCTTTGTTCCTAAGCTTCGTGTTTAAGATAAATAATTTCTTCATTCCTTGTTACTCATTTCTCTTATTTGTTTCATGTCCATCGGCACTAATTACTGACTTCTGGAGCACTGCACCGTAACGAATCTGCTCTGGAAATCCCTTCTACTGGGTCTCAATCATTCATTTATTTTTAATTTCATGTAAATGAAGAATCTGTTCACAATAAACACTGTTTTTACTCACCTACCTCTGTTTGTCCAGACTTCCACTTGTTAATGACATTTTACGTTGAATTTCGGATTTTTTCTTCTAATGAATAACACCCAATTTCTGTATCATTTGATATTTGCTTGTCCGTTAAATTCTTTATTGCGTCGGTTGAATATCTTCCGAAATCAACCACGGTATTGCTGAACCATACTATTCTTCTTCGACAATTCACGCTACGTAAAAATAAACAGCAGCATAACCTCGATTCATGGCTTCGCGCGCGAGAGAATTACAGCTTTTGTTTCATTTTGTGTACGGTGGCGCCTTGCCTAGCAGATGAAAACATCACCGCGGCGCAATTTCACCGACCTATGAGATTAAATTATTTGGCGCATGCGCGTTATATGTATAGTTTCAAGAGATTGACCCGGTATATTGTAATCAATTTTATGACTATTTTGGTGAATATTGTCCATATTATCTATACACACGATTGCAGCCTAGACGGTCTTCAATTAGAGGATTCGGTTCATCCACGATATCACTATCGGGTCCTGGTGTGTAATGTATGCTACATCTGCGGAAACTTGCGATGACGTAGTCCATTTTCATATTCTCTGGTAGTTCATCCCACGCATCATTGATGGAGTGTGATGCAAGCGTGCGGATAAACTCTTTTGGTAAGAAAGCTATATCCTTGGACATCATTGCCCTTAAACCGTCCAATTCTTCAAATGGACGGAAGGATTTCTCGAGGGAGCTGGTACACTCCTTCGAATACCAACTCCTTAGTCGCTGCAGATTTTCAAAGGCACAGTTGTATGCCGGGATGTATTCAGAGTTGTCATCATATCAAAGTGAGCCTGGCACTGCTGCTTGCTGGAGGTTATTTGCTGGAGAGTGTCCGTGGTTCAAGTCATGCCACGGTGCCGCTTCCATGTACCGCAATTTTTCCATTGCAGGGGGTATAATATGCAAATCTTCCATATTAACAACCCTTGTTGTACCATCGACGATCTCCGTCAGCCATGCTTTCTTCTCCGCCCCTTTGACGTATCCGTAACAGGTATTTCCAACCATTTTTTTCACAATCTTCGTCACATGCTCGTGAGATTTGTTGCCCGCATTTCATGATATTCCGTGGTGATTGTGTGTCAACCATACATTGGTAGCTCTACATTCAAGTAGTAAGCTTGCCAAATCATAGGGCGGCTTGAGAATGATGTAATCCAGACCCGACCTACATTCATGACTGCGACTTCCTTGGGTAGAAACTTTATGTTATGACCAATAAAATATTGCACGTCTAGGATCATCGTTGAGGAGTGGAAATGTTGCGCTCGATTATACTGACGGATGGTATGTGGAAGACTGACTATTCCATCTCCAGCACGCCCGCTTTTATCCCCTTCCTGATGAATTTTGTGAAAGTAGAGGGGGACCGCTCAGTTCATTTATGGCACATAACTGCATGAAAATTCAAACTTGTTAAATTCTCCACGAAGGTATTTCATTAGCAGACGATTGTCCCTGGCCATGTTACACATTTCAGTCAGCTGACCGAAATTTTCTTGTAGAACTCTTACGATTCTCGGTGGTAAGAAGACGTTGTATTCTTCATCGATCATCGCCAGAACACGTACCCCGAATTTTGTTTTGACCAGTCGTCACCCGATGACGTCATACACTCCCCCAATTCCGAGTTCCGACATCTTCTTGGTTTGCAGATTCTCCAGGCGGCTGACGTGGTTAACTTTTGCTAGATTTATCGCGTTTTGAGTTTATCTCACAAGCGAGAAAAGTTCACAATGACAATACGATGAGAACAGAGTGACGATCACGATGGGCTCACGCTTTATAAACCACTCACCCCTACCACAATTTTCCATAGGACAAGTCTCGACACGCATATTGTGCGAAGAATTTTCATAGGACCACCCCCATTGCCCCAGATTGATTCAAGTGCATCACCACCAGCAAAGTTCATGGTCAGCACCATCTCAAAGGGCAATTCCCCGAAATTTTTGTAATAGATCTAGCGCGTTTTTATTTTGGGTGTGTGTGTGTCAAATCCTATGAAAATAGCCATCTTGCGGCAAACCGCGAAAATGATCGACGTGGGGGGGGGGGGGGGGGGGGTAGCGTCGCGGATTGCGGCGGGCGGTGAGGGGGTAACGCCGCGAATTTGGGTAGGGGGGGAAGCCGTGGATTTAGAGCTAGGGTGGGTAAGGTAGCACCGCGAATGTGGGGGGGGGGGGGGGGGGTGGTAGCGGCAAGGGGGGGGAGATTAACGCCACGGATTTATAGAAGAAGGGGGAGAGGGTAAAGGGAGGAGCTAGGTGGGAGTGCCGCCATCTTTGAATTAGAACTCTCATATATACACTGCTCGGATAGCGTGCTACCTCTCCAAGCGTTCAGCCCGCCATCGACCAGAAGGACACACAGCAAGCATCATGCGTGATTCTGATGTGGTTGATAATTTACCCCGAATTAACCGCGAATGAGTCGTCAAACTTTGTTTTTGTGACACACAATTTCCAAAATAGTAGCGAATGTCGTACTTACTTTCCAAGAATGAGCATGTGACCTACCAAAATAACGCATCGCAAGCATAATGCGTAATTCCCATTAGGTTGATAATTTGCAGTAACTTGGCCGCAAATTAGTCGGAAACCTTTTTATTTGTCTCAATCAATTTTCAAGGAAAAATGCGGATAGCGTGCTGAGTTTTCAAGAATTCAGCCCGCTATCTACCAAAACAACGCACAGCAAGCATCATGAGTGATTCTGATTAGGTAGTCAATTTGCGGTAAACAAGCCGCAAATTAGTGGTCAAACTTTATCATTGTCTCACTCAAGTCTCAAGGGAAAAGCGGATGGCGTGCTACCTCTCCAAGCGTTCAACCCGCCATCTACCAGAAGGACGCGCAGCACGCATCATGCGTGATTCTGATTCAGTTGATAATTTTCCGTGAAAAAGCCACAATTTAGTCGTGGAACTATTTTTCTGTTGCACTTAATTTTAACAAAACAAGCGGATCGCGTGCTAACTATTTAAAAATTTATACTGCCATGTATAAAAATAACGCACAGCAAGCATCATGCGTAATTCTGATCTGGTTGATGATTTATCGTGAATAAGCCGCGAATGAGTCGTTAAACTTTGTTTTTGTGACACACAATCTCCAAAATAGAAGTGGATGGCGTACTTACTTTCCAAGAATTGGGCATGCCACCTACCAAAATAACGCATTGCGAGCATCATGCCTAATTCCGATTTGGTTGATAATTTGCAGTAACTAAGCCGCAAATTAGTCGTTGAACTTTTTTTTTTGTCGCAACTAATTTTCAATACGAAAGCGTGTGTCGTGCTCACTTCTCGAGAATTAAGCCCGCCGTCTACCAAACTAACGCGCAGCAAGCATCATGCGTGATTCTGATTGTTTTGATAATTTTCCGTAAATAAGCCACAAATTAGTCGTTGAACTTTTTTTTTCTTAATTGTCAGAAAAAAGGCGCATGGCGTGCTGACTCCTCAAGAATTCAGCCCACCGCCTCCCAAAAT
This sequence comes from Neodiprion pinetum, assembly GCF_021155775.2. Taxonomy (NCBI): domain Eukaryota; kingdom Metazoa; phylum Arthropoda; class Insecta; order Hymenoptera; family Diprionidae; genus Neodiprion; species Neodiprion pinetum. The sequence continues at coordinate 11,469,447 of NC_060238.1, read as the reverse complement.
AACGCACAGCGAGCATCATGCGTAGTTCTGATATGGTCAATAATTTCCCGTAAATAGGCCGCAAATTAGTCGTTGATTTTTATTTTTTTCGTCGCACTACATTCTAAAAAACAACAGCAGATGGTGTGCTTACTCTTCAAGAATTCAGCATGCCATATACCAAAATAACGTACAGCGGGCAGCATGCGTAATTCTCATGTGGTTGACAATTAGCCGTAAATAAGCCACAAATGAGTCCTGGAACTTTTTCTTTGTCGCACTCAATTTTCAGTAAAAAGCGGCTGTTGTGCTATTTTTCCAATAATTCAGCCCGCCATCTACCGAAATAAAGCACAGCAAGCATGGTGCGTAATTCTGACGCGGTTGATAATTCACCGTAAATAAGCCGCAAATTAGTCGTTAATTTCCTTTTTTCGTCGCACTACATTTTTGAAGAGAACAGCAGGTTGCGTGTTATCGTTTTGAGAATTTCGCCCGCGATCTACCAAAATTACGCAGAGCGAGCATCTTGCATAATTCTGGTCAGGTTGACAGTTTGCCGTAAATAAGCCGCAAATTAGTCATTGAACTTTTTGTTTGTCGCACTCAATTGTCATAAAAAAAAAGGATGACGTGCTAACATTTCAACAATTTCGCTTGCCATCTACCAAAATAACGCACTCTGAGCATCATGTGTAATTCTGGTGAAGGTGATAATTTCCTGTGAATAAGCCGCAAATCAGTCGTTGAACTTTCCTCTCTTGTGGCACTCAATTTTCAGAAACAAAGCGGCTGACGGGCTTACTTTTCAAGAATTTAGCCCGACATCTACCGAAATAACGCACAGCAAGCATCATGCGTGATTCTGAGTGGGTCGATAATAATTATCAACCAAATCAGAATTACGCATGATGTTCGCTTTGCGTTATTTTGGGAAATGGCGGGCTGAACTTTTGAAAAGTGAGCACGCCATTCGCTTTTGTTCTGAGAATTGAGTGCCACAGAAAAAAAGTTGACTGACCAATTTGCCGCTCATTCACCGCGAATTATCAATCAAATCAGAATTACGCATGATGCTTACTGTGCGTTATTCTGGTAAATAGCGGGCTAAATTCTCGAAAATTTAGAACGACATACGCTTTTTTCTTGGAAATGGAGAGCGACGAAGTAAAGTTCAACGACTAATTTGCGGCTTATTTACGGGAAATTATCAACAGAATGAGAATTATGCATTATGCTTAGTGTGCGTTATTTTGGTGGAAGGCGAATTGAATTAAGCAATAGTTAGCACGCCTTTCGCTTTTTTTTTTTGAAAATTGAGTGAGACAAAAAAAAGTTCATCGACTAATTGGAGGCTCATCCACGGCAAATTATCAACCAAATCAGAATTACGCGTGATGCTCGCTGTGCGTTATTTTGGTAGATGGCGGGTGAAATTCTTGGAGAAAAAGCATGTCATCCGCTTTCTTTATGAAATTCAAGTGTGACAAAACAAAAGGTTTATCGACTAATTTGCGGCTTATTCACAGCAAATTATCAATCTAATCAGAATTACGCATGATGCTCGCTGTGCGTTATTTTGGCAGATGGCGGGCTAAGTTCTTGAAAAGTTGGCACGCCATGTTCTGTTTTTGTTTGAAAACGTAGTGCGCCGAAAACAAAAATTGATTAACAACTATCTTGCGGCTTATTCTCGGCAAATCATCAACCAAATCAGAATTACGCACTATGCTCGCAGTGCGTTATTCTGGTAGATGGCGGGCTAAACTCTGAGAAAGTTGGCACGCCATCTGCTTCTTCAATCGAAAATGTAGTGCGACAGAACGAAAATCAACGATTGATTTGCGGCTTATTTACGGCAAATCATCATCAAACGAGAATTACGCATAATGCTTGCTGTGCGTCATTTTGGTAGATGGCGGGCTAAATTCTTGGAAAATTAGCACGCCATGTGCTCTTTTTGTTTGAAAACGTGGTGCGACGAAAAAAACCATAAATTAACAACTATTTTGCTGCTCATCCACGGCAAATCATCAATTGAATCAGAATTACGCACTATGCTCGCTGTTTCGTGGGGCGCGTCCTCTTTAATAAAAACGAGGCCGCGTATTTTTTAATTTGGTCACGATTTCCAACTTTAGAAATAAAGGATCTAGGGGATAGGAATAAATGAAATAAACACACATTTTGAGCCATCAGTTCTATGTTTTATTATGGCTCAGAGAGAAAAATCCTTGAGGTATGAACCTCAGAGAAAAAACCCCTCGCAAATGTTGAATTTATAATGTCTATAGGATATTTATCATATCAATTATATTTCGCACAATGAATTATTTCGGAGGTGAAATCTACGATTAGGAGACATTTTATGTATGTGGTTGTATTGATTGTTGGTTTCGTTTGAAACATCCGAATCGAATCTATATTCGTATAATTGCGCTGGGCGTCTTGACTGTTTCGTGCAGTGTAATCGTGGTAAATAGAGTCGCTGGCGACTTCGTATAAGGATTGCGCTTGTGGTCAGGTATCACCGCTTGATTCGGTGTGCCTGAAGGATTACCTTGTGTAAATCCAAGTATGTATAAGCAATCGGTAGATTACTTGCGTCAAGCATTGCGCTTGCTCATTGGTACAACCGGGCTGCGCCGGTGTGCCTGGCGGGACGTACCGCACTTGTGTTAGTGTACTTACGAAGTTATTCCGGCTCCCCTGCATGCAACAATCAGGAAGGATTTGAAGATACAAGACACCACAAAATCCAAGTATCAATCGAATCGCAGTCAAACCCTTTAGATTTATCCATCTCTCCGGAAACGCACACAGAACAGAAAAGGGCAAAAGAAATGAACGACTAACCCCGAGTCGCTCGAGTACTTGACTGACGCGACCCTGGTCCGCGCTATCTCCTCCACCTTCATGCTCGTCTAAATAAAACACATGCAAAGACAAAACAGAGAAAGTCGGCCGCGTGATGCATGTGTTCGTATACACGCGTGAGCGACCGTTCGTGCCTGGACACCTCTGACTATTCGTTCGACCGAACACATGCAGTACGTTATATTGGTCGAAGGCGGGCTGAACTCTAAGAAAGTTGGCACGCCATCTGCTTCTTTGTTTAAAAATGTAGGGCAAAATCATGAAAATTATTGACATATTTGCGGCTCATTCACGGCAAATCATCATTAAATCAGAATTACGCATGATGCTCGTTTTGCGTTATTTTGGTAGATGGCGGGCGAAATTCTTGAAGAAAAGCACGTGATCCGCTTTTCTCTTGAAATTCGAGTGCTACAAAAAGAAACGTTGAACAACTAATATGCGGCTTATTTACGGCGAAACATCAATCACATCAGCATTACGCATCATGCAAAGTTAACAAGCCATCTGCTTTGTTTTTGAAAATCGAGTACTACAAAAAAACAAAGGTTAACGACGAATTTTCGGTTCATTCACGGCAGATCTTTGCCCACATCAGAAGTGCGCATGATGCTCGCTGCGCTTTATTTTGGTAGACGGCGGGCGAAATTCTTGAAAAGTAAGCACTTTGTCTGCTTCTTTCTTGAAATTCGAGTGCGACAAATAAAAGCTTATCGACTAATTTGTCGCTCATTCACGGCAGATTATCAATCAAACCAGAATTACGCACGATGCTTGCTGTGCGTTATTTTGGTAGGTGGCTAGCAAAATTCTTGAAAAGTAAGTACGTGATGCGCTTTTTTCTTGAAATTCGTGTGCGACAAAAAAAAGTATAACGACTAATTTGCTGCCTATTTACGGCAAATTATCAACCATATCAGCATTACGCATGGTGCTCGCTGTGCGTTATTTCAGTAGAAGGCGGGCTGAATTCTGGAATAGTTAGTAAGCCTTCCGGTTTTTTTTTGGATAATTGATTGCGACAGAGAATAAGTTCATCGACTCATTTACGGCTGATTCACGGCAAATTAACAACCAAATCAGACTGACGCATGATGCTCGCTGTGCGTTATTTGAGTGAATGGCGGGCAGAATTCTCATAAAGTTAGCACGCCATCTGCTTTTTTCTGGACATTTAGTGCGACAGAAAGAAAGTTTAACGACCAATTTGCGGCTTACTCACGGCAAATTATCAACCACGTCGGGATGACGAATGATGCTCGCTGTGCGTGATTTTGGTGAATGGCGGGTTGAATTCTTGAAAAGTTAACACGCCTTCTGCTGTTTTTCTTGAGAATGTCGTGCGACAAAAAGGAAGAAAAATCAACCATCGATTTGCGGCTTATTTACGGCAAATTATCAATTGCATCAGAATTACGCACTATGCTTGCTGTGTCTTATTTTGGTAGATGGCGGGCTGAATTATTGGTAAGTTAGCACACCATCCGCTTTTTTGTTTCAAAACTGAGTATGACCGAAAAAAAAGTTCAACGACTGATTCGCGGCTTATTCATGGCATATTATCAATCACATCAGAATTACGCATGATGTTCGCTGTGCGTTATTCCAGTGAATGGCGGGATGAATTCTCAATAAGTTAGCACGCCATTCGCTTTTTTTCTGAAAATTGAGTGCGATAAAAAAAAAAGTTCAACGACAGTAGTATAACAAAGGGGGTTCTGAAAAGAAACACCTTCTCTACCGACCTAGTTGACCAATCCCCCTATCCGTGCATCCCAGACGCAAACCCTTGGAAGTTATCCCCACTCTCGTGAGATAGAACGTGCTTCGCCGACTGTTCGTCGGTAAGAAAATCTCCCAAAGGACCATGATTGTCAGTAAAAAATCCACCAAATTACCACGATTGTCGGTAAAAAATCCTCTAAATAACCATGATCGTCAGTAAAAAAATTCCTAAAATTGCCGTGGTGTTACCCCTTGTGGGATGAATTATGCTCTTTGTCGGTAAAGAAGATCATGCTTATCGAGCGGAATCGATAACTGCATTACCGAGCGCACTCCGTGAATCGTCAGGCGTTCGAGTCGAGCCCGTGGATCCTCGACCGTTAGACCGAGAATCCTGGCGTGTGTCAGGTTTTGAGAGCTTCTAGAAGGTTCGAGAAGATTCTCACGGCCTTGAACTAATCTAGACTGACAAACAATTCGTCCGACGTGTTTCGACTCGACGGTGAGCGGCATGCGGTCAAAGGATTTCGGTGTGACGTTGAATTCTGAAAGACCCGCTCCGGCCTTGAACGAATTTCAGACAAACGATTCTCGAAATCGTCCGACGAGTTCCGACTCGACGGCGAGCAGCCTGCCGACAACGAATTGCGGTGCGACGTCGAATTCTGGAAGGTTCTGAAATTTGTATGCGGCTGCTTCGACCCTGAACAAATGTGGACTGACAAACAGTGAGTTCGACAAGTTTCGACGTGACGTTTCGAACAAGAGCTTCTTTGACCCTGAAAGATTTTCGGAATCGTGTGACGAAAACAATACTCGGAATCGTCCGACGAGTTTTGATTCGACGGTGAGCGGCCTGCGGACAACGGATTGCGATGCGACGTTAAATTCTGGGAGGTTCTAACGTACAATCGAAGACACATCATTTCGGTAGCTTCTAGAAGTTTTCAAGGATTCTGTGTGCTTGATGGGAGAAATGCGGCTATAAAAGGCTGAACTTCAGGTCCAAAAGATAGTCTTGCACCTTCAGCTCTCATGAAGAGAACTCCAAATCAAGCAGAACTAAAACAGCGAATCGATCTGTTCTTAAAAAATATTCACGACTTGAAAACCGTTATGAATCAGAAGTCAGAACTCAACAAAGTGACAAAAAAGTTCGCAAATCTAAATTCATCAAGAAACACGTAACTGCTAACCATTAAAAAAAATGGATCTCACAAAACTGAACGAAGTTGCAAACATGAACGAATTTCCACCGACGAAGAAATTGACAGAGCTGGAAATTTTCAAAATCTACAAAGTCACCAACATTTGACGAGTACGAACGAGGTTTGTACAGCTTGTCGTCACAGATCTGAACGACGAATTCAGCGTATTCTTACCGGTACGGATTATGCGACTGCTGAACGAGGACGAGACCAAATACCAGAAATTGCTGCAGACGATGGAGGAGGAGCGGTTCCTCTTGCAGTATCTGGGCGGCCAGTACGGTCGAATCGAATTCAAAGATGCGTCGACTCTCGCCTAATTTGTGCACCGTACCTGGAAAACGTGTGCAGCGTCTCAATTTATTCTACGTTTCATAACCTTCAAGAAAATCATATACAGTTTTTCACAAAGCTTCTATTTGATACCATTCAATAGTGCGACGTTCAATCTTGAATAAAAAAATATCAAAACTTATATGTAATTATCACTCAGCGTTAAACCATCCTGTCCACCTTAAACCCAACAAATTTCTGTAACAACAATTCGAATCGACTTTTACAATCTTAGAAAGTGCTGTTTTGAACACCCACGAAGTTTTCAAGCTACGTTTGAACCTCGTAACTGTAACGTGAACTGTACGATAAGATTTCAGCCGAGCCAGTCAAGGATAGAGTGCAAGGTCGACCAACATCTGAGTTAGCGTAGGTTTAAAGCCGCTCTTGGAATGCATAACATGATTACGTTGGTGTACAGATTAGTCCAGAATGAGATGCAAGGTTGAGACGCAGTTGAGATTTCGTTGGACAAGTTTTTATTCATTTTATAAAAAAAGTATTCAATATGATATATATAGATATATTCGGTTTCTCAACAAAATTTTACGAAAGGCTTCAACGATTGGAGAAAAGACGAGAATTATCACAACAATCGGACATTTGAAAACGCGCGCGGAAAAATTAAAACGTCCTCCGAAAACGGATGGAGGTACGTGGTCGATGAAAATAATACTCGGAAACGTCGAGTTTCGACTTGACGTTGAACGGCCCACGGTCCAAGAATTTTGGGGCGACGTCGAATTATGGAAGTTTCTGAAATAAACTCTTATTTGTTTTCACTTCTATCGTGTTAGCTACAGCCCAAGTGGCTGCCTTCTCACCCAAATTTGCGTCCTCTGCGAAAACCCGTTTCCAGGTTTTTTCGGCTAATATTTTATCCGCAATGCTTCTAGCTTCAAGGTTCTCACGATTTTTCGAATACGCTATATCGTGTGCCTTACACGCTGCATCGAAAGGATTCATACCGGAATCGCCTCTCGCGAGTCTTTTCGTCAACTTCGTACCAGAACCGCAGTATTGGTAACCGGGAACATGCAGCTTGATCAGGGGTTTGTTGATAATGCTATTTACCAAACCTTTCCCACTTGATCACTTTTTTGACGATCGCTTACGATCACGTGTGTGCACAATCATGTTCACTCTGGGACGGAGAGAAAGTTGTTATAAACGATGCATTTATAGAAAATTCAGCCAGTCACGTTCGAGATGAGGTTCGAGACACAATCGACCAAGCTGCCCGTGATGAATTTTGACAAATTTACGCGGCAGAGTACAAAACGGAAAAAACGTCATGGCGAATTGTTGCCGAGTAGTGTACGTGCGGTATTCTGCGGACCATCTGATTGTGGCAAAACCAACGCATTATTTCCGCTTATAACGCATCCGAACGGTTTGAGGTTCGAAAACCTGCACGTTTACTCAAAATCTCTCAATCAACCGAGTTACAAGTTTCTGAGTCAAGTGCTCGAAAATGTCGACGGTGTTGAGTATTACCCCTTCAACGAGCATGAGCACGTCATTGCACCGAACGAGACGCAACATATCTCAATCATGGTATTCGATGACGTAGCGTGCGAGAAGCATAACATACGCGCGTACTTTTGTATGGGTAGACATGACGATGTAGACTGTTTCTATCTTTGTCAGACGTACGTTCGAATCCCTAAGCATCTCGTGCGCGACAACTCCAACTTGCTGGTCTTATTCAAACAAGACGAGATGAATCTAAGACATGTGTACAACGATCATGTAAACACCGATATGTCGTACGTAGAGCTCAAAGACTTGTGTGCGGCACGCTGGAACAGTGACAAATATGGCTTCGTAGTGATCGACAAGGATAGAGAGCTCGGTAATGGTCGGTATAGGAGAGGATTTGCAAGTTTTATAAACATGACAAAAGAATAAAATACACGATCTTCGAAGGCGACGGAACAGTAGCTTTCCAGAACTAGTTGTGTCAACATGCAGGAAATTCGTAAGGAAAAAAAAGTCTTGCATCGTATCGCTCAAGCGAGTAATGCGATTCGTCGTAAGCACAGAATCCTCAAGACGGGAAAAGAGTCACTGCAGGAAACAATGAAGGATGTATTCAAACCTGTGGTAACCCCGCTGCAGGAATGAGTCAATGTTTCTCGAGGCACGAAACTTGTCAAGGAAGAGGTGAAGGAAGAACTTAAAACTGAAACGAAGGATGAGCCGAAGAACGAAATGGAAGCAGAAGATTCTTTTGCAACTGCATAGGAAGAGGATCAAACTGTCACGGAATCGTCGGTGAGATCAGAAAATAAATATCTTGAGATACTCAACGATAAACAAAGGCAGCACGAGTTGGATACCGTGTACGGGGTACGGAGTCTTTCTACTGCCGGGCTGATGGTTGGTGATTCACCGATAAGCTTCGAGCGCGATTCCGTTTGCATAGGTGGCACGCTCTATCCGAAAACTCACGGACTGCTGGAGCTGCTGTTTAAAAAGATGCCCAACAGTGCTCACGTCACCCGCAACGACAAGGAGCATTACAGAAATATCCTTCTCGCAACAAATGCTCACAGAAAGTACTATAGCGCCACCGAGCCTATCCAAAACGCTTAGAGCGCCAAATTCAAGCATTTAATTGCTGAGCTGCTCCATATTTATACGTCAGGCAAAGGCGTATCACCATCGTCACAGATGTCGAAGCGTATGGACAAAGGTGTTCTGCTACTTCAGGCTCAGGTTACTCGACAAGGTGTCAAAACAGATTATATTTTCTGGGACGACGCTAACGAGCTGGTGGAACGTCTTCGTTTGCTTATGACATCCCAAGCGGCTGGGAATACAAGTCACAACAATGAAATTATGTCGATTCTGGAAGAATTACGGGAAGCCGGAATCATTTATTATCCAATTCTCGTCGACTCTGCAATCATTTACGAGATGAGCGTCGACGTGTTTGGACGTCAGCTGAATAAAAACACAGCTGCGAGCACTCGCGGTTCTTCGGCGACGCGATTCTGTACCATCTCAAATTGGCGCAGTAACTGCGTCAGTGACGATATTTAGCGTCAGAATATTGTGTAGGCTGTCGATCCCGTGCAATCGTGATTGCGTCTTTCATTGCGTTGTAAGGTAAGGTGAAATGTAACATTTGACGTATCTTATCATTGAATTACTTGTGGAAAGTGTGTTAGAGTGAGGTTAGAATCCCGTACTTTCGTGTTTCGCACTACATCATCTTTTGTATTGTTAAATAATTGTGAACGGAGTCCTAAAATGTAAGTACACTGCACATACGATTTACGCCGTATACTTTAAGAACTAAGCAAGCCAAAAATTTCATTAAATAGAAGATGCGCATCATATACATGTATGTGTGTAAATTATACAACAAGGACGATGTAAAAAGAAATTACGATACACTTGTGAATGAGTAATTAGCTCAAAAACACAGGGGAAAACGGTTACAGCGAGGCGACAGTACGACATAACCGGAAACTAATATTAACACATTTCTCTGAAAGATCGTTTGATGCATTGGAAACTGAAATTGTTGTGCTGTTTGTCTAATTGCTAGATGCAGAAGCCTACACTATTTTGAATGTTTCTAGTCATTTATTTGCGGGAAAAATATATTATGAATTTTTTGCTCCATTTCCCTCGCGCTAATCGCTGCGAAAAGGCAGAGGAGGGACTTAATTGGGCCTTTTCTCGAAAGTATGTGAAACACCGAAGGCCGATATCAAAAAATATTTAAAAATTTTTTTATGCGTGCTCTAATATTTTGGAAAAAAGCAAAATGTTACGGACTACGTTTATAAATCTTGCGTAAGCCAATATTTTTCTAATTCCCAAAAACTCATCACTCTTTTGAAAAAATCTGCATCCAAGATTTAAGGAAGGGATAGGGCCTGAGTAGGGGTTTCACATTCCCGTTAAGTATCTGGCTTTAGTACACATATAATATTTGAATGATGTCGAGTGTACGGCAATCAATATAAGGTGCTGTGAATTCTGCATTAATAGTGGTATGCTTAACAGCAGTGAAGTGCTGTTGTTTCTATTTCTTTCCATACCTCCTGTATCAAATATTGAATTTTTAGATGGCTATGGTAATGTTACTCGTCGATATAACAGACTTTGAAGAAGAGGACGAAGAAGTATTACAGTTACGAATCACCCGCAAGAGGTTGCGCGATGAGCTGAATGTATTCAATTTACCAGATATTCAGTTCAAAAATTTGTTCAGAGTTTCAAAAGATTTAGTGAGGGACCTCGTGACAGAACTGAGACCACATCTGCAACGTGAACGCCCAAATGGTCTTTCAGTGAAAACTCTAGTAAGTATATAATCTGAAAGTATGTCGATTGAGTTACAAGAAAATATTATCATACGCGCATTCTGTGTGCTTATCACAAAAGAATTTCACAATTCATGATCCTTTCTTTATCTTCCTACAGGTTCTTTGTATCATTCGGTTTCATGCAGTTGGTTCTTATCAAAGAGCAATAGGACAGGATTTTGCATTGGCTTTGAGTCAGACTGCAGTCGGCCGGTGTATCAGATCAGTGTCCGTTGTTATCAACGACCATATGCTTCGCCGATGGATTAAATTCCCTGCCACTCCGGAGCAAAGAGAGGCAGCTAAAATAAAATTTGCTAATGCTCTACAACCATTTCCTGGAGCAATTGGCGCAATAGACTGTACTCATGTCGGAATCGTTGCTCCTAAAGAGAATGAGGAAGCTTTTGTGAATCACCATGGTTATCATTCTATGAATGTTCAAATGGTTAGCTGAAATTGAAGTACAAGTGTAATGCATGATAGAATTAATGTAGGTATATTATCATACATAACGCATGGGTTCACTACCGGGTAATCACTCGAATATGTAAATAAATGGGTGCTTCTGATTATGATCATTTTCTTGGTACTATCCATAAACAATAATGCAAAATACATTTCACTGTCGATAATGAACCCATTAAAATGAAAATGCTGTTTTTAGATTTGTGATCCAGAACTCCGTATTTTAAATGTGAGCGCTAGATTCCCAGGATCTCGTCATGATGCTGCAATTTGGATGCAGTCACCTGTGCGCAATCTTATGTAGCTGTGTCACAGGCAAGGCGAGAGGCAAACATGGTTGTTGGGTTAATGATTCCGGAATAGGAATGCCAATTTTATTCTTTCCTTCTCACTAGTTATATAATCCCAATTTCATCCACCTATCTTACTACTTAGCTGATTTAGGCTATCCTTTGGAACCATGGCTCTTCACACCAATACCGAATGCTCCAAATGGATGACCTGAGTATATATATATACCGCTGCACATTGTAGTGCCCGCTCAGTTATAGAGCGATGTTTGGTGCACTGAAATCGGTATGGAAATGCTTGTCACATGTGAGTTTGTGGTCAGAGTAGTCAACAGTTATAAACTCAATTTAAAGCAAATTATTCTCATTGTCATTTTATATTTTTTTCTGCTTCAGCAACGTTTATTAATGTACGAGCCTGATATGGCGGGAAGAATAATCAATGCTTGTGCCATGTTGCATAATATGGGTTTGCATTATCGAATACCATTTGAAGAGATCGCCGAGAAAGATGTCGCACAGGCTAACGCTATGCCAGCACCCGGACCTTATATTACTGAACCTCTCGAAGGAAAAGCACGCCTCGCTGAGGGACGCCGTGTACAACAGCAACTTATCCGAGACAACTTTATGCACTTATAGTTGGCGGTGTATGTGTGACTTTGTGAAGAATCCGGAAAATCATATGGAATACAATAGCGCCCAAAAGTATTTTGACAAAGATAGTGATTGACCTAATCACATGCAAGAATAAACTACAAAAATCAATAATATCATTTGTTGAAACTCGATGTTCTATATATAATTGTTAAAAATGATCTCTCGATTACTCGAAAGTGAAGTCGAAATAAAGAAAAGTAAGAAAAACGACTGATCAAAGTGATAACGAATTTTATATTATCAAAATACTTTTGAGCATTACTGTATGTATGCGGTGAGACTTGATAGATATATACATCTAATACCATATCTATAGCGTTGAGATGTCCTGTACATGACGAAAATTGTATATAATTCAAATTTCTTTGAATAAGAAGAAGCGTGTGAGTTTAAACTTGTATTGCTTCCTTATAGTCTACTGTCTTTCATCGATTTTTCGCTATAAAAAGTAACTTTTGTGATTTACTCTGCGGCTGACCATGTTTTAAGGTTTCCATGACAATCCTACGGAATTTAAGAAAAAACGAACAAACAAATGTTCATTACCTGCCAAAAAAGATGGGCGTTCAAAAAAATAGTTCAAAAAATTAAAAACTTCATTCAACCTGAACTCATTCGGCGTTTTTACTTTCCATCTTAATTTCTGAGCATGTCACTGGCACAAAATTCTCAAAAACAAAATTACGTCCGTGTGTGAGAAAAGAAATCATACATAATAGTTTCGTATTATAAAAAAAAAAAATTTTAATGCGAATATGATAGAGATTAATGAAATCCTTTCATCGCTACCGCTATTGAGTTCAGAGCCTGGCATATCTGCCTCTGCACTTCTAACTTATCATTCTCCAGCTCTAGTCGTTTGGCTTCGTTGTTTGCAGAAATCAGCATTGCCTGTGACATTCTCTAAAACATGTAAGTAAAAATATTTGCACAATTCCACTGGTATAATAATTTGCAAATCGATTTATTCATATACAGTTTAAACAGAAATATCTCAAGTATTTCGTTCTGCTTTTTTTGCATTTCAACAACTGTCTTGAAGACATCATCTTTTCTCTTGTTTTTTTTCTTGCGCAAAGCAAGGCAAGACAGGGTGTGTGGCTGTTTTTATGTTTTGGGTTGTCTGCTGCAATGATGGGTGTGACAGTGTGTGCGATGATGATGCTATGCCTATGCCATCATCACCGCAGACAACTTCTACAAATGTTTTGGGTTCTTAAAGGTGCTTTAATTTATCAGATTCTTGTATGGTGTGTTCCTCCTCTGTCCTATTGCCGTGTCTGATTCTACGAATAAAACACGTTGCTACAACATCATATCATACATCATTATTGTTAGTAATACACGTGGCTGCTCGGGACATACGCTTACCAATTATGGTGTTTGTCGAAACTATGTTGTACTCTTCGAATACCGATATATGAGTAGGTGTCTCATTCAACACTGACTCGTCCGCTTCCCGCAGTTGTGTAATTGCAGACTGAAATGTGTACATGAATAAACATGTTTGGCTTTTCAATCATTTAAATTGAAGGGAATAACTTGTATACCATTCATGGGGGCTGAGTTAGAGCAGTTGATCCGATATAAATGAGTTCCTTTGTTCAGCGTTGAATTAAACTTACTTTAATACCATCAGTTATTATCGTTCATTCACGCACATTTTTCAAATTATTTGCCACAATTTTAATCTCGTCTTGTACTCGGTATGTAATCTATCTAAAAACATATATTTTGTAAGCAGTTTTTGTATTGATTGTTCTCTTTACATACCATCTCTCCAGGCATCGAATCAGGGACCCTGCACCCATCTGTTGCAGCAGGTCTTATCAATCCGAGGATCATCAAATCTTCTTCCGATAGCGTATTATTATCCATAGGGAAATTGCCAGTTTTGATGCGGGCATTTTTAGGGCTTACAGCTTTGGCTCTGACTCGAGTTTTTACATCTTTCCAAGCCTAAAAAGTGCCATAAGAACTGTTTTTCAAAAACAGAGTTTCCACCGTCACAAAACTTTCAGTCTCGTTTCAAAACTTTTAATTCAGTTCTGGTAGAAGCTTGGTAAATTAAAATAAAAAAATTTACCTATTATGGTTTCATCTATAAGTAAATTACACTAACTGCAAATAAACAGTGTTAAAGAAATCAACGTTTTCATAAGGAATGAAGGTTTTCGAAGTTTACTCACTTTCTGCCACTGAATTTGTGTTTTCTCAAACCCTAAGGAGTTCAATTCCCTTGTTAGTGTTTTTCACAATTCGTCTTCTTTTTCTTTTCCTCGAGCACCTATAAGCCGTCCTGCTGCAAACTCTCTATGGTAACACATATATTCGATCAAATATTTCCTTTGCTTACTGTTGTGCTTGTGGGAACGTTTTGCTACTTCAGTAGGACTGTAACAAATCCACGTTCATATTAATGTGACATCATAAAACCTGCCATTATCATCTTATAAATATGCCTAGTCTTATAACAGATTTTTTAAACAGCAATTTTGTAAATAAATGTAGCTAACAGAAGTAACACAAAGAACAATGAAACAAAACTTTTCTAGAGATCATAATTAAGGTTATGATCTCTCATATATTATTATAAATATATTATTTCATTACTTGTGTATTAATTTCATATAAATATTATTCTCATATATTATTTCCTTACTTACTTCATTTTGTACGTTGATTCTCATGTTACAAATCTCAAAATCACAAAAATTTTGCTGGTTTATTTATTCTCACTGCAAATAGCAATGTAACATGAAAAACTGTTATATCGCCGCCCGACAAGTCTAGGCTCACGGCTTCTTTTAGAACGGGAAGTTCAAACCACGGTTTGAACGCAACCATTGCGCCGGCGAAACCGCTTGCTTGTAACGCCTGACGCAAAATAGCACTCGGTACAGAATCGCTTTTTATAATAACGTCGCTTTCGCAAGCGACCTTACGTGTTGCGTCGCTTCATAGCGATCCTTCATTGCGCCTAGTACAGAATCGACCTGGACTCGTGAGGCTCAGGGTGACTCGGACATCTCTCTCGCTCTCGTGTGACACACAATGACACGGACTTTTCTCCCGCTCTCGTGTGGCTTGTGACGACACGGACCTCTCTTACGTTCTCGTGTGGTGTGTGGCAACTCCGACTGCTTTCGCGCTCACGTGTGGTGCCTGGCAACTTGGTCTTCTCTCCTGGTCTCTTGAGGCACAGGTCAACTTGGACATCTCTCACGTTCTTGTGTGGGACAGGGTGACTCGAGCTTTCTTCTCGCTCACGTGCGGTGCCCAGCGACTCGTTCGTCTCTTACGCTTTCGTGAGGCGAAGGGCGATTTGGAGTTCTCACTTGCTCTTGTGTGGAACACGGTGACTCGGACTTTTGTCTCGCTCTCGTGTGGTGCGCGGCGGCTCGGACTTCGCTCTCGCTTTCGTGTGGCACACAATGACTTGAACTTCTCTCTTGCCTTTGAGTGTTACGCTGCAACTCGGAGTCCACACTCGTTCTTGTGTGTCGCAGGGTGAGTCGGTCTTCTCTCTCGCTCTCGTGTGGCACTCGACGATTCAGACCTTCGTCTCGCTCTCATGTGGTGCGCGCCGACTCGCACTTTGCTCTCATTCTCGTGTGGTTCACTGCAACTCCATGTTCTCTGTTGCTCGCGTGTGGTGCTCGACGACACGTTGTCCTCCAGCTCTCTTGTGTGCTGCACGGCGACTTGTACTTCTCTGTCACTCATGTGTGGTGTGCGGCGAATCCGACTACTTTCTTACTCTGGTGTGGCAGAGGGTATCTCGAGCTTTCTTCTCGCTCTCGCGAGGTGCCTGGTGACTCGGACTTCTCTCTCGCTCTCGTATAATACACTGCGACTCGGAGTTCTCTCTCGCTCTTGTGTGGCGCGGGGTGACTCGGTCTTCTCCCTCGATCTCGTGTGACACTCGACGACTCGGACCTTTCTCTTGCTCTCGTGTGGCACATGGTAACTCGAGCTTTCTTCTCGCTCTTGCGAGGTGCGCAGGAACTCGGACTATCCTCTCGCTCTCGTATAGTGCGCGGGGACTCGGCCTTCTCTTTCGGTCTCGTGTGTTTCGCTGCAACTCGGTGTTCTCTCTAACACGCGTGTGGTTTTTGGCGACTTCGTGCCATCCTTCTCCAGTGCGTGTTGCGCTATGACTTGGACTTCTCTCTCGCTCTCGCATGGTACACTGCGACTCGGAGTTTTCTTGCGCTCTTATGAGGCGCTGAGAGACTCGGCCTTCTCTCTCGCTCTCGTGTGACACTCGGTGACTCGGACCCTCCTCTCGCTCTTATGGGGTGCGCGCCGTCTCGACCTCTCTCTCGTTCTCGTGTGGTTCGTAGCAACTCGGTGTCCTCTCTCGCTCGCGTGTGGTGCTCGGTGACTAGGTGTCTTCATACTCACTCGCGTGTTACACCGCGACATGGACTTCTCTCTCGTTCTCGCGAGATGCGCTGCAGATCAGACTCATCACTCGCTTCCGTGTAGTATGGGGAGAGTCGTGCTTTCTTCTCTCTCTCGCGAAGTCCGAGGTGACTCGGACTTCTCTCTCGCTCTTGTGTGGAACACAGCGACTCAGAGTTCTCTCGTGCTCTCGTGGGGCACACAAGGACTCGAACTTCACTCTTGCTTTCAAGTAGTACGCTGCGACTCGGAGTCCTCACTCGATCTTTTGTGTCGCGGGGTGACTCGGTCTTCACTTTCGTTCTCGTGTGACACTCGACGACTCGGACTTTCCTCTCGCTCTCGTGTGGTGCGCGCCGACTCGGACTTCGCTCTCGTTCTCGTGTGGTTCGCTGCAACTTGGTGTTCTGTCTTGCTCGCGTGAGGTGCTCGGCGACTCGGTGTCCTCCTGCTCTCTCGTGTGCTGCACGGCCACTCGGACTTCTCCGTCACTCTTGTGTGATGTGCGGCGAACCCGACCACTCTCTCGCTCTGGTTTAGCACAGGGTAACTTAGAATTTCTTCTTGCTCTCTCGAGGTGCGTGGTGACTCGGACTTCTCTCTCGCTCTCGTGTGGTACACCGCGACTTGGAGTTCTCTCTCGCTCTTTTGTGGCGAGGGGCGACTCGGTCTTCTCGCTCGCTCGCGTGTGGTACGCGCCGACTTGGACTTTTCTCTCGCTTTCGTGTGGTGCTCGCTAACTCGGACTTTGCTCTAGCTCATATGTGATTCACAGCGACTCGGACTGTTGTCACGTAGATGCGTAGTGGATCGGACTTCTCGCTCGCTCGCGTTTGGTACGTAGAGACACGGACATCTCTTTCACTTTCGTGTGGTACGCTGTGAATCAGAATTCTCACTCAATCCCGTGTGGTGCGTGCGTCACGGACTTCTTTTTCGCGCGAGTGCCGTGTGTGGTGACTTGGACTTCTCTCTCGCTCCCACGAGGAGCGTGGTGACTAGGTCTGACTCTCGGTCTTGTAGGGCGCAGGGCGACTCGGAGTTCTCTCGCTCTCGTTTGGGTTGAGATGACTTGGACTTCTCTCTCGCTCTCTCGAGGTGCGCTGCGAATCAGACTCCTCACTTGCATTCGTGTGGCACAGGGTGACTCGTGCTTTCCCCTCGCTCTCGTTTGGCACGCGCCGATTCGAACTTCGCTCTCGTCCTCGTGTGGTTCGCTGCAACTTGGTGTTCTCTCTCGCTCTCGTGTGACACTCGGTGACTCGGACTTCTATCTTGCGCTCGTTTTAAGGGGGCAACTGGCCGATCTCACTCGCACTCGTGATACGGCGGGCGACTCGAAGTTTATCGTGCCCTTGTGGGACGCCCGGTGATTAGGACTTTTCACTCGTTTTCAGGTGGTACACTGCGACTCGGAGTTCTCTCTCGCTTTCGTGTCACGCCTGGCGACTTGGTCTTCTTTCTTCATCTCATGAGGTGCAGGTCAACTTGGACATCTCTGTCGTTCTCGTGTGGCACAGGGTGACTCAAGCTTTCTTCTCGCTCACGCACAGCGCCCAGCGACTCGGTCTTCTCTTTCGGTCTCCTGAGGCGTAGGGCGACTCGGAGTTCTCTCTCGCTCTCGTGTGGAATACGGCGACTCCGACTTCTGTCTTGCTCTCGTTTGTGGGAGGCAACTGGCGGATCTTACTCGCTCTCGCGAGACGGGGGGCAACTCGAAGTTTATCTTGCTCTCGTGTGATGCGCGGCGACTCGGTGTCCTCCTCCTATTCGGTCTCGTAGGGCGCAGGGCGACTTGGAGTTCTCTCTCGCTCTCGCCTAGCTTGAGACGACGTGGACTTCTCTCTCGTTCTCGTGCGGTGTGTGGTGACTCCGACTTCTCTCGCGCTCACTCTTAGTGCCCGGCGACTCGGTCTTCTCTTTCGATCTGTTGAGGCGTCGGGCGACTCGGAGTTCACTTTCGCTTTCGTGTGAAACACGGCGACTCCGACTTCTCTCTCGCTCACGTGTGATGCCTGGCGACTCGGTCTTCTCTCTTGGTCTCGTAAGACGCAGGTCAACTTGGACATCCCTCTCGTTCTCGTGTGGCACAGGATGACTCGAGTTTTCTTCTCGCTCACGTGTAGTGCCCAGCGACTTGGTCTTCTCTCTCGGTCTCGTGAGGAGTGGGGTGACTCGGAGTTCTCTCTTGCTCTCGGGTTGCACACGATGATTCGGACTTCTTTCTCGCTTTCGTGTGGCGTGCAACGACTCGGTCTTTCCTCTCGCTCGCGTGTGGCACAGGATGACCCGAGCTTTCCTCTTGCTCTCGCGAGGTGAGTGGTGACTCGAACTTCTCTTTTGCTATCGTGTGGCTCACGACGACTTGAATTTCGCTTTCGATTTTGAGTGGGACGCTGCGACTTGGAGTTCTCTCTTGCTCTTGTGTGGTGCGGGGTGACTCGGCCTTCTCTCTCGCTCTTGTGTGACACTCGGCGTTTGGTACCTTTCTCTCGCTCGCGTGTGCCGCTCGGGGTCTCGGTGTCCCCCTTTTCTCTGGTGTGCTGCATGTCGACTCCAACTTCTCTCTCGCTCACGTGTGGTGCCTCGCGACCCGGTCTTCTCTCATGGTCTCGAAAGGTGCAGATCGACTCCTACATCTCTTTGGCTCTCGTGTGGCTCACAGTGATTCGGACTTCAGTCTCGCTCTCGTGTGGTGTGTGACGACTCAGACATCACTCTCGCTCGCGTGTGGCACAGAATGACTCGAGCTTTTCTCTCGCTTTCGCGACGTGCGTGGTGACTCGAACTTTTCTATCGCTCTCGTGTGGTACGCTGCTACTCAGAATTCTCTCTCGCTCTTGCAAGCCGCGCGACGAATCCTACTTCTCTCTTGCTTTCGCGTCGTGTGCGGAGACTCCGATTTCTCTTTCGCTCACGTGTGGTGCGCAGCGACTCGGTCTTCTGTCTCTGTCTCGTAATGTGCAGAGCGACTCGGACATTACTCTCGCTCTTGTGTGGCACTCGGCGACTTGAACTTCTCTCCAGCTTTCGCAAGATGCGCGGAAAATAGGACTTCTCTCGCGCTCTCGTGTGGCGCGGGGCGAACCGGCCTTCCCCCTCGCTCTTGTATGACACTTGACGACTCGGACTTTTCTCTTGCTCTCGTGTGGAGCCCAGGAACTCAGACTTCTCCCTCGATGTTGCGTGGTTTGCTGCGATTCGGTGTTCTCTCTTGCTCTTGTGTGGTACGGAGTGACTCGGTCTTCTCACTCGCTCGCGTGTGGTACGCGGCGACTTGGATTTCTCTCTCGCTTTCGTGCGGTGCTCAGCGACTCGGACTTTCCTTTCGCTCATATGTGGCGCATGGCGACTCGGACTGTTGTCACGCCGTCGCGTAGATGCGTAGTGGATCCGACTTCTCGCTCGCTCGCGTGTGGTGCGTAGAGACTCGGACTTCTCTCTCGCTCTCGTGTGGTACGCTGCGGCTCGGAATTCTCACTCGCTCTCGTGTGACGCGGGTGTCACGGACTTCTTTCTCGGTCGAGTGCAGTGTGCGGTGACTCGGACTCTTCTCTCGCTTTCACGACGTGCATGGTGACTAGGTCTTCTCTCTCGGTCTCGTACGGCGCAGGGCGACTCGGAGTACTCTCTTGCTCATGTCTGGCTTGAGACGACGCCGACTTCTCTCTTGCTCTTGTGCGGTGTGCGGCGTCTTCGACTTCTCGCTTGCTTACGTCTGGTGCCCGGCGACTCGGTCATCTCTTTCGGTCTTGTCAGGCACATGGTAACTCGAGCTTACTCCTTGCTCTCGCGAGGTGCGTGGTGACTTGGTCTTCTCTTTCGGTCTCGTGAGGCGCAGGGCGACGCAGTTTTCTCTCACTCACGTGTGACACTCGGTGACTCGGACATCTGTCTTGCTCTTGTTTGTAGGGGGCGACTAGCAGATCTCACTCGCTCTCGTGAGACGGGGGGCGACTCGAAGTTCATCTTGCTGTCGTGTGACGCCCGGCAACTAGGACTTTTCACTCGTTTTCGTGTGGTACACTGCGACTCGGAGTTCTCTCTTGGTCTCGTGTGACACTCGACGACTCGGACATCTCCCTCGCTCTCGTGTGTTGCGCGGCAAATCGGACTTTCCACTCGCTTTCGTGTAGCACAGGGTGATTCGTGCTTTCTTCTCGCTCTCGCGAGGTGCACGGTGACTAAGACTTCTGTCTCGCTCTTTTGTGATATATTTATATATATCTCATGGATGAAAATTTTAATTTCTTTTTTTTTATATGAAATGCTTGAAAAAAGGGTCATTCCGATGGAATAAATTATGTCATATTATAATTACTTCTTCAGTTGATATGAATTATTATGATTTTCAATAATAAATTTAATTTTTTTTTTAAATTCATGCAAATAATTAGTTTAAATGAATATTTTCAATTCATTATAATCTTCAGTATTCCAATTACCATGAATTCTGCTTCATGAATTGGTGCTTGGATAGGTATGGAAGTTAATTCATCATCATTTATTCCTTTATTAATAAACAGTAACAACAAATTATCTAAATTTTCTAATTCTTGAATAATATACCATGTCATTCAAGTTGGGGCTTCGTCTTTTCTATCTATAAGAATTTCAATAATGAGAATAAATTTAATTCTTATGAATAATAATTTTCTAATGATTTCATTACAAATTAGATTAATTTCAAAATTAGGTGCCAGTCCATTTTATTGATGATTGGTAAAAATTATTAATAGTGTTACATAAATTATTTGTTTTTTTATTTTCACTTCACACAAAATTGCTCCATTATTTATTTTAATTATTATTAATAATAGATTAATCATTTATATGTCAATAATTTCATCTGGATTTGTAGGTTCATTATGAGGATTGAATCAAACATCATTAAAATTGATTATAGTTCATTTTTCTATTAATCATATGTCTTGAATATTTATGTCAATATTAATTGATTTTTACATTTCATTAATTTATTTAATAATTTATTCTTCAAATAATTTGATGATTTGTATTTTTTTTAGTTATTTTAATATAAATTATTAAAATCAAGTCTATAAATTTGATAATATGAGTTATTTTATGAAGTTTTTAGTTTCAATATTATTTATATCAATAGCTGGTATTCCTCCAATATTTGGATTTATTCCAAAGTTTTTTGTTTTTATTTCAATAGTAAAGAATAGATTCTTTATTAAATGTTTGATATTCATTATTTTTACATCAATTGTTTTATTTTTTTATGTAAATTTAATTTTAACTTTTATATCATATTTAAAATTAATATTTAAATTAAATTTAAATCATTCTATATTTAATTTTTATCTTTTGATAATTGTTTCATTTAATGTTTTTATTATGTTAATAATTCATTTTATTCTATCTAATTTTAATTATTAATTTTTAAATAAATAGTAGTAATTTTTATGAATTTGAATTTGCAATCTAACGTTATATATTTAGCTATGAAATGAGGATTTCAAGTTAATTAAACTAATAACCTTCAAAGTTTCAGATAAAGAGTTGTTTTCAACTCTTGTTCATTAATAATACAAATAAACTATTTCTAAAGATTTCAAAAATCTTTGTGCTCATCACACTAAATAATATATATATATATATATATATATATATATATATATATATATATATATATACACATATATATATATTGTAATTTTGATTTATTTTTTAATAAAGTTTGATTTTGGTTTTTATATTTGTATTATTTTTTTTTGCATGAATTTTTTTAATTATTCAAAAATATTTTTTGCAGCATTTAATTTTAATAATTAAAGAAATTTAGAATCATAAATAATATAAAGTATAGACAAAAAAATTGTGCCAGCAGTTGCGGTTAAACGCTTTATACAAATTGACGTTCTTAATTATCAAATTATATCAATTTATTTATTGAATTACAAAGAATTCTACGGTAAAAATTAAATTTTTTGATTATATACATACATATTGTTACAAAGGGTGAAATCACCCGTTTTGCCCCCTCTTTAATGATCTAGTAGTCAGCATAGATAAAAGACGTTTATAAACCTCTTATGTCTTTAAAAAGAATAAGATTGCTGCGCCAACTGATATTATTGCAAAAACAGTCTTGTTTCAGACTTTAAACGAGAAACACATATCTTGCATTAAAAGCATTTTTCACGATATTTTGTTCACGCTCCTGATTTCTTTTGATTTGATAATAAGTAAACTCGCGGATCCATATTTATTAACGTAACGTCCAAAACGTTACATTGGTGTCAGAAGCGGGATCTTGAGTTCTTATTAATCGAGTCAATGCAGTGCGCGAACTTTTACTATAAGTAGCAGTCGTTTGACGTGCTCTCGTCGTCGGGAAAGTGGCGGAGAAGAACATTCCATCACCGAAAATCCGCGGGTTCCCGAGACAATTTGTGCACCTTCAGTGGACTCTTTACCTGTCCCTACGATGGTCTCAGTCTCACAAATCGACCTACTAGAGATTATGAGACAACAACAAGAAGCGGCAAGACAACAACAAGAAGTTGCTGCTCAACAACAGCAACAACTAATCCAGCTGCTTCAAGAGCAACAGGAACAACGGAGGCGAGAAGAGGAGGCTCGAAAGCGTTCAGAAGCTAATCTTCAGGACCTTCTTCGGACGACTGGGGAGGCTCGAGAGCGTTCAGAAACTGATCTTCAGGATCTTCTTCGGACGACTGTGGCGGCCCTTCAATCCGTTCATCAAATGAGTGATAATGGAGGACCGGCTGTTACACCACAGGGTTCTAGAGTCGCTACTCCTGTTCCCTCTCCTGTTCCCTCGCCTGTTCCTGTTCCCGTTGTTCAAGAGATCCGACATCCAGGACAAATCCAGGATGTTCGAGATTCAAGGTCTGTGCCTTTTACTAGGGGAGTAGTTGAATCCCCAGTTTGTAGGAATAGAGTAAACAATGAGGTTGATTTTTCCGAGCCTCTGTCTCAGGTTCGGCCTCAATACTCTAATTTGAGTCAATTAAATAATTCGAGACTTCCTGGGGTTACTTCTCAGATTAATGAGAAACCTTTTTGTCCTTTGAAACCGCCAATTTTTGATGGAAAGATTCCATGGGCGGAGTATGAACGTCAATTTAATACAATTGCTAAACATAATCAGTGGGACTCCGCCATGAGGGCCCACAGCCTTGCTTCTTGTCTTCGGACGCCGGCTCTGAATGTTTTAACCGCATTGTCTGAAGAAGAAATTTCCGATTACGAAAAACTTAGTTCTGCACTAAAGTTAAGATACGGAAATGACCACTTGACGAGACTGTACACGGCTCAATTACAGACTAGAAGACAAGGACGAGACGAAGACCTCGCATCTCTTAGCCAGGATATAGAACGGCTTTCACGTGTAGCATTGCCAGATCACGATCCGTCTCGTAATTTATTAGCGACTCAAGCCTTTCTAAACGCAATTAGTGATCCAGAAATTAAAATAGCCGTTGGAACATCGGGCCTCACTTCTCTGCGGGAGGCAACGGCCAAAGCCCTTGAGGTGGAGGCAATGAGGAAACAGTATTTTGGGCTGAACAAGCTTCGTCGGATTGAGGTGCACGAAAACACCTCAGAAAGACGAAGTTTTGATCACTCGGAGGAGTCAAAACCTCAAAATTATAAAAATAAAAATAATAATAGTAATTTTAAACAAAGAAATCGAGGTTCTTTTCAAAACCAGCAAAACAAGCGTATAAATAAGAACGCGGTCATGACAAATCAAACCGGCTTGACTTGTATATTTTGTAAAAAAACAGGCCACGACGGCAATCATTGTTTCCTAATTAAAAGAATTAGTGGAAAACCGATGCAAGGCTCGAATTCAAACTCTTATAACTGGCGTAAGAAAAACATAGAAATAGGGGAAGCAAATCCTCAATCGAGTTCTTCAACAGGAACTTACCCAAAAAACTAGTTTCGGATGATTTGTCAGGGCGAAAATCATCGCAGATTGTTAGAAGTGAAAGCCCTCTTAGAGAACAGTTTTTAATTAGAAGTCTACGACAGTCTGGTCTTTATGCACGCGGTACTGTGAATGGCATCGATTGTCTATGGGTAATAGACACGGGCGCGGAAGTAACCGTAGTTCGATCGGATCTCTTCAAGTCCGATGACCAGATTGTTTCCTCTTTTTCTCTGCGAACAGCCACTGGAGAGACGACCCCGGTTTTGAGACAGGTTACTGTCCAAATTAACCTTTTTGGGTGTATCGACTCTCCACATAAGGTTTTTATAGCAGATATAGAGGATGAAGGTATTTTGGGAATAGACTTTCTTACAGCTTATAACTGTGTTATCTCGACTAAGAGAAATTCACTAGCTTCAAACAATCGCGAAATAACTCGTTGTACAAATAGAAATGGAATTTATTGGACTCCTCCTAGAATTCGGGAAATAGAACTTTCAAAGGATGATTGGCAACAACATTTCCCTTCACATTTACAGAGCCTTGTTGAGAAATCTTCGATTTCGTTGAATTCAGCTCAGGTAGAATCGTTTAAATCTCTTTTGCTAGAATTTATAGATTCTTTCGCCAAAGATAGTGGTGATAAGGGCCGATGTACTTCTGTCAAGCACAAGATCGACGTCGGAGAGAGTTCACCAATTAAACAAGCTCCTCGAAGACTCGCTCTCAACGCCCGAGAAGAGGTGAAGAAGCTTGTGGAAGACATGCTAAAGAACGATGTGATTGAACCATCGTCTAGTCCCTGGGCCTCACCAATCGTCCTTGTTAACAAAAAGGACGGATCCAAACGATTTTGTATCGATTACAGGAAGCTGAACGATATAACGAAGAAAGATTCTTACCCTCTACCCAGAATCGACGAGGCACTCGACCTGATAGCTGGTGCAACTTGTTTCAGCACCATAGATCTTCAGAGCGGATACTGGCAGGTCGAAATGGATCCTCTAGATGAAGAAAAAACAGCTTTTGTTACGGGCTTAGGAGGATTATGGCAGTTCAAGGTTATGCCGTTTGGTTTGAGTAATGCCCCGGCTACCTTTGAACGAATGATGGAGGCTGTTCTCCATGGGCTCACTGGCAAAATATGCCTCGTTTATTTAGACGATATAATCGTTTTTGGCAAGAACTTTGAAGAAGAAGTTCAAAATCTCAGACAAGTTTTCGCTAGGCTGAAGCAAGCAGGTCTGAAAATGAGCCCGAAAAAATGCCATCTGTTCCAGAAAGAAGTAGGCTTCCTCGGACATATCGTTTCAGCACAAGGTGTGAAGACCGACCCATCTAAAATAGAGAAGGTTTCTTCTTGGCCGACACCTAAGAATAAAGAACAAATTCGAAGCTTTTTAGGCCTTTGTACGTATTACAGAAGATTTGTAAAAGGTTTAGCTAGTATAGCTAAACCTCTCCATCATTTGACCGGAATCAAGATTCCTTTTGACTGGACCCCGGAATGCGAAGAGGCTTTCAAGAAAGTAAAAGAAAATCTTATTTCTTCGCCGATTTTAGCTTATCCTGAGGTCGAAATTCCTTTTATTTTAGATACTGATGCCTCTATTTCAGGAATAGGCGGGGTTCTGTCACAAATTCAGGGAGGTCAAGAGAGAGTGATAAGTTATTTCAGCAGAGTTTTGAGTTAAACCGAGAGGAATTATTGTGTCACTCGTAGAGAGCTTTTAGCTGTTGTTAAGACCGTAGTACATTTTCACCATTATCTGTACGATAGGAAATTTTTGATACGTACAGATCATGCTTCTCTCAGGTGGCTACTTTCGTTTAAATCTCCCGAAGGTCAGGTAGCTAGATGGTTAGAAAGGCTCGGTCAGTACGATTTTGATATTCGTCATCGAGCAGGAATTCATCATGGAAACGCCGACGCTCTCTCTCGTAGACCCTGCGAGGAAATGCCAGAGTGTAAACAGTGTGCACGATTAGAGAAAAATCGTAACCCCTCTCTTATAATACGGAAGATTTCTTTCGAAAATAACCAGGAGGAATGGAGAAAATCGCAAGAAGAGGACGACACTTTGAATCAAGTGAAGTCTTGGAAAGAAGCAGAAACTCGCCCAGACTGGCAGGATATATCTTTAGCCGAGTCAGATTTGAAAATTTATTGGGCTCAATGGGACTCTATTCTTTTAATTGATGGAATTTTATACCGGAAATGGGAATCTGCAGACTTGAAAGAAATCAGGTGGCAACTTTTGGTTCCCAGGTCACGAGTTCCAGAGATTCTTGCTCTTCATCATGATTCTCCTGCAGGTAGACATTTCGCTTCGAATAAAACTCTGGGCAGAATTCGCAACTTTTATTTTTGGCCCCGTTGCCAGATGGACGTTGAAGATTGGTGTCGAAGATGTCGAATCTGCATGGCAATGAAAGGACCTCGAGCGAAGGGACAAAGCTCTCTTCAAATTTACAACGTGGAAGCTCCATTTGAAAGGATAGCAATGGATATTCTTGGACCTCTCCCGATCACCCATTCTGGAAATAAATATGCTTTGGTTATTGCTGATTATTTTACTAAGTGGCCTGAGTGGTTCCTCTCGCTGATCAAGAAGCCTCTACTGTAGCACAGGCATTCGTTAAAGAATTTATTTGTAGACACGGAGTTCCTCTAGAACTTCATACTGATCAAGGCCGAAATTTTGAGTCAACCCTAATGAAAGAGGTTATTCAGATTTTAGGGGTTAGGAAAACTCGTATAACTCCTTTGCATCCGCAATCTGACGGCATGATAGAGCGTCTGAATCGGACTTTGCTTCAATATTTGTCGTCCTTCGTAGAGCAGAATCAGAGAGACTGGGACTCCTAGATCCCTTTTTTCCTCTCATCTTACAGATCTGCGATTCATGAAACGACGAAGCAGACGCCAGCCCTCATGCTTACTGGAAGAAATCTTCGACTTCCGTCAGATTTAGAGAAAGGCCTTGTTCCTGTGCAAAGACAACATCAAACAGATTATGCCTTTTTATTACAACAACGTTTAGAAGAAATTCATCACTTTGCTAGGAATAGAATTTCTATGGCTTCAGATAAATTAAAAACTCGTTATGATATTCGAGCCAGAGATTTAAAATTTAATCCTGGAGATTCTGTCTGGCTCTTTCAACCTCGAAGACAGAAAGGACGATGTCCAAAGCTACAAAGAAATTGGGAAGGCCCTTACTTAGTGGTTAACCGGATAAATGATGTTGTTTATAGAATCCGAAGATCTCCTCATTCGCGTCAGAAAGTGGTTCACTTGGATCGTCTTGCTCCTTTTGAAGAGGATCAACCTGGAACAGTCTCTCCAAGACAAGGAACATCCTTCGAGGTTAGATCTTCAAACGAACACCCTTGACGACTGTGATCGATTTGGCCTTCTTTACAGTCGGTCATCGATTGGGAGAAGAATTTACCTTTCGGAATTCGTTTGAGTAAAATTCGACCGCTTACGATTATTATAGAAGGAAATATCGGATGCGGAAAAACAACTTTTACTAAGAGGTTTTTAGCAGATCGCCAGGTCTGTACACTTTTAGAACCTCTTGAAGAATATCGAAATGTAGCTTGAATTAATCTTTTAGATTTGATGTATCAGAACCCAGATCGTTATTGCTATTATTTTCAGCATTTCGCTCAAATGGTCATGTTGGATAGACATCTGCAGACGACTTCATTGCCTGTTAAGGTGATGGAAAGATCGATTTCAGTAGCAATTGTTTTGTAGAAGCTCGTCGAAGGTTGGGTAATTTTCGCGACTTCGAATCTCATTTATTGACAAAAAATTTTGATCTTCTCATTCGCTCGTCTGAGCTCAGAGTAGATTTGATTGTTTATTTGCGAGTTTCCCCAGAAACTTCTTTTGCTCGAGTTAGTTCCCGTTCTCGTGAGGAAGAATCGAGTATTTCTTTAGAGCTACTCAGAACTATTCATGAGGTTCGTGAAGATTGGCTAGTGAAACAAACTTTTTCTTATTTATCGGCTCCTGTCTTGGTTATAAATGCAGAAGCTACAGCCGATCAAGTTTTTAAAGATTTTTGTACGTCTATGATGTGCGGGGGTTAATTCAGATATGAATAATGAAGAAGTATTCTTAATTAAGGGAAAAACGAAAAACAAAGTTTAATTTTCTTTATTAAAACAAGATAAAAAAGAACGAATGGTGAAAACAAGAGGTTACATATATAAAAAAAAGAGAAAATCAAGTTTCAAAAATTTGTTCCCCTATAACCTTTAGAGCGGACTTGACTTCTGCGCAATCGCTGCAACCTTCGGTGGAGTTTGTTGCGAATAATTTTTTCTGGCATTCACGGCAAGCTTTGCTTTCTCCCGCGAAGGTAAGATGAGTTTGCTTGAGCTTATAGAAGTTTTTCATGTCCGCGCTGAAATAAATCAGACACGGGGAACTCATATATTTTTTTTTTTTAACTAGAAATTTGCGTGAGAACTTACCGAGTAACCCAACAATTTAAGCATATTAGCCCCATTTTGTGTTTCTCTCTTATGGTCTCACCCCGACCACATTTTAGGGTTCTCCATTGATTTTCGAAATAGATCTTGAATTCTTGTTGTGTCATATTTTTCATGTTCTCCCACGAATAACTTGAGGTGATTACGCCTGCATTGATGAAGGCGGAAACGGGTGAAGTCTTTATAATTGACATTTTTCTTTTTTTGAACTAATTTGGACTGTCTTCGGTGAGGACTTTTCTTATAATGATTTGTTATTTCTGCGTTGCTAATCAATTTGAGATTTGTTTTCTTCGGTTGTTTCTTTCTAGAAACTTCTTCTCTGGAATCGAGTTTTGTATCGGACAGGCTTTGGTTTCTTTTATTAATGTGAAAAGAGCCACGATTATTTTTCGAGGTCGAAGAGCGATTGCTTGATTTTCACATTTTATTAACCTTAAGTGTCAGTTTTTGTGAGCACTTTTTCAGGTTATTTGACACAGCCTTTTCCTTCCAATCTTCCCCGATTCCTGAGGATGACTGGTGGCCTTATTTTGAAGAAATACACGGAAATGATTCAGATAAGATCGTTTCTTTTGTTTGGAATATATATTCAATTTATTTTATTCGTGCATTCTCCCAAATTCACTTAGTGAATTTGAATTGTTATACCACCACTCACATTTGTCCTTCAAACTCTAGGGTGTGCTGTCTCAGAAGAAACTTTGGATTCAGTCACCCATTCGTTTTCCCTGTTTCCTGTGCCAGTTCTCAGAGGGAATCAGCTTTTATGTAGCCTAGGACCCAGAGTTCTTCCATGTATCGTTTCCCGCCTCGTCGTGCATCTGTGTTTGTTTCACCGCACTATTTTCCCTGATGAGGAATGGATTTTCTTTTCAACGGCGATCCGAAAGATTTGTCGTCTTCAAATTCATGAAGCCACATGACACTAAATAACACTTACCTTTATAAAACAAGGCACATAAATTTTTGGAATTATTTAACGCTCAACTATCTGCTCAAGGTTTTCTGTGGTTTACCTTGAGACTGTGGGCAAATGCCAGATAGTGAAAAAGGGAGTTCTTAAATTTTTAGAGCCACAGCTCCAACTCACCTTTGAGCACTGACTACTAGAATACTTTTATAATTGTTTTATCTTTCCCGAGTCGGGACGACTCTTTTCCTCGGGGGGGAGTAGTGTTACAAAGGGTGAAATCACCCGTTTTGCCCCCTCTTTAATGATCTAGTAGTCAGCATAGATAAAAGACGTTTATAAACCTCTTATGTCTTTAAAAAGAATAAGGTTGCTGCGCCAACCGATATTATTGTGAAAACAGTCTTGTTTCAGACTTTAAACGAGAAACACATATCTTGCATTAGAAGCATTTTTCACGATATTTTGTTCACGCTCTTGATTTCTTTTGATTTGATAATAAGTAAGCTCGCGGATCCATATTTATTAACGTCACGTCCAAAACGTTACAATACATATTATTTTATGAAATCCTAAATTCAAACTAGGATGAGATACCCTATTATTTTAGATGTCAATATTATTTTTCAATAATTAATAGTTATGTTCTTCAAAATCAAAAAAATTGGCTGTATTCAAAACTAATTAGGGGGATTTGTTTACTAAACGATAATCCGCAATACATCTCACTCTAATTAATTGAGTTTATTTATTTTCGTTGACAGAATATTTTTTTAAAATTAATAATTTTTATCAGATTTTATAGAAATTTTATTTCAGATCAAGATGTAGCTGATATTAAAGTTTGAATGAATGGCAAAAAAATTCTCATTTTCATATATTGAAATATTTTTATATTTATTCAAAATTGGACTTAATAGTCAAATTTAAAATTATATTCATCCGAATTAAGAAGTAAATATGTACAAATAGCCCGTCACTCTCATTTTAAAATGGGATAAGTCGTGACAAAGTAAATATACTGGAAACTGTATTTAGAATTCAAAATATTAGGAAAGATTTTTTTATTTACAATAAATCTAATAGTTGTTCAATTCGAATTATTAAAAATTGATAAATTATATTTTTCAAATTTAAACATTTTTTATCAATAAAAATACATATATATAGCTATAAATTTTAGTTTCAATTTAATTTTTCATTGAAATAATTTAATTGATGAGTATTTAATTTGAATAATGATTAAATCAATAAATATTATATGATTTATAAATATGAATTTATATGGAAGTTAATTTCAAGGAATTCAGCAGAAATTTGATTCGCCTGTTCAAAAAACCTGACTTTTTGATAGAATATAAAAAGTCTAATCTGCTCAGTGGAAATTTCAAAAAGCTGAAGTATTTTAACTGTGCGAAGGTAGCATGATAATTTGTTCTTTAATTTGGGACTGGAATCAATGATTTGACGATATTAGGGCTGTCTTATGATTATTAATTATTAAATTTAATTTTTTAGTTAAAAAGCTTAAATTTTATTGGAGGACGAGAAGACCCTATAGAGTTTCATATTTATATTCATTTTATTGATCAATTTATTTTTGTAAAATCAATATAATTATTTTGTTGGAGTGATAATTAAATTTAATGAACTTTTTATTTTGTTTAACATTAATTAATGAATTTTTGATCCTGTATTTTGGATTATTAGATCAAATTACTTTAGGGATAACAGCGTTATTTTTTTCAAAGTTCTTATTGACATAAAAAATTACGACCTCGATGTTGATTTAAAATTTATTTGAGGTATAGAAGCTTGAAAATTTAGGTCTGTTCGACCTTCAAAATTTTACATGATCTGAGTTCGAACCGGTTTAAGCCAGGTTGGTTTCTATCCTTAATTTTATTGAAAATTTTTAGTACGAGAGGACCATAATTTTAAATTATTGTAATTTTTGTTACGCGGTAGATTGCGTAGGCTCCTATGAGCGGTAATCGGAGCTTACTTCACGCCCAGCCAAGGTGTTATTTGGCTAATATAGGGTCTGTTCACGCCGACTATGCGCTTGCGTGCTACTACTCCCAATGCAGGAAGTGAATGAAATGGAAAGGGATCGGTATTAAGGGAAGGTAAACGATTCAAAGTGTATAATGGTTTATTAGTAGTCAATGTAACGGAGTCGGTCGAGGGAAAAGGGTATGGTCTTGGTTTGGAGGGATGGGTGTCTTGCTTGAGCGCTAGGATGGATCTGCCTAGTTTAGCGGGATGTAGAAGGCTAGCTAGCCGCGAGTAACAGAAGAATCTGCTGACTCGCGGACGATAAGAGTGGACTACAGAGCGTAAGGTAACTGAAAGTGTGGGAAGAGAATAAGAAGTCTGGAGGACGCATCATAACCGCCCTTGGGAAAGAACATTCGGTAAGGGTACGGAATAGGATGTTCGGAAGGAAGTGGAATGCCATGAAACGTACTGACTCACTTACAGAATATTACAAGAACAAGTCTGAAAATGTAGCGCCTAGATATTAGTGCGCGTTTAAGAGGGTTAGTATACATTTGAATGTAAAAAAATTTCTAAATGACATCTTATCGTACTGACTCACTTACAGAATATTACAAAAAGGAGTCTTAAAATATAGCGCCTGGCTGTTAGCGCGCGTTTAAGTGAATTAGTATACACTTGAACATAGTTTTTCTGAATGACATCTTATAAATGTGGTGGTATATATGACAGATATTGTGAATATTATAAACGAAACTTATGCAACATGCTGATGATTATATTATGGCTGCAGATTATTACGGGCAGAATAAGGCAATGTAAGAATATGATTGCTTACAGCGGAGGGCTTAGCGCCAGACTTCAAGTGGTTCGGAGCTAGCGTTAATGCTTCGCTCGGGGAGCAATTTACGCGGCTTAGATGTGCCCAGTTCCGTCATTTCAATTTCCGATTGGGTCCGGAGCAGCGACGAAGAGCGAAGAGGCAGGTCATCGGGAAATGGCATTATTTCTGGGTGCGGGTGGTGGATGGCGTGGCGCCTAGGAATTTAGGGTTTTGTACGACGCGGGTAGGGGATATGTTTAAGACTGGAAATAATTTGTTTTGGTGATAGAATTTTGGGGTGGATGATACCTTTTTGGGCGAAGAGGATAGCGTCTACTGAGCTGGACAGGTCAAGTTCGTATTCGTTCAAGCGTCCGTCCAAAGCAATGAGTCGGTTAAGTGTGCCAATTTCAATTTATTGAAATGGACGATTTTAGTTTTTCGGGGGTTATCCAAATTTCAGCGTTAATATTGTCAATTATACGTTGAATCAGATACACTCCTTTATAGTGGTCGTCGAATTTGGATCGGGTTTCATTTAGTAGATAGACTTTTTGACCTGCTTCGAAATTTTGGCTGTTGACATTACGGTCGTAATACGTCTTGGAACGATGCTTTGCTTGTTGTAGGTTGGACGCGGAGTGTTTTCGTATGCTGGATAGATTGGCGATTGAGTCTAGAAGGAAGGAATCGTCTGAACGCGTATACACGCTGGCAGGGTTCGCGTCTGTTGGAATTCTGGCTTGAGGGCCAAAAATTAGTTGGTGGGGGGTGAAGTTAGTACCACCGTGCTTCGCGGTGTTATAACAAAAAATTGCAAAGCGAATGTAATCGTCCAAGTCTTCATCAGCATCCGTGTAGTGTTTGATGTGCTCAGTGAGAACGAGGTGACTGCGTTCTCGCGATCCGTTAGACTGTGGGCGGTAAGCTGTGGTTTGTATTTGCTTGATTTTAAAAAGTTTACAAAGTTGTTTGATGACTGTGCTCATAAAATTCTGTCCTTGGTCTGTAAGTATTGCTCAAGGAGCACCGTAACGTGTAATTCATTCTTTTGCGAATGCTGCGCCTTAAGTTTTGGCGGTGGCATTAGGTAAAGAGATGGCGTCCAGAAATTTTGTCAAATTGCATTGTATCGTCGAGAGATATATGTTGTTCGATTTAGTAAGGGGTAGAGGTCCAACAATATCTAATGCCACTTTGTCGAATGCATCGGCAGGCGTTTCCGTTATCATCATTGGCAATTTGGTTTTTACTCCGACCAATTTTTTTCTTTGGCAATTCTCGCAAGTTCTTATGGAATCTTATATTTGTTCTTTCATACGGGGCCAAAAATACTTTTGTCTAATGCGGTTATATATTTTAGTGACACCTTGATGACCGCCGACTAACGATTCGTGGCATTCTCTGATTATTTCTTTTCATAAACATTCGTCTGGGATGACAGTCGTGTTTCGACAAAGCATGATTTGAATTTCTAAGTCTGCAAAAGTATAGGATAAAAGTTTTCGGAAAACTCAGGGATCGAGAGCGTCTAAACTATCTTCGGTTGTCGGGAGGGTAGGAGACTTTAGGTTTGAATCGGCTGCAGCCGTTTTGAGTTTGGACAATAGCTTGAAGACATCGTATAGATTGCTTTTATCTGAGCCCTTTGTTTTCAATACCAGGGTGAAAATACGTCGACTATTGTGCTTAGATTTAATGATATCAAATTTTCGCGGACGAAGCCTCATTACTATTTTTAGGTCAACGATATTCTCGTCGGCAAGTTGGGCTGGTATACCCTTGATCAAAGCGCAGTCTGTAGATATGAAGTGCGCATAGTTGGTTTTGAGCATCAAAAGTCCATCATTGGTATCTTTGACATTGTCTGATACTGGTATGTCGTCCAAGTTGTCGATAAAATATGTAAAACCGTGAGGATCAATAATTTGATCATCGTTAGTGTTGAGAGCACTGTCATGGTTATGGTCAGTAATTTCCGTATGGAAGTCGAATCGTTGAGTGCACGTATAGTATTCGGTGTCTGTGAGCAAGTCGGAACTGTCGTCGTTATCAGAGGTGGGCGGGAGAGGCGACGGGGGAGGAGAACAAGAGTGTAAGGGAGGGTTCGTTGGCCTGGAAGTAGCGGGGGGGTATCTTCTAGCGCGACGCGGAGGCCCGACGGGGGGGGGGGCATTATGACGTCAGTGGACGGGGGTGGAAATGGAATCGGACGAGGTGCTGCAGGTTTGGTTGGACGTTCCGATTTCTTTCGCAGATGGTGGCGGGGGGGTAATCCAGATGTCGAAGGGACAGGGTCAGGGAGGTTGGTATAAGCGGGTGGGGGTGTAATGCAGGAGCGCGCGGTGGCAGGAAGCGGAGGGTCGAGGCTGCAAACGGTGATACTCATTTTCGAATTTTCAAAAACATAATGAATCATTCTGCGTACCGCGCTCCATTCTAGTTTGTCGAGTCCACGACCTATCAATAGTATCGAGACGGATGTCACGCTATCTTCCTGCAAGGTTTTCTTGAAGTTGACCAAGGTGTCAAAAAAAAACGTGGGGCAAAGGTTTGTCACTGTATTTGGGCTTTGTAACTAGGTTATAGATTTTTCGGTTTCCATGGACTACAAAAATAAGGTCAGTCACAGTCGGGTCGAATTCTCCAAGTTGTTCGCGGTTTATGAATTTACTTTCTGTCAGTTCTGAAGCAATTCCTTTCGACATTAGACAGTCAGCGGTTATTCAATGAGCCAAGTTATCCTTTTGCTGTAATATGTCAGCTTTCATTTCTTTGATACGTCTATTACGCATAAGAGGAAAAGTTTCGCTTTCTATGAGGAAATTGCTGTAAGAAGGGCCCAGTTAATCGGTGGATGGACCAAAGTCATCAGTTCCTGATTCAGTTTCTGGGGTCTGTAAGTCATCCGAGCTGAGGAAAGAATCTGAAAAATAGCTCAGGTATGTTCTTTTATGAGACCTAGGATTTGTTGAAGAATTTGTTTCGCGGTGGCGTTCAGGTTGGCGATATACTGGGATCGGCGCCGGGGTAAAGCGGTGGGGTTTGAGGAGCAACGGGGTTTCTTTATGGCTGAACTCATCGTCGGAGAGGTCAAAAGCATCAGAGGAGTATATCATTTTACAGGGTTGTGAGATTTTTGGGTGTTTCAGCTGAGCTGGGTTGGTGGACTCGTCTGTGATCTGTCGAGAGAGTCTGGGGTACTGATGAGTCTTCTTGTTGCGTTTTTTTGAGTTATCGCTAGAGGCCTCAGTCGTTGGATGAGGGCGTTTTGCATCTATAGTAAGAATTTGAGCGGTGTCGGGCGGTGCGTTCCTGGACAGAGCATCAGCGTTGGTATCAAATTTTCCGGACTTGTATTCCGTATCGAATTCGTACTCTGC
Source organism: Neodiprion pinetum (assembly GCF_021155775.2). Taxonomy (NCBI): domain Eukaryota; kingdom Metazoa; phylum Arthropoda; class Insecta; order Hymenoptera; family Diprionidae; genus Neodiprion; species Neodiprion pinetum. The sequence continues at coordinate 11,433,616 of NC_060238.1, read as the reverse complement.
CAGTTCTAACCTCCATCGTAATAAACGGGAATTAGGCTTCTTGACGCTTTTTACCCATTTGAGTGGCTCGTATTCTGTTATTGAAGTGAACTTCTGACCATACATGTAGGGGCGGAAGTGATTCATACTTCAGTAGGCGGCTAAGAATTCTTTATCACGCACCGAGTAGTTCAATTCAGCGGGCTTGTCGGCTCGGGATGCGTATGCTACCGGTAGGTCATCACCGTCTTTATCTCCACTAAGAATTGCACTTATCGCGAACTTTGACGGGTCTGTAGTGAGCGCAAATGGTTTGCTAAAGTCTGGGTGTTGTAGAATTGGTTCTTTGCATAAACAATCGCGTGAGGTTTCGAAGGCCGACTGGTATTCGGACGTCCAGATTAAAGGGGTATCCTTCTCCGTTAAATTGTTAAGGCATTCAGCAATTTTCCCAAAATCTGAAACAAATCTCTGGTAGTTAACTGAAAGGCCAAGAAACGGTCTAACATTTTTAGGACTTTTGTGGACAGGATACTCTTTTACAGCTATTAATTTACCAAGGTCAGGTTTCACTCCTGACTCAGTTATGAGGTATACGAGGTAAACGACTTCCTTGCGCACGAATTCGCACGTGTCTGGCTGTGGAGTTAAACCAGCAGCGGTTAGTCGTTTCATTAATTTCCGAAATTTAATTTCATGTTCTTGCAAGTTTCGAGCGTGAATAACTATGTCATTTAAATATACGAACATCTCATTGCCTTGTAGGCCTACGAGGACTTGGTTCATGAGCCTTTAAAACGTGGCGAGGGCGTTCTTCATTTCGAAGGGCTTACGAGAGAATTCATAATGGCCTCTGTTTGTCAAAAATGCAGTTTTCGTGCTGTGATCCGGACGCATGGGAATTTGGTGGAACCCGGAAGCGAGGTCGAATGTGGAAAAGTATTTAGCTGAGCCAAGCTGGTCAAGGATTTCCGTGATATCAGGCATGGGGTATGCGTCACCGACTGTTTTTTCGTTAAGTTTTCTGTAGTCGATTACCGTGGGCCATTGTTCATTGCCGTTAGTAGTGTATACATATGACAGTTCTGATCCAAAGATGGCAACGCTCCCCCCTAGCTCCCCCTAGCTCCCCCCTAGCTCCCCCCCTCCAGCTCCCCTCTGCCCCTCCCCCCCCAAAATCAGCGGCATTACCCCCCCCCGTTGATCATTTTTGCGGTTTGCCGCAAGATGGCTATTTTCATAGGATTCGACACACACACAAACACACACACACCCACACAGACACACAAAATAATTCCTGTCGAAACTTTTTTGGCGCCGGAAAGCCGCACATAAATCGGATAGGGTAAAAACCCGCTAGATCTATTGAAAAAATTCCAGGAAATTGCTCTTTGAGATGGTGCCGATAGTGAACTTTGTTGGTGGTGATGCACTTGAACCAATCTGGGGCCGTGGGAGTGGTCCCATAAAATTCCTCGCCCAATTTGCGTGTCGAGACTTGTCCAATGGAAAAATTGTAGTGGGGGTGGGTGGTATATAAAGCGTACGTCCATCGTGATCGTCACTCTGTTCTCATCTTATTCTCATTGTGAACTGTTCTCGCTCGTGGAATAACCTCGAAACGCGATGAATCTAGCAAAAGTTTACCACGTCAGCCGCCTGGAGAATCTGTCAACCAAGAAGATGACGGAGCTCGAAATTGGGGGAGTGTATGACGTCATCGGGTGATGACTGGTCAAAACAAAATTCGGGGCACGCGTTCTGGCGACGATCGATGGAGAATACAACGTCTTCTTACAACCGAGAATCGCAAGAGTTCTACAAGAAGATTCCAGTCAGCTGACTGAAATGTGTAGCATGGTCGGGGAAAATCGTCTGCAAATGGAATACCTTGGTGGAGAATTCAACAAGTTTGAATTTTTATGCAGTTATGTGCCTTAATTGAACTATGCGATCCCCCTCTACTTCCACAAAATTCATCCACGAGGGGGGTAAAAGCGGGTGTGCTGGAGATGGAATAGTCAGTCTTCCACATACCATCCGTGAGTATATAATCGAGCGCAACATTCCCACTCCTCAACATGGCGATGATCCTAGGCGTGCAATGTTTTATCGGTCATAACATGAAGTTTGTACCCAAGGAAGTCGCAGTTGTAAATGTAAACGGGTCGGGTCTGGATTACATCATTCTCAAGCCGCCCTATGATTTGGCAAGCTTACCACTTGAATGTAGAGCTACCAATGTATGGTTGACACACAATCACCACGGAATATCATGGAATGCGGGCAGCAAATCTCACCAGGATGTGACGAAGATTGTGAGAAAAATGGTTGAAAATGCGTGTTACGTATACGTTAAAGGGGCGGATAAGAAAGCATGGCTGACGGAGATCGTCGATGGTACAACGAGGGTTATTAATATGGAAGATTTGCATATCATACCCCCTGCAGTGGAAAAATTGAGGTATATGGAAGCGGCATCGTGGCACGACGCGAACCATGGATACTCTCCAGCGATTAACCTCCAGCAAGCAGCAGCGCCAGGCTCAGTTTGGTATGATGACAACTCTGAATACATCCCGGCATACAATTGCGCCTTTGAAAATGTGCAGCGACTCAGGAAATGGTATTCGAAGGAGTGTACCAGCTCCCTCGAGAAATCCTTTCGTCTGTACAAAGAATTGGACGGTTTAAGGGGAATGATGTCCGAGGATATAGCTTTTTCACCAAAAGAATTTATCCGCACGTTCGCATCAAACTCCATCAATGGTGCGTGGGATAAACTACCCGAGAATGTGAAAATGGACTACGTCATCGCAAGTTTCCGCAGATGTAGCATACATTACACACCAGGACCCGATGGCGATATCGTGGATAGACCGAATCCTCTAATTGAAGACTGTTTAGGTTGCAATCGTGTGTATAGATAATATGGACAATATTTACCAAAATAACAATAGAATTTATTACGATATATACAATTATATTCGGGTTTATATGTAGAATATTCGATAGAATCAATCTCAATTATATCATAGCTTATACATAGAATTAAAAAAATTCACTATTTGATAAAATTATAATCTAGAAATAGGATACATTACAAATAAATATCTTCATAACTCTTACCCATTCTCGTCATACAAAATGTAAATGTTGTGAATTTTTACTTGTGAAAAATATATAATCAATAATTATGAATTTAGCGTGGTTTATTCTTCGAAATAATCCATAAAATCATTATCGTTATCCTGTTCGTTAACATCATCATCATCATCATCATCGCTATTTTCGACATCCATAATTATTACGATAGTTTCATTCGCCCATTTTTCTACAATTATTTCCATACATATATCGCCGTAATTTATATAATATTGGCTGTTTGGTCTCACTCGAGCAGCTCGCGCATCCTCAACGAGATCCCGAAGCTCCTCCAACGAGAACTCGCGTATTGCTTCGGAAAAGCCTATAATTATCTCTTCCTCAGCCTTCTTATCCTCGCCCCAATCAACGATCGACCACTCATCGTCATCATCACTCGAATGAGATGGCATTTTTTTTCTTTCCAAAATTAATTCGCGATGAAAAATCTGTAAAAAGAGCAAGCCGAAATAGAAAAGTTGATGCTGCTGCACTCATCATTTATATGCATGATAAATCTCTAATTCAAAAAAGTTTCCACCTATTCAAAATGAGTGATACGGAGAAGGTGTGGAAGATACTAGAATTTTATTTCAATGTAGTGCTACACACCAATCCTCGTCCGAATAATAACCATCATCGTCAGCTCTATCTATGTCTCCCAGCATTTCACGGATTTGATCAATCTGATCCAGAAGTAAACCGGATCCGATGCGTACGTCATCACCATCACCGACATTCCAAACACCCTCCACCTCCGCCTCCCCCTCATTCTCCTCCTCATCCTCCTCATCCTCCTCCTCATCCTCCTCATCCTCCGCATCAGTCGGTGATGGTGATGATTCTAGATGATGATGATGCTCGCCAGCCAAATTTTGCTCAAACTCGCGATCATCATCCCCAGCACTGCTGTCATTACATTGCTCGGTGTCGATAATCAGCGTATCGGCATCACTATCGGTCAATTCATCCTTATCATCCTCCTCATCATGAGCCGCCCCTCTGCACACCCGCTCATATGTCGGCGATCGTGGTGGTGAATGGGGTAGGGAGTCTGATGGCCCCCTTTTCTGTCCGTTCATATTTTTTCGATATGATTCTAAAATTTTACCAGGATTTTTTTATGGATACGATGATAGAGAATACAGAAAAGTTAAAACAAATCAAAAAAAAATTTTGTTAAGGGCGTTGCCTATGCCTCGACGAGCGCGCGCGAACAGAGACTCACGATTTTCCTTCTCATTTCCCCATTTTTGAAGATAATTAGGTTCTTAGGGGGTCATTTTGAAGATAAAGAATAGATCTGTGTCGCCTTTTTTGCCGAATTTTCGATTTCGCTCTCAGATTTGCGAAAAACGTACTTGAAAGTACGTTATCTTTGAATTGAGACACAGCGGACAGTGAATTTTTTCTCGATATTCGGTGAAAAAGTCGACACAGATCCATTCTTTATCTTGAAAATGACTCCCTAAGAACCTAATTATCTTTAAAAATGAAGAAATGAGAAGGAAAATCACGAAGCATAAAACAGCAAATTTTTCGCGCCATAGGCGGGCGGCTGCTAGCGCCACGACCGCGTTGGCCGGCGACCATGCGAATTACAGGCGAGGAGAGTAGACCCAAATTCCCCACTACAATTCCCCTCGTTCGAATCCTCGTCACTCGGCACGTGGATAGTGTTCCGCGCTTTTATTTTTGCTTGTGTTTTTCTACCGTGTTTTTTATTATTTCGAGTCAGTATTCATCCCCGCGATGGCTGAGAAGAGAAGGAATCTGTCTGTGCAGAAGAAGAAAGTACCCGGCATAAAGATTTTGGCTAAATTTCGGGAAAAAATGAGGTAAATTGAATTATTTATATGATTGATGTCGCACCCTCTCTGACTTCAAGATTCAATCATATGAGTACGAACAATCGCAGGGCTTTGATCTAAGAAAGTACTTTCAAGAGCCGATATTGCTGTTCATAATAGCAGTACAAATTCATTTTCAAGTTTTTTTATACGTATGAAAACATAAACTAGAATGCGTTGTGACGTGTGGTACTAGCCCGGTTTGCATTAGTCGCTGAAATGTGTCACCAATTTGTTACGTGTTCAGGTTAAATGATCGAAATCACTATTCGGCTATTTGCATTAGTGTTTACACTTTGTCGATCATAAGGAATATTCTGATCACTTATTGTGACTACCCAAGTATCCAAGGTAAAATTACAATAAATAGAAAGTTTTCGTCTCTTGAGCACCCGATGTAAGAATGTATGAAGATGAATGTTTACTAGACTGGGCCAAAAAAATTGACTATTTTTTTTTTTTTGAAAAATGTATTAAGAATATCATTCATTATGGCGAAAAAAAAAATTTCATGAAATTTTAAGCCCTTAATATTGACTTTAATTGAGAATAACTTTTGAAAAATTAAATTGAGGAAAAAATATTAGGAAATCTTTTTTGTATAACAATCAATTTTCTTTTAGAATCTGTCATGATCTTTTTTATACATTCATTAATTCGTTAGTCACGAAATTCCAAATTAAAAAAGTCAAATCGAGAAATTATATCAATTTATTAAGCTTAATTACTCGGAAACGGCTTGTCTGACAAAAATCTATAATCAGACCTTTTTTGTAGGGAATTTAATTTTATAAAGGGATAAGTTGACATAAATTTTTTCACTTCAATATTTCGACAGTTCTGACGTAAAACATCAAATTATTACTAAAAATCAAAAATAGCGATGATAGACCTCTTAAAGTTAATATTAAGGGCTTAAAATTTCATGAAATTTTTTTTTGCTATACTGAATGATATTCTCAATATATTTTTCAAAAAAAAAAATAGTCAATTTTTTTGGCCTAGTCTAATGTTTACATGTTGGAATCTTACGCTTCCGATGGGAAGCACACGCAAGACGGTCAAAGCGGTTCAATAAATGATATGCGGATGTGCAGTATCATTAGTTACGAGAAAATTCATTGTTGGGAGATATGAATTTGAAAAACTGGTGATTTCGAAAAATTAACGACAGAGCCAGGGATCGAACCTGGTATCTGGAGATGTAAAATTACAATGTATCTGGCAGAATTTTCCGTACAAAGAAAATACGGCGCGTACGTATTAGGCCACTAAAATACGCGCGTTTTGTTTTTAGAAATAAACTTGACGTACTTCTGGGGTAATCATACATGCATACATTACCTACAAAACAGCCACCCCACAAAACTGTTATAAAATCAGATACTACTGCCAAGTATAATTTATTTAGACACCAATGATGATTTTGATATACTATAACTGATGATGACAAAAAAAAAAAAATTAAAGTAAAAATTAAAATTGATGTTACGGGGTGGATTGCGTAGGCTCCGATGAGCGGTAATCGGAGCTTACTCCACGCCCAGCCAAGGTGTTATTTGGCTATTGTAGGGTCCGTTCACGTCGACTATGCACTCGCGTTCTACTACTCCCAATGCAGGAAGGGAATGGAATAGAAAGGGATCGGTATTAAGGGAAGGTAAACGATTTAAAGTATATGATTGTTTATTCGTGGTCAATGCAACGGAGTCGGTCAAGGGAAAAAGGGTACGGTCTTGATTTAGAGGGATAGGTGTCTTGCTTGAGTGCTGGGATGGATCTGCCTGCTTCTGCCGGATGTAGCAGGCGAGCTGGCCGCGAGTTACAGGAGAACCTGCTGACTCGCGAACGATAAGGGTAGACTACAGAGCGTAAGGTAACTAAGAGCGTGGGAAAGGAATATGAAGTCTGGAGGACGTAACACGCCCCCCCTTGGGGAAGAACATTCGGTGAGGGTACGAAATAGAATGTTCGGAAGGAAGCGGAAGGCCACGAAACGTAGTGACTCACTTACAGAATATTACAAAGAAAGGTCTTAAAATCTAGCGCCTAGATGTTAGTGCGCGTTTAAGTGGGTTAGTGTACATTTGAATAAAAAAAAAATTTTATAAATGACATCTTATCGTACTGAATCACTTACAGAATATTACAAAGAAGGGTCTTAAAATATAGCGCCTAGATGTTAGTGCGCGTTTAAGTGGGTTGGTATACATTTGAATAAAAGAAAAAAAATTATAAATGACATCTTATCGTACTGAATCACTTACAGAATATTACAAGGAGGAGTCTTAAAATATAGCGCCTAGATGTTAGTGCGCGTTCAAGTGGGTTAGTATACATTTGAATAAAAAAAAAATTTATAAATGACATCTTATAAATGTGGTGGTATATATGATAGATATTGTATATATGATAGATATTGTGTATGTTATAAACGAAACTTATGCAACGTGCTGATGATTATATTATGGCTGCAGATTATTATGGGCAGAATAAGGCAATGAAAGAATATAATTGCTAATGGCGGAGGGCTTAGCGCCAAACTTCGAGTGGTTCGGAGCTATCGTTAAGGCTTTGCTCGGGGAGCAATTTACGCGGCTTAAGTATGCCTAGTTCCGTCATTTCAATTTCCGATTGGGTCCGGAGCAGCGACGAAGAGCGAGTAGGCAGGTCATCAGGAAATGGTATTATTTCTAGGTGCGGGTGGTGGATGGCATGGCGCGTAGGAAATCGGGGTTTTGTACGACGCGGGTGAGGGATATGTTTAAGGCTGGAAATAATTTGTTCTGGTGATAGAATTTTAGGTTGGACGATACCTTTTTGGGCTTAGGGGATAGCGTCTACTAAACTGGACAGGTCAAGTTCGTATTCGTTCAAGCGTCGGTCCAGGTCAATTAGTCGGTTAAGTGTGCCAATTTCAATTTATTGAAATGGACGATTTTAGTTTTTCGGGGGGTAATCCAAATTTCAGCGTTAATATTGTCAATTATACGTTTAATCGTATACACTCCTTTATAGTGGTCGTCGAATTTGGATCGGGTTTCGTTCAGTAGATAGACCTTTTGACCTGCTTCGAAATTTTGGCTGTTGACGTTACGGTCGTAATACGTCTTGGAACGATGCTTTGCTTGTTGTAGGTTGGACGCGGCGTGTTTTCGTATGCTGGATAGATTAGCGATTAAGTCTAGAAGGAAGGAATCGTAGGAACGAGTATACGCGCTGGCAGGGTTCGCGTCTGTTGGGAGTCTGGCTTGAGAGCCAAAAATTAGTTAGTGGGGGGTGAAGTTAGTACCTTCGTGCTTCGCGGTGTTATAACAAAAAATTGCAAAGCGGATGTAATCGTCCCAGTCTTTACCAGCATCCGTGTAGTGTTTGATGTGCTCAGTGAGAACAAGGTGACTGCGTTCTAGCGATCCGTTAGACTGTGGGCGGTAAGCTGTGGTTCGTATTTGCTTGATTTTGAAAAGTTTACAAAGATGTTTGATGACTGTGCTCATAAAATTCTGTCCTTGGTCTGTCAGTATTGCTCGAGGAGCACCGTAACGTGTAATGTATTCTTTTGCGAATGCTGCGCCTATAGTTTTGGCGGTGGCATCAGGTAAAGGGATGGCGTCCAGGAATTTTGTCAAATTGCATTGTATCGTCAAAAGATATTTGTTGTTCGATTTAGTAAGGGGTAGAGGTCCAACAATATCTAATGCCACTTTGTCGAATGCATCGGCAGGCGTGTCCGTTATCATCATTGGCAATTTGGTTTTTACTCTGACCAATTTTTTTCTTTGGCAACTCTCGCAAGTTCTTATGGAATCTTGGATTTGTTCTTTCATACGGGGCCAAAAATACTTTTGTCTAATGCGGTTATATATTTTAGTGACACCTTGATGACCGCCGATCAACGATTCGTGGCATTCTCTGATTATTTCTTTTCGTAAACATTCGTCTGGGATGACAGTCGTATTTCGACAAAGGATGATTTGAATTTCTAAGTCCGCGAAAATATAGGATAGAAGTTTTCGGATAACGCGAGGATCGAGAGCGTCTAAACTGTCATCGGTTATCGGGAGGGCAAGAGACTTTAGGTTTGAATCGGCTAAAGCCGTTTTCAGTTTGGACAATAGCTTGAAGATATCGTATAGATCGCATTTATCTGAGCCTTTTGTTTTCAATACTAGGGTGAAAATACGTCGACTATTGTGCTTAGATTCAATGATATCAAATTTTCGCGGACGAGGCCTCATTACTATTTTTGGGTCAACCATATTCTCGCCGGCAAGTTGGGCTGGTATACCTTTGATCAAAGCGCAGTCTGTAGATATGAAGTGCGCATAGTTGGTTTTGAGCATCAAAAGTCCATCATTGGTATCTTTGACATTGTCCGATACTGGGATGTCGTCCAAGTTGTCAATAAAATATGCGAAACCGTGAGGGTCATTAATTTGATCATCGTTAGTGTTGAGAGCACTGTCATGGTTATGGTCAGTAATTTCCATATGGGAGTCGAATTGTTGAGTGCACGTATAGTATTCAGCGTCTGTGAGCAAGTCGGAACTGTCGTCGTTATCAGAGGTGGGCGGGAGGGGCGAGGGGGGAGGGGAACAGGAGTGTAAGGAAGGGTTCGTCGGCCTGGAAGTAGCGGGGGGGTATCTCCTAGCGGGACGCGGAGGCCCGACAGGGGAGGGCATGATGACGTCAGTGGGTGGGGGTGGAGGTGGAATCGGACGAGGTGCTGCAGGTTTAGTCGGACGTTCCGATTCCTTTCGCAGATGGCGGCGGGGGGGTTATCCAGATGTGGAAGGGACAGGGTCAGGGAGGTTAGTATAAACGGGTGGGGGTGTAATGCAGGGGCGCGCGGTGGCAGGAAGCGGAGAGTCGAGGCGGCAAACGGTGATTCTTATTTTCGAATTTTTGAAAACGTAATGGATCATTCTGCGTACCGCGCTCCATTCTAATTTGTCAAGTCCGCAACCTATCAATGGTATCGAGACGGATGTTACGCCATCTTCTTGCAAGGTTTTCCTAAAGTTAACCAAGGTGTCAAAAAAAACGTGGGGCAAAGGTTTGTCGCTGTATTTGGACTTCGTAACTAGGTTATAGATTTTCCGGTTTCCATGTACCACAGAAATAACGTCAGTCACAGTCGGGTCGAATTCTCTAAGTTGTTCGCGGTTTATGAATCTACGTTCTGTCAGTTCTGAAGCGATTCCTTTTGACATTTGGCAGTCAGCCGATATGCAATGAGCCAAGTTATCCTTTTGCTGTAATAGGTCAGCTTTTATTTCTTTGATACGTCTATTACGCATGAGAGGAAAAGTTTCGCTTTCTATGAGGAAATCGCTATAAGCAGGGCCCGGTAAATCGGTGGTTGGACAAAGGTCATCGGTTCCTGATTCAGTTTCTGGGGTCTGTAAGTCATCCGAGCTAAGGGAAGAATCTGAAAAATAGCTCAGGTATGGTCTTTTATGAGGCCCAGGATTTGTTGAAGAATTTGTTTCGCGATGGCGTTTAGGTTGGTGATGTTCTGGGATCGGTGCCGGGGTAACGAGAGGGGTTTTGAGCAACGGAGTTTCTTTATCGCTGAACTCATCGTCGGAGAGATCAGAGGAATCAGAGGCATCAGAGGAGTATATCATCTTACAGGGTTGTGAGATTTTAGGGTGTTTCAGTGGAGCTGGGTTGGTGGACTCGTCTGTGGTCTGTCGAGGGCGTCTGGGGTACTGATGAGTCTTTTTAGTGCGTTTTTTTGGTTTATCGCTAGAGGCTTCAGTCGTTGGACGGGGGCGTTTTGCATCTATGGGAAGAATTTGAGCGGTGTCGGGCGGTGCGTTCCTGGACAGAGCATCAGCGTTGGTATTAGATTTTCCGGACTTGTATTTCGTATCAACGTCGTACTCTGCTAGTTCTAAGCTCCATCGTAATAAACGGGAATTAGGCTTCTTGACGCTTTTTACCCATTTGAGTGGCTCGTGGTCTGTTATTGAAGTGAACTTCTGACCATAGATGTAGGGGCGGAAGTGATTCATACTCCAGTAGGCGGCTAAGAATTCTTCATCAGGTACCGAGTAGTTTAATTCAGCGGGCTTGAGGGCTCGGGATGCGTATGCTACCGGTGGGTCGGCACCGTCTTTATCTTGACTGAGAACTGCACCTATCGCGAATTTTGACGCGTCTGTAGTGAGCGCAAATGGTTTGTTGAAGTCCGGGTGTTGTAGAATTGATTCTTTGCATAAACAATCGCGTAAGGTTTCGAAGGCAGACTGGTGTTCGGACGTCCAGATGAAAGGGGTATCCTTCTTCGTTAAATTGTTAAGGCATTTAGCAATTTTTCCAAAATTTGGAACAAATCTTCGGTAATAACCTAAAAGGCCAAGGAACTGTCTAACGTTTTTGGGACTTTTGGGGACAGGATACTCTTTTACAGCTATTAATTTACCAGGGTCAGGTTTTACTCCTGACTCAGTTATGAGGTGTCCGAGGTAAACGACTTCCTTGCGCAAGAATTCGCACTTGTCTGGCTGTAGAGTTAAACCAGCAGCGGTTAGTCGCTTCATTAATTTCCGAAATTTAATTTCATGTTCTTGCAAGTTTCGAGCGTAAATAACTATGTCATCTAAATATACGAACATCTCGTTGCCTTGTAGGCCTAGAAGGACTTGGTCCATGAGCCTTTGAAACGTGGCGGGGGCGTTCTTTAGTCCAAAGGGCATACGAGAAAATTCATAATGGCCTCTAGGTGTCGAAAATGCAGTTTTCGTGCTGTGGTCCGGATGCATGGGAATTTGGTGAAACCCGGAAGCAAGGTCGAATGTGGAAAAGAATTTAGCTGAGCCAAGCTGGTCAAGGATTTCCGTGATATCGGGCATGGGGTATGCGTCGCCGACTGTTTTTTCGTCAAGTTTTCTGTAGTTGATTACCATACGCCATCGTTTATTGCCGTCACTATCCGGTTTTTTTGGAACGATCCACACCGGGGAATTATACGGAGATGAGGAATGTTTAATAAGATTTTGATTGAGTAGTTTATCAACTTGGGATTCGATTTCGTCTTTGTGAATTTTGGGAAAACGGTATTGTTTGGTATAAATAGGCGTATTGTCCATCGTGGGGATAGTGTGATGAGATAAATTGGTGTGGCCTAATTTATCACCTGGGAGGTAAAAGAGATGGTTAAATTCTGTTACGAGGTTGAATATAGATTGTTTTTCGGTCTCATTCAAATGATCAAGATGTAAGCTGTTCTTTAGGACGTCCAATCTTTCTGACCTACTGTCAGTCAAGAGCACTGTTGCGGCACCGGGACAGGGTGTACTGTCGTCAGGGATAGGAGGATCGGATTGCAGTTGCGCGAGGTCAGTGGACTGGATGGGGCAGGAGGGGGGATTATTAGTCGGTCGCGATGTACGCTTGGCGGCAGAAACAATTAATGAGTTGCTGAGGAGAGAGCCTGGGTGCGAAACGAGGGTTTTGGCGCGGGCATCGCTGTGGTGGTTACTCGATGCAGTGGGCGTAGCGTTGGACATGACTGTACTCAGTGACTCGTCGAACTCGTCTAAGGTTACTGTTGGGGGTCTTATCTCTACGGCAGATTCGTTACAATTGAACGCGTACGAGTAAGCGATGCCGTTCTGGTTTTCAACTAACGCTTCACCACATAGAACATTGTTGCCTAAATCGATGCGTTTAAGGTAACCTACTTTAGTGTCTGGGTTCGCAACTATTAGTGGGATGGCTTTCACGGTACGGGCCTGTATTGTAAATACGCGCGTTTTTTTGGGCGCGGACGAGGGTTCATCGAATTTACTAAAGTGGATTGGCAATGAGGATCCAAGCATCACCGAGTTTGAGTTGAAAGAAATAGTTGCTTTCTCTTTTCGTAAGAAGGGCTGGCCTAAGATGCCGTCGTGCGGAATCGGAAACGAGTCAGGGACCAAGTGAAAGGTATGGGATTTATTATTAAAACGTATTTCCGTTTTTGCGATAGTTTGCGTCTTTTTGTCTGTTATACCAGTCAGCGTCAAACGTTCGTCGGTTGTTCGTCGTACGAGGGGCCTAACGGAACTTTCTTTGACCAAGTTGACGTCTGCACCGGTGTCAATAATAAATGTAAATATTTTTATTAGCTCGGGGGTGTCGATCGAAATTAGTGGAGGGTCAGCTGAAGCTGTTATGAGGATATGACTTGAAGATCGGAACGCTAGTTGTTTGCATTGCTCGCGGGCGCGTTCTCCCCGCGGGCGATGTTCCCGTTCAAATGTTCATTTGAGCCTGCATTGCCTTGGTTATTACTCGGAAAGGATCTACATCGGTCTACTGTGTGGCCTCTGCGATTACAATTGTCGCAAATTTGGCGAAAGTCATTTTATCCGAAGCTTTTATAAGAGTCTCTACGTGACGTAATTGTTCTACAAATGAGTCAAAGGGCATGTTGTGGCCGTCAAAAGGGGGGATTGTCGGCAAGACATCTTTTACTGACCAAAAATTTGAACCAGTTTCGTTAGTTGGTGCCATGTTGATTTAAGCAGGGTATTGCAAGTACAGGAATAAAAATATCAACTTAATACTAAGACTTAGAATAGACTTACAGGGCGAAGGTAAACGCAAAAACAGAGTACAGCATGGTTCTAGGCAGCTGGACGCAGGTGAAACTTGAAGAGGCGATACACGTCATGCGTCGGCACGAGGAGGGTATAGATGAGGTACTCTGTGGCGTGTTGATAAATAAGTGTGGTAATCCAGGTCTTAGGGCGATGTCACTTTCGGGTTCAGGTTCTCGTCTTAACAGGGTTGCAGGAGTCCGAATGAGCGGGAAGGGTCCATTCAATATTTGTCGGTTCGAAGGGTGATGTGTTCAGATGCGGTGTGCGGCTTAACTTGGCTATCGCACTGAATTTCCACTCGCTACACAGTTATTCGACGTCGTACGTATCGATGAATTTCAATAGTACCAAAATGTGACGGAGTTATTGAAATTGGGGACTGTTTGCAGAGCCTGTGTCCGTGGCGAGTTGAATAGGTTCTGCATGCCTGTCACAGTACCTCGTGGGCCGGAGTTTGTTCGTAACACGGCTATCACTGATTGATACGGCGTTGGAAATTTTGAGCACTGAACACTTTCGTAGAAAACATGCAGCACTGCACTGACGGGTAGGTCGACGGGCAAAACCGCTGCCACCAAAATGTTACGGGGTAGATTGCGTAGGCTCCGATGAGCGGTAATCGGAGCTTACTCCACGCCCAGCCAAGGTGTTATTTGGCTATTGTAGGGTCCGTTCACGTCGACTATGCACTCGCGTGCTACTACTTCCAATGCAGGAAGGGAATGGAATAGAAAGGGATCGGTATTAAGGGAAGGTAAACGATTCAAAGTATATGATTGTTTATTCGTGGTCAATGCAACGGAGTCGGTCAAGGGAAAAAGGGTAGGGTCTTGATTTAGAGGGATAGGTGTCTTGCTTAAGTGCTGGGATGGATCTGCCTGCTTCTGCCGGATGTAGCAGGCGAGCTGGCCGCGAGTTATAGGAGAACCTGCTGACTCGCGAACGATAAGGGTAGACTACAGAGCGTAAGGTAATTAAGAGCGTGGGAAAGGAATATGAAGTCTGGAGGACGTAACATTGAGAAGAAAAAAAAAATTGCAGTGAGTGGTACTTGGCGGGCCCATTTCGATATTGCCATTACAACATTGATATGGCTCGACTTGTATTTTTTTGTGCTTGTTTTAAAAAGACCCGACAAGTGCCACTAAATCTCTCCGTCTAATAAAAAAGTTTCAAACAAATGAACGTAGAAAAAGATTATAATAACAATAGTAAAAAAAGATTATAATAACAATAGTAAAAAAAGATTAAAATAACAATAGTATACGCATGAAGTTGGCGGTGGGGTGAGATCCCGAAAACAGAACAAAAAGCATCTAGCAAACCCTTTGACAGCTGTCATCGGCTGTTTATGACAGTCTTTGACAAATATCTTTATAGGTATCTGTTTCTGACGCGCAAAAAAAGAACATGCAAACGAAAATTATCAAGATGATTCCCGACAGGAATTGTCTTTTTCGCGCGTTGGCGTATTGTGTATACGGCACTCAAGATCGACACGCAGAGGTGAGACAGAGTAATGTATCAAATATAGTGGATAATTGGTCTACATTTGCGGGTTTTATTACAGGTAATGAGTCAAACGGTGCTGTGATTAGGTGACCAGGTGATTACAAAACACATATGAATAAAAATGCAATACATGCAGCTGCGGATATTTTTAAGATATGTTTAATCGTGTATCGCAAAGAACAAATTCATCCACACCGGATCGGATCACAAAATGAAACACAATTCTCGCTACTCTTCACCGGCGACGGAGACAGTGGACACTTTGATGTCTTGCAGAACCAAAATAAAATTCAGATAGTGAGTAATAAGTATGAAAAGTAACAATCAAATAATAGTAAATCAAAATATATCACCAAACAGTCAAAAGGACAGCCAGGATTTACGATGACAATGGAGAAAGGAGGAGTTTCAAGCAGCAGACAAGGCGATGAAGATGGTGGATGGTCGGAAGTATCACAAAAGAAAGAGGAAAATAAAATTGTAAGTGCGAAGAACCAAATAAGCCATAGAATAATATCCACCAAATATTTGAATAACCAGGAAAGAGGACGACCAGGATCGATGTTGACCACAAGAGAAAGAGGTGTTTTGCGGAATGAACATCAACGCAAATATAGAGAAAAAAATAATATAAAGAAGGTGATTTTGGAGAATAACCGGCAGAGCGGCAGTAAAAATAATTCAACGAAGGGTGTCGAAGAATTAGAAAAATCGATTGCGATGATTGATTCGGAAAATAAATCGAGTGGACGACCAACCAATGTGACGTACATAGAAGAGCGAAAAATTAGACGACGGGAACAGCAGCGAAAATATAGGGAAGCGAACAATAAATATCATACTGGCTTTTCAACCAACGAACAGAAAGGAGGAGTTTCAACCAGCAGACAAGGCGATGAAGATGGTGGATGGTCGAAAGTATCACGAAGGAAAAAGGAAAATGAAATTTAAAGTGCGAAGAACCAAATAAGCCAGAGAATAATAATAAACAAATATACCTATAACCAGGCAAGGGGACGACCATGACAGATGTTGACCACAAGAAAAAGAGGTGTTTTACGGAGTGAACAGCAACATAAATATAGAGAAAAAAAAATATCAAGAAGGTGATTATGGAGAATAACGGGCAGAGCGGTAGCAAAAATAATTCAGCAAGTCAAGGAGATAGACAGATATCGATAGAAAAGGAACACCAATTTTTAACCAACGAATGGAAGCTTAGATTGATGAAAAAAAGAAAAGTAAGCACAGAAGGAATTGAAGTGGACAGCAAGTGCAGGACCTGTCATTAAATCAACATGAAGGAATTCGCCTGTCTACTAGACAATGCGTAAGGAAATAGCGAGGCGCGCAGCGCCGAGATGTGGTTGGCGCGCGAAGCGCGCAGGGGCGAAGCCCCTAGTAAAAAAAAAAAAAAAAAATGACAAGACGATAAGATTTACTATATATATATTATATAACAGTGATACTGTGAAAGTATTCCTGATCTGCTATTCCCTAATTATCGTTGCGCGGCAAATTTGGGCATTCTTCGATCCACCGTCTCCTGGGACCTGGTCATTTTGGTTACTGATTATATTTGTGGTCATTATAATTTAATGCTAAAATTTTTTTCTCGCGTCCATGCATTTCCAAATTTTTTCACGTGTAGAATTGCTGCGAGCCAACAAAACGACGGAGAAATGGTTCGCGAAGTAATGACTTCAGCGGAAGAGGTAACAGAAGATGTTGCTCCGTTTAATGAGGCCGTACTTGCCGACGAATTTTAGGATACCGATTTGTTTCGCTCGGAGACAATGCCTGAATCTCCAATACAGTACGCGAGAAAGGACGACGAGACGACTGAATACAACACCGCGGAGGATTTCGTGAGTATCCAGCCTGCGACCGAAAGTAATGTTGTCGAAGACATGAATTCAAATTTGCTTGTAGTCGGTAATGCCAAGGCCGAACCAAGTCCCCCATTGGAGTCGACTGGGAGAAGAATAGTAGACATTAGGCATTCTTTAGATAGCATTACAAAAATTGGTCGTCACTCCCCTTTTGATTGTACTTTTGCAGACATGTGTCCAATATCCGAAAGCCGGACAGGATTCATTACCACCATCACCTTCAAATGTAGTATGTGTAATTTAGTCAAATCAATAACGTCAGAGAATTCTAGTTCAGGTTCCTCAAGCGTCAATGCAGCTATAGTATCCGGTGTATTGTCCACAGGTGGTGGTTTTTCTCAACTCGCAGAGATTAGTGCATCGGTAGATATGCCATGTATGGCTGAAGAAACTTGGAAGAAATTTCATAGGATAGTTAGCGATACGTATCACGACATTTCACGGGAGCAAATGCTAGAGGCAGGTAGGGAAGAAGCTACGTTGGCCCGTGAGGCGGGTGACGTTGACGAGGACGGGTACTCTTGCATAGCGGTTTTCGCCGATGGGTCTTGGGCAAAAAGATCGTATAGGACAAAATATAACTCTCCATCAGGTGTAGCAGTAATAGTGGGATTCAAAACCAGAAAAGTTTTATTCATTGGGGTAAAAAATAAATATTGTTCAACGTGTGATAGGAAGCGGGGTGATACCGAGGCATCTGTAGGCGAACATAAATGTGTGAAAAATTGGACGGGTTCTAGTACCGCGATGGAGTTAGATATTATCGTCGAGGGTTTTAAGTGTAGCGTAGAAATGCACGGTATTAAATACGATAAATTAATTGGGGATGGGGATAGTAGTGTTCACCGAAAACTTATCGATGCGCTTCCGTATGGACCGGAAGCACTTGTCAAAAAAATTGAATGCCGCAACCATGTTCTCCGCGTCTATGATACTCGACTTCGGGATCTCTGTACCAACCGTAAGGTTGGTACTGTGATCCTACGTAATAATTTGCGCAAAAACTTAAGGCGACTACGATATGCCGTAACTCCCGCAATTCGCTACAGGAAAGGGCAAGTTGATGAGCCACTTTACGTTCGAGTCGAGGATTTGCGCAAAGATATTAAAAACAGTCCGAACCATGTTTTCGGGGAACATGGATCATGTGCGGAGAGAGGTTACTTCTGTGACGGTAACCCCAAACCAGGGGAAGTTAACCTGGTCGAGGATATGAAATTGACTGGTGTCTTCCAAGAGATTCAATCGGCAATGTATCGACTCAGTGAGCATGCATTGAGCCTCATATGGGACGTGGATAACAACGTAGCTGAGTCATACAACTCACACGTTGCCAAGGCTATAGGTGGCAAAAGAGTCAACTTTGCCCTGCGCGATTCATATGGAGCTCGGTGCGATTCTGCCGTAATGAGAATGAATGCCGGTGGACAATTTCATGTATTAGTGCAGGAAAAATTGACAGAAAGGGTGGGTAAATTCACGAAAAAATATTGCGAAAATAAGACGGGGTCAATAAAAATTGGAAAAAAGGGTTTTAAGGGTAGCAAAAAAACTTTCGTGACCCAGATCGCTGACGCCGACTATGGCCCAGATGCTGCTTGTCCACGGCAATCAGGTGGATGAATTGGCGTCTGCTCAAAGGACATTCGTGCAGAGCTTGTATTCGGAGGACCTATTGGAAATCGAGCGACAAACAATGGGGCAGAGTTCGTCAATCGCATGGTACGAACAGAGAAGAAAGCGTTTGACTGCCTCAGTTTTCGGTGAAATTTGTAAGCGAAGGCCACGAACATCTTGTGCTAAATTAGTAGAACGCATCCGCTACGGCGATTTCCATGGAAATTCAAATACAAGGTGGGGCACAGAAAAAGAGCCCATAGCAATAGGTCAGTTCGCTGCCGAACTTTCTGTTACTGTTGATAGCAGTGGTCTAGTGGTGGACAAGGCATTACCCTTCCTTGCGGCATCGCCGGATGGGCTAATAGGTAAAGACGCGGTCGTAGAAGTCAAGTGCCCAGCATCGGCAAAAGAGTTGACTCCAATGGAGGGCATAGAGTCAAAGAAAATTGAATTCATGAAAATAATCGATGGAAAACCAAAGTTAGATCTTTCTCATAATTACATGTATCAGGTCCAAGGTCTTCTACACATTACAAATAGGAAGTGGTGCTGTTTTATAGTTTGGACGCCAAAGGGATTGATTTTTGATAAAATGAAACGTGACGATAAATTCTGGACCGAAAAAATGGAGAATAAATTAGCAGATTTCTTTCACTTTTATTTATTACCCGAGATCGTAGATTCTAGACGCGCCCGACAACTCTCAATCCGCGAACCCCCTCAAATCATCGAAGCCCAGAAGGCCGCGCGAAAGAAAAAGTAAATTCCCGACCGACAGACGATAAAAAACTGTCATATAAATATACGTACATATGTTCATAAATATGATAGCTTTGTATATACCTTACGTGCAATATTTCTGTGATTTATGTTTAGTTAGTTATGTGTATTACTGTGCCAAAAATTTGCTAGTCATATCGTTATAATTATATATCTGATTATTCATTCACGAATACTTTTTGCAGTCTGACCAAACTGCGTATATACCTATATATTATGTAAATATTCTGTAGCTTATTTTTTCATTAGGTTGCGCTTTCTATAGAATTTATTTAGCCATATAATGTTTACAATGCTCGATGCCTTGTTATGATATCAATTTTCTCTATCAAGATTACTGTCATGTTTCACTTATACTGTTTCAATTCAATTTCTATGAGATACTTTTCATAAAGATTTCGTGATTATGTTCATTAAGTTTAAACGAGTTCAATTTCACTTTCATCATTTTATATTATTTTTTATCATTTTTTATTTGTTTGGTGCAAACCCGATCATGGTTGGGAGGTAGGGACGGGTTAGGTGGGTCTCTGTTTGATAGCGACCTCCACGTGGTGAGACCTGGGAGATTGATGATATATTTGTTGTTATATCATGAATTTGCTAACAGCTATTCGTTGCAATTTTCAATTCAAAATTACCTGTGAAGACGTCTGGTCGGTATTCATGAATAGTTCCGTATTATTTTCGAAACTGTATTAGGAACAGCTCTCAGCCGATCAAGCTTATGCTTTGAGCTGACTCAAGACAGTCCGACAAATCGAACCTGACTATGAATACCGGCTATTAGATTATTATCAGTCCCGTGATCGCATTGCGTAGAAATACGGATGCCGGTGAATATAATTTTTGTTGAAATATTAAGAATGTATATCTACATCATCGTACGTACGGGGAATTCTACGTCACGTCAATCAAAAAATGACCTCGTATTTTTTCAATATATTCATACTTCTTTTCACATGAAATAAAGACAAAAAGAATCGATACGCATTTTGGTGTTCGTCCGAATTATGTTTGTTTTCGAAAGTTACCAGACAATCATTCAATTTTGATGCAAAAGGAGCGCGCATATATCCGGTTCTATTCGACGTAAAGACATCATTTACAGTGCATTCGGAAGGTGAACGAATAAGCTTTCATAAAAAAAATGTTATGTTGAACATTATTGCAAATCCCAATTTTTATAAACAATTCAAAGGTTCGACGATTTTTACCTCATTAATGATAAGTTTTTGAATTATAAAAAAAATTGTTTTGGGTTCCTTATTAAATTCTGTATTACTAGTAAATTTTTCAAGTGGAATCTGAAAGGAGTCTCTTTTTTTTCTATTATTCATCAGGTACTGCGTCGTGCCGAGCGCGGCACATTGGGCTGTTTGAAAGTATTTGAATCCAAATGCCCGTAAGGGGGGGAAGAGACTAGCCGCGTCACCCGCCCCACTCCATCGACAGCTCGGTTGCTTCTTCTCACTTGTTTCTTACTCTCTCTCTCGCTAGAGTTAACGCGGGAAGCGGAGTAGCCCGCGCTTTCTAGCTAGGCAACGCCCTTAACATACTAATCAAATGCGATAATCATTACGGAATTCAAATCAACATGCACAGTATCGTATGAGGATTGGCGTAGCACCATATACATATATATGTGTATTCTATAAAGTACTCACAGAAAATATAAACTCGTTGAAGTCTTGAGATTTTTCAAAAGAACACAGATTTTTTTTCTTTCTCACAGCTCACTTTATCATAAACGCCTGTTTTGACACGAAGGATTTTTTAAAATTACCAAAAAAGTTTTCAAACCGCTGTTCGAATTGATACTAAAGGACTCGCACAACCCTCCACCGAGCAAAACCCGGCCGGCCAATCATTCGTAAAGCACGCACCACGTAACATACAGACAAAAGAGTGACGCGGGGGAGGCGGTATAAGCTAGGAGAAAATTTTCTCAAGAGCTCGCCAGCTTTCCGTTGCATACCTCACGCTTATATGGTTGGGGATGTGCAGGCTCGGACTTGTTCGCTATGAAGAGTCGTAAAACCCAAAACTGTGTGTACACCTACCAGCCGGTCAGGAGCGGGCAAGACAAGATTTTTCTTACACCAAACACTGTTTGCTACCTGCTTTTCGTTGATCGATTTTTCCCGCCACATGGCCCACGCTGCTTGATGACTCATAAAACCCAAAAACTACTTTAGGCGGCGGTGGGTTCGTGGAGAGGGGGAGGGGGAGAGGGTGAAAACCTGTTCCAACACGCTTTAAGGCAAGATGCAGCTGCGGAACCGGGTGACTTCAAACGAGCAATAAACCGCAAAAATTTGGGGATGGTGGGGGCGGGGACTGCGGACCCCAGTCGTCTCTGACGTCATTTTTCCCTCCGAGATGCGCAGAACGCAGTGCGCACCGCATCTCTGACGTCATTTTTCCCTCCGTGATGCGCAGAACGCAGTGCGAACCGCATCTCTGACGTCATTTTACCCTCCGGTATGCGCAGAACGCAGTGCGCACCGATCTCAAATTCTTGCGATCTATCGGCCTATATACATATAAGCTCAACGCATCCGATGCAGACTCGTCAGTCCTACACGATACGTGCAAGTCTAAAAAGTTATACAAAGTTCAGCTTATATCGACGTCAAAGCCATGGCAGTCGAAGCGTATATGGGACTTGCGGAGCAGATGGAGGGGACCTACAATTTGCTGAGAGAGCAACCACCCGGAGAAGAGAATGACGCTGTCATCAATCATTGGGCTGATATTGGAATTGCGGATATCCAAGTTCTGTGCCATATTTCCATGCAACGAGGAACAACCGTTAAAGCGAAAATACGGATCCAACATACGATCGCACTCCAGCAATCTTGGGTGACAAAGATCAAGCAGTTGCAGCAGCGCACAGTGGTGACGGGTGAAAATATCGGTACTCCTGCGGGTGTACAATGGGACGACGTGGATAGCTATTTTGCCAGCCGAATCAGAACGGGGGTTGTCACAAATCTCCGTCATAAAAATGTAGACGCCTTTCTGGACGATGTGCAGCGCGTCGTCACCGAGAAGTTGGAGCTGATACTGCGCGAAGAGGGAAATGTGAAGGTTAACCTCATATTATCCTGCAAATTCGGAAATGTCCAACACGAAGAGATCTCCACCAAAGTCGAGAGTTTCAACACCTCCAACGTGACGATTCTTCTCCCATTGAGCGATATAAATGGTTGGTTTACACGTGCACGGGGTGATCTGCTATCAAAGGTGGAAGATTTCAAGCAATGTGATTCCGGCTGGAGTATGATTGAGATCCTCAACATCGCTGTAAACATCAATCTTTACCAGCCTCTCGCCCCGGGGGCTTCAACATTCATCGAGCTGCCCCAAGACATTCAACGGAAGAAGGCTGTGGTGAACGTGAGGAACGTGTACGAAAGATGTCTTCTCTGGTCCGTCATAGCAGCCCTCTACCCGGTCAACACCCACACTGAAAGGATTAGCCGTTATCATCGATATATTTCCGAGTTGGACTGTACAGGTATCAAATTCCCTGCTACTCGACATAATGTGAAAAAGCTTGAGAGATTGAATAATTTGCGCATCAATGTATATGGTACAGAATCTCAAACTTTTTCGCATCATGCAAAATCGAATAAAAGCGTCATTGTGCCAATTTATTTGAGTAAAAATTCGCATACCGTAAACATTGACACGATTCATCTTCTAATGGTTGAGAGTAATCCGGAAGACGATATGACTGGTGAGTTTGCACCGAGATTCCACTTTGCTTGGATTTAAGATCTTTCCCGATTGGTGAGCAAACAATTGTCTGATTATGATGGTCGACTGTTTTTATGTGACAATTGTTTGTGCCACTTTAGCGTGAAACACGCCTACGACAATCATCGACAAGATTGTATTATGCTAAATAAAGTACGCATGGAATTTCCCAAGTGTAAAAATTTAGTATTTTCCAATTTTCAAAACAAAGGCACCGTTTCATTCGTCGTATAGGCCGATCTCGAATGTGTATCAATTCCTGAAACTGTAGATGAATTTGAAACTCGTAAGACTTGTGAAATTCAAAAGCATATCCCGCACAGCGTAGCGTACTATGTACATTGCGCGTACATGAGACTTTATCGGGGTTCCACGGTGAACGCGGTGTCGATTGCATAGATTGGTTTATGCATTAGATCAAAGATTTATCTATTCAAGTAGAGTCACGCGTCAAAAACATAATTCCGATGAAGTCTCTAACCCGAGTGCAACGCGATCGTCACATGCACGCGAAGAATTGTTATATTTGCGAAAAACCGTTCACCCCTGAGGAGAAAAAGTGTTACGATCACTGTCACTTTACGGGTAAATATCGTGGTCCTGCTCATAATCGGTGTAATTTGAATTTCAGAGAGTCGCACACAATTCCAACAGTTTTCCACAATTTGTCCGGTTACGATTCTCACTTTTTAATGAAATCCCTCGCGTCAACTTTTCCCGGTAAAATTACATTGCTACCCATAAATAAGGAAAAATATATATCCTTCACGAAACGCGTCGATGGAACAATGATGCACTTGAGATTCATCGATTCGTTCTGATTTATATCTAGCAGCATCGATAAACTTTCCACATATTTGACCGATACCGATAAACGCATAACACGCAAATTTTATGATAACCCGACTCAGTTCAGTTTGATGATCCGGAAAGGCGTTTTTCCCTATGAATACGTCGATTGTTGGGGGAAACTCGATGAACCGCGATCACCTGCAAAGAAGCATTTCTACTCACACCTCTGCGATGCTAATATTCCGGACACCGATTACGAGCACGCGAAAACTGTTTGGAGGAAATTTCATTTACAGTCATTGGGGGGCTACTCAGATTTATATTTGAAGACCGATGTTCTTTTGCTTGCTAATATTTTCGAAAATTTCCGCGCTAGCTGCTTCAAAGCATACAATTTAGATCCGTTGCACTACTACACTGCACCGGGACTTGCCTTTGACGCGATGCTCAAGCATACCAATGTAAATTTGCAACTTTTAGACAACCCTGAAATAGTGTTATTTATTGAAAGAGCCATTCAAGGCGGCGTAGCGCAATGTTCCAATCAACACGCTCGGACCAATAATAGACTCATGGGAAAAGATTTTGATCCAAACAAAGCGGAATCGTATCTCATGTATTTTGACGTGAATAACCTGTACGGTGCAGCTATAAGCGTGCATTTACCAATCGGTTCGTTCGAGTGGGAGTATCAGCACATCGATATCACGAACCATCCGGACGATTCGCCGATCGGCTGCTTTCTAGAGGTAGATTTGGACTACCCTGTGGAACTCGACGAGGATCACAAAGACTTACCTCTTTGTCCCGAACATTTTACTCCTTCAGGTAGTGAAAATGCCAAACTCGCGACCACCCTTCACCCCAAAACAAAGTATATATTGCACTTTTCGTAATTTGAAACAGTGTTTGAGTTTAGGATCAAAAGTAACAGAAGTGCACAGAATTTTGAAGTTTGCACAATCTCCATGGCTCGAGCCTTACATCACGCTCAATACAGACATGCGTAAGCGGTCTAGGAATGAATTTGAGAAAAACTTTTACAAACTCATGAATAACGCTGTGTTCGGCAAGACTGTGGAGAATGTGCGGAATCATAAAGATGTTAAATTGGTTACAAGATGGAAGGGAAAAGGTGGTGCGAGAACGCTTATCGCCATAGCAAACTTTCACAGCTGCACCGTATTTGACACTGATATGGTTATCATTGAAATAAATCGTGTCAAAGTTCACTTCGCTAAACCTATTCACGTCGGCGCATCAATTCTAGATCTGTCAAAAATCTTTCTCTACGATTTCCACTATAATTATATTAAAACCAACTTTTTGAATGAACAGGCTGAATTGATGTATACCGACACGGACAGCCTTATTTATTAATTCGATGTGCCTAATTTCCACGATATCATCAAACGTGATGTAGATACAATGTTCGACACCTCTGACTATCCGCCCGACAATGTGTATGGCATTCCCCTTAAAAACAAAAAACAACTAGGGCTAATGAAGGATGAAAATAATAGTGAAATCATGACAGAGTTTGTGGGACTGCGAGCAAAGCTGAACACGTTTACTACGATGGGTGAGGATGGGAAAAAATATGACGGTGGCGTGAAAGTGAGTAAGTACGCCAAGGGCGTAAGAAATTCATCAATAAATAGCATCACGTTTGATGATTATAAGCGCTGTCTGATAACTTAGCGAAAGTAGACTCTTCCACAGTGTTTATTACGCAGCAAAAAACACAAAGTAAGCACGATCGTACAAAAAAATTGGCTCTGAGCTGGCAGGATGACAAGCGGCAATTGATACCTAGACAGACCGACACCGTACCATGGGGGTTTGTGCCAGCCCCCCAATAGCTATAGGATGAACTGTAGACGTAGAATTGATGTTAATATCTGATGTTTGACGCCTCGAACGATCCATCATCAGGCGGAAAAAAGTTTTCAGAGAATGAAAAAAAGTTTTCCAAAAAATGAAATGTGTAATAATTGTACAGCAAAATTGCATATTGTCATTAAGATTATGATTATCTTTATGACTTTTATTATTTTTATTATTATTAATATTATTATTATTATTATTATTATTATTATTATTATTTTTTTTTTTTTTTTTTTTTTTTTTTTCCGAGGAGTTGCGGAATCCAAGTTACGGATTAGCGCCAGTCATACGGGCTAGCGCGGATGTGGGACTCCAGGGTGGCCTACTCACTAAACCGCCACCTCCTGTGCAACGCTCCCAGCCAGGAACTATGGTGATATTACTTCTAGCTGGGAGCTCTGTCGTCGTCTGTCGCGTCCGTACGCGTCGGGTGCGTCGGGAACAGTCCGTCGACGATTCGTTGTGCGGTTTCAGCATCCTTGAGTTCTGGCGGGATCCGGGCCCCCAGCCTACCGGTCACAATCTTGTAACCGGCACCCCAGGGGTCGCGGTCCACCTCCTCGCAGAGCTTCTTCCAGCATCGCGTCTTGCTGTCTCTGATGGCGTACGTCAGTCGTTTCCGTTCAGTCCTGTACTCGGCCTGAAGGGTTTACCTCTCGGGTCTCCCTCCAGCCCTCGTAACCCGTCGTCGTTTTGCCAGGCAACTCTTCCGCAGCTCGGCTATCTCGTCCGTCCACCAGTATTGTGGTGGTCTGTTAGTCCGTACCGTCGTTTTGGCATTGTGCTGTCGCACAGCCGCGTCGTCAGTTTGGCCGTCCCGTCCGCCAGTCTTTCCGCCCTTTGCCGGCCAGTCAGCTCTGGGGGGACGTCGGTAGTTGGGGCCGGCGCTGCCGCCAGCTCCGCCGAGAACTTCAGTACGTCGAGCTTGTCTACGTTCCGCCGCGGGGGGTGCCGTGTCCTCGTCCGTGTCGTCCTTGTCTCTCCTGCCACTTCGAAGGCGATGTAATGATGATCGCTGGCCGTGTAGCCCTCGAGCACCCGCCACCGCCCTATCCGTGGCAGAGTTCTGTCGGTCGTCATCGTTACGTCCGGGATGAAGTCTCCGAATCCGGCCGTCTGTACGTTGGTACGTCTCCCGTGTTCGCCACTACTAGGTCCAGCCTTGCGGCCATCTCCAGCAGCAGCCGTCCGCGTCTGTTCGTTGCCGTCATGCCCCACTCGACCGCCCTCGCGTTGAGGTCCCCCGCGACATCATTATTATGATTATTATTATCATTATTATTATTATAATTTTTTTTTTTTTTTTTCCGAGGAGTTGCGGAATCCAAGTTACGGATTTGCGCCAGTCATACGGGCTAGCGCGGATGTGGGACTCCAGGGTGGCCTACCCACTAAACCGCCACCTCCTGTGCAACGCTCCCAGCCAGGAACTATGGTGATATTACTTCTAGCTGGGAGCTCTGTCGGTGTGTGTCTTGTCAGTCTGTCCGTCCGTCCGTCCCGTGCCGGCAGTCCGTCAGTTGTGTTACGTCAGGCAGCCGTCTGCGTTCTTACGTCGTGGGATTGTCTCTGTGTGAGTGGCAACAAGTTGTCACCTTTTTGTACTATGGAGCATCACCTCGACAACGTTGTTGAGAGTGATGCCTCCCACGACCGTCTCCAGTCTGTGTCTTAGTTCTGTCCAGCGGCCACATTCGAAGAACGTGTGTTCCGCGTCGTCTTGTTCGTGTCCGCAGTACGTACAGTTGGGCGTCCGTACTCATTTCAGGTTGTGTTGGTAGCGTCTGAAGTAGCCGTGGCCGGTCGGAAGCTGGGTGACGTAAAAATTCACATCCCCAAACCCCCTCTGGATCCACGGTCTCAGGTCCTTAATGGGTCGTCTCGTCCAGTATTCCGTTGGTTCTCCCGTCCACCGTTCCTGCCACGTCTGTATCGTTGTATCTCTTTCCGTCGTTGCCGCGTCCCATCGGGTCACGTCCGCGTCTTCTTCGTAGACCCTTTTTCGCTCGATCGCCACAAGGTCCATCGGAATCACGCCTGCCACCATCAGAACGGCCTGCGCTGAGAACGTCTGATAGGAACAAGCGATTCTCAACGCGCTTCCTCTCTGTACCGTCGTCATTGCGTGACAGTACTTCTCAGTCTTCAGGGAGTCTGCTCAAATCTCCGCACCGTAGAGGAGGATCGAGTTCACCGTCGACATCAAAAGTCTCCGTTTCCCTGGTCTTGGTCCGTTCGTGTTTGCCATCAGGCGGCTTAGGGATGCTATCCTTTCAGCCGCCTTCTGAGCCGTTCGTCGTATGTGAGGACAGAAGGTCATCCTCGTATCCAGGGTCACCCCCAGGTACTTGACTTTTCCTCTGGTCTCGATATCGTCCGTCCCGACCGTCATGCGTGATGTGGTCGGTATTCGTCTTCTGGTGAGAAGCACCAGTTCTGTCTTTTCCGTCGCGAGTCGCAGTCTGTGGTCAGTCATCCACCGTCTGACTTGTCTCATTGTCTAATTCAGTGCGTTTTTTGCCAGATCTGGAGTTCGCTCGACTATCACTGTTGCCACGTCGTCAGCGTAAGCGACCAGGCGAACGCCAAGTGGGAGCTCCAGTCTGAGCAGGCTGTCGTACATCCCGTTATAAAAGTCAGGTCCTAGTATGAAACCTTGAGCGACCCCTGCGGTAATCTGTCGCGTCACTTGGCCTTCGGTCGTTTCGTACGTCAGTCGTCTGTTCCGAAGGGAGTCTTCAACAACTCGGAGCAAGTAAGGCGGGACCCCGAAGTCGCCTCTCAGCGACCCCAGAATATCTACCCACCTGGCCGAGTTGAAGGCGTTCGTAACGTCAAGTGTCACCAGCAGCGCGACGGGTCGCACAGCGTGGCAATGTCTATCTGTTGACCGGAAAGAGTGAACCTCCGCTCGGATTGCTTCAATCGTTGATCGACCCCTCCGGAAGCTGAACTGCTGGTCAGAGAGGCCTCCGCCGTCCTGTATCGCGTCCGTAAGTCGTGGTCACAGAAGCTGTTCGTACAGTTTCCCTGTCGTGTCCAGTAAGCTCAGTGGCCGGTAGGCCGACGGCCTGCTGGGGTCACCCTTACTCTCTGGGATGAGGAACAACCTTGTCACCTTCCACCGGTCGCTGAATGTCCCTGTCGTAAGGCACGTGTTGTAGAGGTCGAGAAGTATCTCCGGCCTCAGGCTCGCTATCAGCCAAAGAAACTCCGCCTGTACCCCGTCCGGTCCTGGCGCCTTACCCCTCTTCATTGCTTTGGCCGCTCCGACGAGCTCCTTGGCGCTGAAGACGGTGGGCGTCGCGGTCTCTTCATCGTTCGTCGCGTCCGTACACGTCGGGTGCGTCGGGAACAGTCCGTCGACGATCCGTCGTGCGGTTTTAGCATCCTTGAGTTCTGGCGGGATCCGGGCCCCCAGCCCACCGGTCACAATCTTGTAACCGGCACCCTAGGGGTCGAGGTCCACCTTCTTGCAGAGCTTCTTCCAGCATCGCGTCTTGCCGTCTCTGATGGCTTACGTCAGTCGTTTCCGTCCAGTCTTGTGCTCGGCCTCAAGGGTTTTCCTTTCGGGTCTCCCTCCAGTTCTCGTAATTCGTCGTAGTTTTGCCAGGCAACTCTTCCGCAGCTCGGCTATCTCGTCCGTCCACCAGTATTGTGGTAGTCTGTTACGTCCGTACCGTCGTTTTGGCATTGTGCTGTCGCACAGCCGCGTCGTCGGTTTGGCCGTCTCGTCCGCTAGTCTTTCCGCCCTTCGCCGGCCAGTCAGCTCTGGGGGACGTCGGTAATTGGGGCCGGCGCTGCCGCCAGCTTCGCCGAGAACTTCAGTACGTTGAGTTTGTCTACGTTCCACCTCGGGGGGTGCTGGGTTCTCGTCCGTGTCGTCCCTGTCTCTCCTGCCACTTCGAAGGCGATGTACTGATGATCGCTGGCCGTGTAGCCCTCGAGCGCCCGCCACCGCCCTATCCGTGGCAGAGTTCTGTCCGTCGTCATCGTTACGTCCGGGATGGAGTTTCCAAATCCCGGCCGTCTGTACGTTGGCACGTCTCCTGTGTTTGCCACCACTAGGTCCAGCCTTGCGGCGATCTCCAGCAGCAGCCGTCGGCGTCTGTTTGTTACCGTCATGCACCACTCGACCGCCCTCGCGTTGAGGTCCCCCGCGACCACGAGGTCCCCGGGCAGGTCCCTGAGTCCGTCCTCGAGGAGCGCAACCTTCGCCCGGAACTTCGCCGCGGCGCAGTTCCGGGTCAGGTAGACGCTGACGTAAGTGACAGCGCCTACCCCAACCCAGCCGTAGTCGTCCCCGACGCCACGAGCGGTTATCTGGGCTTGGGCAGCGCCTCTTACCCAGATAGCCGCTGTCTTGGTCTCGTTTGTGATCCAATCCTGCGTTTGTCTGCAATCTGCTATCTGTGGTAGTAGCATGTCTGCTGTCCCACTACCACTACCACTACCACTACCACTACCACTACCACTACCACTATCACTACCACTATCACTACTACCACCACCACCACTACCACTACCACTACCACTACTACTTTCACTACCACTATAACTTCCACCACCACTACCACTACCACTACTACTACTACTACTACGCCTTTAAGTTGCCAAATGTCAAATACATATCGACGTCGCTGAAAAAGCTGTAGCCTGGGGAGTCACCAACACCATGAAAGCTAAATCTGAACTCGGAATAGGCTTAGCTGCAAAGCGGTCGAAACTTGTAGTGGCTGCGAAGAGGTCATCCGGAACTGGCGGAAAGAGTAAACAGCGGAAGAAAACTGTGAATCTCAAATCCATCATCACAGCAGCAAAGGTCGCCATGCGAACGGGTTATAAAGCCGTTGGGTCGGCGTTGGTGGGTGCTCGTGCCGCTGCGCGTGGGACTAGGAAGAATATTCGTATACCTCGCGTCATACCTGTGCCTGATAAAATTGACGGCTTCCTGCCGTTTCTCATTCCAATTCTGGCCCGTCTAAGCGCTACCGGGGCTCTTGCGGGTGGTGCTGCGGGTATAGCTTGAGCTGTCAACGAAGCTAGTGTCAACAAACATCAGTTGAAAGAGGCCTAACGGCACAATGCAACAATGGAGACGATCGCTTTGGGCAAGGGATTATACCTGCGACCCTACCGCAGTGGAATGGCCCTGTACTTACGTCCGGCAAAAAACTAGTGAAGCTGCGACACCGAGCTCTCACCAACATTGATTAACGCAACTATGCTGAAAACATAAAAATTTTGCATTTTCGTGGTGTTTTCATGCGAAATGATCTGCCGAAATCAGGACAAAAAATACGAGAATCCGCAATATTTAATCTCGATGATCAAAACGGTCCAGGGACACATTGGGTTGCGTACAAGAAAAATGGTGACTATGTTGTGTATTTCGATGGTTTCGGTGATTTAAAACCTCCTGAGGACTTGATGAGGTATCTCGGTGTTGGTAGCGTTGAATACAATTATAATAGGTATCAAGAATATGATATTGTGATTTGCGGCCACTTGTGTTCCAAATTTTCCAGCGAACAACTATAAAAAGACAGATATTACATGAGCAAGCATTAGTCATGCCTAAATCGTTGACGTTAACACTGTCAGGCACATCCTCCGTGCTGGAGGCTCAATATTTCCCCCCAATCCAGTTATCACCAGAAAAGAACTATGTTCTCGGGCTCGTCGAGTTCCTGACATTCAATTCAATACCCAATATTCATGAAAGGTGTAATAAATTTTACCTGAAGCGAGCGGACAACAGCAGAGAGAGCATCGCGATACCCACGGGGTGCTATGAAATTGAGGATATTGAAAATTTTCTGCATAAGGAGCTACCCTCCGACATCACCGTTAGTCTGACAGCTAATAACAACGAGCTGAACAGTGAAGTCACGTGCAATCATGTTGTAGACTTCAAGCCCGAAGATTCCATTGGCCGATTATTGGGATTTAAGGTGGTTGAGCTATCACGAAACGTTACTTATAAATCTGAATTACCCGTAGCCATACTGAAGGTTAATACTTTACGCGTTGAGTATAGTATAACCACAAGGGCGTACATAAACGGGCATCGAGGTCACACGATTCACGAATTTTTCCCAACCGTTCCATCGGGATATAAGATTGTCGAAATGCCTATCAACCTCATTTACCTGCCAATCGCCGTACAGTCGATACATCATTTACAGCTGAGAATAGTCGATCCAGACGACGAGCTGATTAATTTTCGCGGCGAAACGATTACTGTACGTTTACACGTGAAATCACTCAAATAATGAAAATCGTGTTTGTGACAAGAAAGTTGGGCATAAGTTATAAAAGTCAAACGTCATGGCCAAAAATCATCAGTCGCCCGACACCTCTGACAACGTTTACACCGCCTACGAGACTGACACATCTGAACGTTCGGTTTCTCCAGAGCCTGGGTCTTCGATAACGTCGAAATTTTGAAAAATAAGAATTCGTGTTCGCTGCATTCTGTGTGTGTTACCATGGAAGAAATAATAAGAATACACAAACCTGTGGTATTCGACGAATCGATTGCGCACTCTGAGATTCATGCTTATCAACCGTTTGCATGATCCACCTTTCAGAACAACGATGAAATCCATATTGTTGTTTAATATCAGGACTTGTGTCTACTGCCCAGTAAAAGCTTTCTACACATTCGTGAAAAAATCACAAAGGATAATGGTGTGGCTGCGGTGACGGTTTCGAAATTGATCAATATGGCCGTTTGTCATTTGTTTGAGGAAGTTCGCTACGAGTTGAACGGTGTAGAGATTGATCTGAATAAAAATGTTGGCATCACCAGTACTATGAAGGGTTACGTATCCTTGACTCCAGGCCAGCAATATAGTCTGGAGAATACCGGGTGGTTGAGTGGGGATAAGGAACTAACCGATGCCGCTGGAAATTTCGATGTTGTTTTATCGTTAAATGATGTGCTAGGCTTCGCCGAAGATTATCGTCGAGTCATCGTCAACACTAAACACGAGTTAATTCTTACACGTTCCAACACTGATTTGAATGCCGTGATTCAGACCTTGGCGACGGAAAGCTTCAAAATCACCCGGGATAAAATCGAGTTGTTGTTGCCCTACATCAAACTGGCAGATAAACCGAAAATCCAGCTACTCAGCTACATCGCCAAGGATCCGGCCATATCCATGAGTTTTCGTTCTTGGGAAACGTACGTGTATCCGATGCTCCGTTCAACAACGCGGCATATATGGTCAGTCGAGTCATCGACGCAGCTTGAGAAGCCGAGATATGTCGTTCTAGGATTTCAAACTGCAAGGAGAAACGAGCTGTTGAAAAATGCTGGCGTATTCGATCATTGTCGGATCAGAGATGTAAAACTCTTCCTCAACTTATAGTGCTATCCCTACGGTAATATAAATATTGATATATACAATAATCAATACGTCATTCTCTATGATATGTATGTTCGGTTTCAAATGAGCTACTATAACAAAGAAGCTGAGCCTTTGCTATCACGGCGTGAATTCATGAACCAAGCTCCCCTTATCGTCATCGATTGCTCCAAGCCGAACAAAACATTGAAAACTGGACCTGTGAACATTTGATTGGAATTTGACTTTAGCATTACGTTCCCACCACACACTTCTACCTACTGCATGATCTTGCATGATCGCATTGTTGAATATAATCCGATCAGTGGTACTGTTAAAAAATTGGTATAAGTCAATTTTGGAATAATAATATGTTCAATTAAAATGGAAATTAAAAATAATATGTATAATTTTACTCGTTAAAATTTAGAATAAGATAATGGAGAATAGAATAAGAAAACTAAATGTAATTGATGTTGAATAAAAAAATTGTTAAAAGCATTCAAAACGCCATTTTAAACCTCCCTTCAGGGGTCATTTCCTGGAATTTTTTTAATAAATCTAGCGGGTTTTTACCCTATCCGATTCATGTGCGGCTTTCCGGCGCCAAACAAGTCTCGACAGGAATTATTGTGTGTGTGTGTGTGTGTGTGCGTGTGTGTCAAATCCTATAAAAATAGTCATCTTGCGGCAAACCGCGAAAATGATAAGGGGGGTGAGGGGTAGTGCCGCGGATTTAGGGGGGGGATAACGCCGCGGATTGGGGGGGGAGTAGCGCCGCGGATTTGGCGGGCGGGGGAGCGAGGCGGGAGCGCGGCGGATTTGGGGGGGCTAGGGGGAGCTCTGGGGGAGCGCCGCGGATTTTGGGGGGGGGGGGGGGGGGGCAAGTGGGAGCTGGGGGGGAGCTAGGGGGGAGCGCCGCCATCTTTGGATCAGAACTGTCATATCCACACTGGGGAATTATACGGAGATGAGGAATGTTTAATAAGATTTTGCTTGAGTAGTTTTTCAACTTTGGATTTGATTTCGTCTTTGTGAATCTTGGGAAAACGGTATTGTTTGGTACGAATAGGCGTATTGTCCGTCGTGGGGATAGTGTAATGAGATAAATTAGTGTGGCCTAATTCATCACCTGGGAGATAAAAGAGATAGTTAAATTCTGTTACGAGGTTGAATATAAATTGTTTTCCGGTGTCATTAAAATGATCAAGATGTAAGCTGCTCTTTAGGACGTCCAATCTTTCTGACCTACTGTTAGTCAAGAGCACTGTTGCGGCACCGGGACAGGGTGTACTGTCGTCAGGGATAGGAGGATCGGATTGTAGTTGCGCGAGGTCAGTGGACTGGATAAGGCAGGAGGGGGGATTATTAGTCGGTCTCGATGTACGCTTGGCGGCAGACGGAATTAATGAGTTGCTGAGGAGAGGGCCTGGGTGCGAAATGAGGGTTTTGGCGCGGGCATCGCTGTGGTGGTTACCCGAAGCAGTGGGCGTAGCGTTGGGTATGGCTGTACTTAGTGGCTCGTAAAAGTCGTCTAGGGTTACTGTTGGGAGTCTTATCTCTACGGCAGATTCGTTACAATTGAACGCGTACGAGTAAGCGATGCCGTTCTGGTATTCAACTAACGCTTGACCCCAAAGAAAATTGTTGCCGAAATTGATGCGTTTAAGGTAGGCTACTTCAGTGTCAGGGTTCGCAACTATTAGTGGGATGGGTTTCACGGTACGGGCCCGTGTTGTAATTACGCGCGTTTTTTCGGGAGCGGACGAGGGTTCATCGAATTTACTAAAGTGGATTGGCACTGAGGTTCCAAGCATCACCGAGTTTGAGTTGAAAGAAATAGTTGCTTGTTCTTTTCGCAAGAAGGGCTGGCCTAAGATACCGTTATGCGGAATCGGAAACGAGTCAGGGACCAAGTGAAAGGTATGGGATTTATTATTCAAACGTATTTCAGTTTTTGCGGTAGTTCGCGTCTTTTTGTCTGTTATACCAGTCAGCGTCAAACGTTCGTCGGTTTTTCATCGTACGAGGGGCCTAACGGAACTTTCTTTGACCAAGTTGACGTTTGCACCGGTATCAATGATGAATGTAGATATTTTCATTAGCTCGGGGGTGTCGATCGAAATTAGTGGAGGGTCAGCTGAAGCTGTTATGAGGATATGACTAGAATATCGGAACGCTTGTTGTTTGCATTGCTCGCGGGCGCGTTTTCCCCGCGGGCGATGTTCCCGTTTGAATGTTTATTTGAGCCTGCATTGCCTTGATTATTACGCGGAGAGGATCTACATCGGTTTACTGTGTGGCCTCTGCGATTACAATTGTCGCAGTGTAGTTCTTGGTTTATGTTGCATTCATTGTGGCAGTGGCCCATTCTGCGACATTTGGTACAATAACTTTTACTTTTCAGACGGTGACATTCCGTGATGGAGTGACCCTGGTGGTTACAAAATTGACAACTGCTGGGCAGAGCATTAACGTGGCCAGCAGAACAGGTGTTCGGATCGAGCGCTTGGGTGTTAGGTCTGGGCTCGGTACGAGGCGCTGGTTGATGAGCGTGACTGGGTGTGGGCAATGACATCAGGGGGGGGGGGGATAAAGGAGGCCGCGGCGGGCACCTGAGACCGAGGAGCAGTATGGGGGGGGGGGGGTAACGGCAGACAAATGGGTGTAGAGGGGGTAAAATATTGTGCAGAGAATTGCATCTGACGGTTAATCAGCTCGGCTTCTTCACCTTCGGCGATAGTGAAGGCAGTTCCGAAGGTCGGTAATTGTCTTATAGTAGCGATTCTCTACTCCAATTTTGGCCGAAGCCCTCTAATAAACGATCCAGAGGTATCCTTCTAAGTGGGACCGGAATTTCGTCCACCAACTGATGCCAACGCTGTTCAACAGCGTTGATTGCAAGATCTTGTGGAACATTTGTATACAATGACACAACATCCAGCGAAACTAAAATATGATCAGGTGGGAGACGAAAGTCCCCAATAGCATTAACCAGAGCAAAACTATCTCTTACACGTGACAAGGGAGGTACGATGTTGTTACCTATACATTGACTGACGAAGCGGGCCAGATTGATAGTCAGACTATCAGTGAACGAAACTATAATTCTTACAGGTGTATCCGGTTTGTGAATTTTCGGTTCACTCAACAAACTTTTAAAAGCATTGCACATATGTTCTAAGGCAGACATATTCAAATTTAATCAGAACATGTATGCTCAAACTTATGGTTTACCGATGGGCTCACCGCTCTCTCCAATTTTGACGGATTTGGTTTTGGATGATCTTGAACAATATTGTCTCAACAAACTGGACTTCAAGCCTTCGTTCTATTTCAAATATGTAGATGACATAATTACAGCTGTCCCTTCGGATAAAGTTGCAGAAATGCTATCTGTCTTCAACAGTTTTTATCTGAGACTACAATTTACCCCTGAATTAGAGTTTAATCACCGAATCAGCTTTTTAGATGTCCTGATCATCAATGATAACCAGCTCATCAAAACTGATTGGTTTCATATGGCTACTTGGTCACGAAGGTATTTAAATTACCATTCTCACCATCCCAGATCTTACAAAATTGGAACGATTAATTGCTTAGTTGACAGAGCGATCCGACTCTCAAGTATGGAATTTCATAACAAAAATTTGTCCTTGATTCAGCAGGTACTAGGTAAAAACGACTATCCACCTCGCCTGCTCAACAAACATATACAGTTCAAATACGATTCCATCTTGTCATCGACCAGCCTCAACAATAATATCGATGCAACTACTGCACAAACCAATCAAAAAAACTATATTTCCATCCCATACGTCGCGGGGTTGTTTGAGTCACTCAACAGAACATTCGTGAAGTACAAAATTCAATTTGTGGGTAAATGTGCACATGATCTATCCTCGATGTTTGATTCGGGTAAGGACCCCTTACCCCCGGGTATGCGCTCTGGTGTAGTTCACAAAATACCTTGCAACCAATGCAACATGTCCTACATAGGCCAAACTAGTACGCAACTACACACCAGGATAACCGAGCATAAACGCAATATCCATGAACACGAGGATAATTATACTGCACTGACGAGACATTCCATCGATTTCTACCACTCCTTCAATTATTCTCAAGCCAGCATTATTGACGTTGAACCGTTGTATTATGATAGGCTATTGTTAGAAATGTGCAATATTGTTGCACATCCCAATTCTGTCAACCGAAAACAAGACATAGAACATCTGAGTAATATTTTTACCTCTGTGATACGACCATTGTAATTATCTATTACCGACTGAGCTTGCTCTCGATTTTACCTCCTGAACAAAATTTTGGTTTCCTTTTAACCCGTTGACTCTGCGTTTGCTCTGATAACTATCGAT
Source organism: Neodiprion pinetum (assembly GCF_021155775.2). Taxonomy (NCBI): domain Eukaryota; kingdom Metazoa; phylum Arthropoda; class Insecta; order Hymenoptera; family Diprionidae; genus Neodiprion; species Neodiprion pinetum. The sequence goes on along the minus strand of NC_060238.1, from coordinate 11,396,070 downwards.
ATCGACCTCCCCCCACTACACACTGGACGTTTCACTTGTGCAAATGTGCTCTGGACTCAACCTATAACGGCTGTGTGTTTTATTTTATTTTATCAAAATTAACAACAAATATGAATTCTTGGGAACTACGTGTCGTGAACGCAGTGTGTTTCGGTTTTTTGTTTTTTATTGTTTTTATTGTTTCTATTTATTCATTAATTACCAACACGCATTCGATGTAATTGGAAGTGTCATATCATACTAGGTAATTCCTCTCTTTTATACTTGCTTGAACATCCTTGCATATTATCTATACCACTATGTTTAATTTTGTCAAAACCTAGTTGTACATTATTTTATTTTTGTTCGTGACAGATGTTCAAATAAATTGTTCTGAGGAGGGCCCCCATCAGGGCCAAAACGTTAACACTATATAAAAAAGTGTTTTGAGTTGTGACCTTCATATACAAGAATAACATTAATCAAAAAATCATCAAGGTCAAGATAAATCGTCTTCGTTACTGATTTTCATTCATTTGATTTTAGTTTCGTGTTTTTTTTTTATGTTGTTTAGGTATTAGAGTTTATCCTATTATAATTTCTACATGATCTTCAAATTCTAAGTATTCTTTCTTACGTTTATTACGTACTGTAGCTCAGACAATTTCTTATGAACTTAGTTGAGTAATAGTAATTTTATCAATTTTATTTTTAATTGAGGGTTATTCAATAAATTTATTTAATTTATATCAGAGATCAATTTGATTTATTTTTTTAACTTTTCCTTCAAATTTTATTTAATTTATTATTTGTTTAGCTGAAACAAAACGAACACCTTTTAACTTTTCTGAAGGGAAGTCAGAGTTGTTTTCTGGGTTTGATATTGAGTATAGAGGTGAAGGATTTTCATTAATTTTTTTATCTGAATATTCAAGAATTTTATTTATAAGAATATTATTTGTTTCAATACTTTTAGGAGGGGATTTATGAAGTTTTTATTTTTTATTTAATAATGATTTTTATTAGATTTTTATTCATTTCAATTCGAGGTACCTTGCCTCGTTTACGTTATGATAAATTAATGATAATAGCTTGAAAAAAAATTTTACCTGTTTCATTGAATTATTCAATTTTATTCATGGGTTTGAAATTTATATTTTATTGTTCTTCATCATAAATTATATTAAGAATTTAATTATTCAAGTTCAAATCAATAAAAGATTCAAAACTTTTATATTATGTTTTCAAGACAAAAACTTATTCAAGTTCATTGATTTAGTAAATTAATTCAATTCAATAAATGGTCTCATATTTTTTTTAATATAGGATATATTGAAAAACAAAAGAAGTATATTGATGTTAAAATTTATCCAATAATAACAAATGGATTTTCTACAGGTCTTATTCCAATTCACGTAAGTATTAATACAGTTCTAATAAATATTCAAAATAGAAATTGTCTGAATGGATAAAAATTTAATCCCTTAAAATTTATCATTTTTGTAAAAAGGTATAATTAATAGGATCAAAATAGACATTGAAAGACGAATAACTCCCCCTAATTTAGTAGGGGTAGATCGTAGGATTGCATATGCAAATAAAAAATATCATTTAGGTTAAATATGTGGGGGGGGGGGGGGGGGGGGGGGGAATTACAGGATTAGCAGGGGTAAAATTATCTGGATCTCCTGATATATTAGGTTTTATTCAAATGATATAAATTAAAATAAAGTATATAAAAATAAATCTTACAATATCTTTCAATAAGAAGTATGGTTGAAATGGAATTTTGTCAATATTACTATTGGTTCCTGAAGGGTTTTTTGATCCTGTATGATGAAGAAATATCGAATGAATAATTGTCATTATTATAATAATAAAAGGAATAGTGAAATGAAGAGTAAAAAATCGTGTCAATGTAGCATTATTAATAGAAAATCCTCCTCATAATCATTGTACTAAGAATTCTCCTAAATAAGGGATTGCTGAAAGAAGGTTTGTGATTACAGTGGTTCCTCAAAAAGATATTTGTCCTCAAGGTAAAACGTATCCTAAAAATGCAGCTGCTATGGTTAATGATAATGAAAGAATGTATATTCGAAAAATTGGTGATTAACGACGGAGCCAGGAATCGAACCTGGCGTCTAGAGATGCTTGACCGGAGCCTTACTCCACTGGACCACCTAGCCGCCCTGACTCTGTTGTCGTTAATATCTCTCATCACCAGTGAGTTTGAATTTGTTTTCCTGTGCCCGGTTTATGTGTGAGTAAGAAGTTTCTTCTCTGAATGCACGATGTATAAGGAGACTCTAATGTGTAGATGTTGTGTTTACCCTTTTTGAGTCCTTGCTTCCGATGATAAGCCCGTAAGACAAGCAATGCCGTCTATTGAATGATATGCGGATCAGTGGCGTAGCTAGAGGGACAAGGGTCCTGGTGCATAGGGAAAGGATCGGGCCTTTTTCCTCCCCTCTTTCCGCGTAGTTTGAACTTATATTGGTTTTCAAAATTATTGATAAGAAGAAGAATAGGAAACAGTGAGTTGAACTTATCCCTAGTAGGCTAAATCCATACGTCGTCTCTATTTGAATCTCCATGTGTTTAATAGAAGAAAAAGGGAATAAATAAACAACGACGCACATGACAATATAGAATATTTATTATACAGATGAGATTATTTAAGGTAAAAAACGATTTATAACAGAATTCGCCGCCCAATTTACAATCTCTTGCGCTATATAAAAAATTTTTTTCTATTTATTATTGAATTTTAAAATACTTTACCCCAAAAAATTTTTTTACAACTCTAATACACATGGCTGTATTTGTAATTTTTTAAAGCAACGAAAAAAAAATAAAATGAAAATATGAATTTGTTTATAAAAAATTGTTTATAAAATAAACAATGAAAATTCGAATGGAAAAAAAATTTTTTTTCGTAATTATATTAACAATTGTAAATGATGATTTGTAGAAAAAAAATTATTTTTCAATAAATAATTTAAATGGTGGATGAATGAAAAAAAACAGTTATAAACAATAAAATAATTTTTTTGAGAAAAATTTTTTTTTTAAAAATCATTATACCACTAAGACAATGAAATGACCGAAAAAAATTTTTCAAAAATATTCAACTTGTCTATTTGTTTATAATAAATTTTTAAACAATACACGTTAAAAAATTTTCAGCTGAGCTAATAAACGCAACATATTAATTCAAAAACCACCAGAATTCAAGAATTATGAAAAAAAATTTTTACATAACATTAGCCGGATTTTTCCATTTTTGATAACTTTGAAAAATTATTATAAGCAAATGAAAAAACTTTTATAAACTTTTACCACTGAATTTTGTTTATTATTTATATCAGAAGAGCTCACAAAATGAAAAAAATTTACAGACTCATTTTTTAAACTGTTACAAGCGATTTTATGAAAAGTCAAGTCTACGAAAAATGAGTTAATTAACAATGAAATAACTTAAACGAAAATCGAGTTAGAAATTTTTTTTTGGTAAAACTACATTCCTTCAAGTGTCTAGATAACACGATAATTTATTCAAATTCTTCAATTAACATTGAATGTTATAAAAAAATTGTTTCGTGTTGCATGCTTCGCTAGGCGGTGACGCCTAGGCACCGAAACGGCCGCGCGGAGCCCTATTTTCAACGTTAAATTAAAATTATAAATAATAAAGCTAGAATTCCGGAAGTACGGACTTTCTCATCGGAAATGTCCTCCTCTTTTAGGATCTTTTTTCAAAATTCATTTATCTTTTATGTTTTTGAAATTATAGCTATGAAACGGAGACTCCCTTTTTTTCTTTTCGTTTTTTGTTCATAACTATTGAAATTTTCAATGGTGGATTAATTAAAAAATACCGGTTTCATCGTTTTAAATTCTGAATCCAATGCACCAATCGCCATGTTTTTAAGACCATTCTAACGATTTTTCTCAGTGAACTCACTTCTCGACCAGACTACATGGGGAATATGAGAAAACATTAGATTATGATAACATAAATTATAAACTCAGTAAACGAGATATAAATTCTTACCTTTGGGCATATCCAAAACTTAACGCAAGATGTGGTCGTATCTAGCAACGAGTTGGACAATTGACAGAAAATTTCCGTGGTTTCCTCCTTCACTCAGATCCTCTCGATGTCCTCTCAAAGCCAAAGAACTCTTCGCAAGAGTAATTATAATATCGAATAATCTCCGAAGAACTTGTCTCCAAAATAATGCTTCTTTGCGAATTTCATCTTCAAGTTCTCTGTCGATGGTAGAACTTTTTTGCCACGCTTCATATACAGCGCACGCCTCCGTGTGTGCTTTCGAGGAACCATGTTGCTTGACTCTATCTGATAAATGCCTACAGTCCCGAATGCTTGTCCACCATGCATTTATTTGCGAAGCAAACAACCAACACGGTTGGCAGTAGGCAGCATCCAGCATTTTCGAGTAGCATATCCAAAAACGATCAACTGGATCGTATTGTGACGTAGAAACGTAATACGTTTCCGAAAAGCTCCTGTTATCTTGGTGGGGGTCCTTCGGAAAAGGTCCCGGAGGTTTCAAATGTCCTTTGTCAAGAATCAGCCGTTTTTCGTTATCGTTCAATTTCTTGTTCGTGTACTTTCCAAAGCCATTTGAAATTTCAAGAACTTTTGAAGATGTAGAAATGGATGATTCTTCTGATGTAGGTTGCACGGAAGCGTCGAGGTAGTCATTTTCAGCAGTGGCATTGGTGGTAGTTATTGGATCCTGATATTCCTGATCTACTCGAGTCGCTTTATTAATTAACACAGCTGTACCCACGTTATGAACACTTGTCACTTTTGACCGATATTTCAGCTATTGAAGGAACTGTAGCAGAAAGCGGTTTCGTAAAAAAGCTGTCTAGCTTGGTAAATTTTTTTTTACTTTCTTCCCTTTCTTGACGTTGTTTCCGCTTTGCGGCACCGCTACGTTCTTTTTTTCTTTCCATAATTTTTAATTGTTCACAATCGAAATTTTAGAATTTCGGAGTACTTACTGAGATTTTCCTATATTGCTTTTCAATGTTCAGTAAAGATTACAGGAAGCTCAACAAAAAAAACCCACAAAACAGCTTGTTTGGTAATCATGCGGTAAAATTAATATTAACTCATAAGGTCATAAGAAAATATTATAGTTTCAACAGTAGCTCATTTGTCAATTTGAATTTGAGTTTAGAATAACGTTGTTATTTTTTGTTGTCGATCATGTTGAAAGCTATCATAGATTATACGGTTACCGTTGGGCTGCAACCTGTATCATACATATTTTGTCATCGGAAATTTTTTTTAGCGAAAATGAGTTCTAGCAGAATTTGGTGCCAGATGGATGGATGTGCGGAATAGAAATCATAACATTAGTGGTGATCCTTGATGAAATAAGGCCGGTAGTAGGGAATTACGAATTACAACAGTCAGTGACACACCTAGCGTCAACTATTTGAACTATTGTAGTACGTCCCAGACCCCAGAAGGTTGGAAACATCGCCACAAATATCATAAATGAGAACTGATGCAAGGCAAGAGCGAATGAAAACTTCATTAAAAAGTTGATGGGTGGAATTGGCGAATTGATCTCGCGACCGTCAAGCACGTGAGCTTATCGCTGATCCAATGAGCTACTGGTTTACTCATCCAAACTACCAAATAATCGAAATAACGACAACGAACAGCACATGCCTATCGAGGACGCTTGGCGCATGCGTTGGAAATGTTATAAGGAGTTCTATGATTGGTGATATAGTGATAATGATTTTAAGTTTATTTTTTTTTTGCTCACAGTCACAAGATTAAAAAAAATTAATTTTTTTTTTTTAATTTTTTTTTTAATTTAAAAAAAAAATTTTGTTGTTTTCAAAGCTGAGGTTAGAGGGCCCCCTGAGCTCCAGGGCCCTGGTGCATTGCACCACCTGGCCCTATGATAGCTACGCCACTGCTCCCGACCTACGTCCATTTTTCTCTGTTAAGTGCCGTCTCTCGTTTCAAAGCTACCGTTTAATTCTATTCTACCCAAAATAATTGTGAACAACGATTGCTTATTTTATTAACTACCGCTGTCGATACCATTTCATTTGCCTGTCTCAACCATGTAACCTTCTCGACAATATATGATCGATTGACCTGTTCATTTTCCTTCTGACTTGAGTTTATTCTTTATTCCATTATTTTATTGAATTCTGTAATTATTGTTAGCTGCCTTGAATACCGCCACTCTATCAGTTCGTAGGTGTGAGTACCTGAGCCTAGCCAGCCATACAACGGGTTCTCTATTTATTTTTCGTACGGTCTCGTGTTATTTTTATTGATTCGTATTATTGTTTGAAAATCGACGCTAACGCGTCTGGCGCCCAACATAATTGATTTTGTTAAAGTTTGATATTTTGAATAAGTGGAGAATCGCGTCAAAGTGTCAACAGTAAGTCCTCCTCCGAGGGTAACAGATTTTAGCATTACAAATTGGCGCCCAACGTGGGGCCACAAAAGGCCAGCTACAGTAAAATTTCAGTTAATAATTCAATTAAAAACTTGAGGGAGAATAAGAGAGAGAGAGAGAGAAAGATAGAAATTATTATTAACAAAAGAAACCTCTTCCCGCTCTTATTCAGTCAGTTACTCACACAAAGATTTAAGTAGATCTTGAAAAACAGTTCATATTGAGTGACCTATCGACCCAAAATATTCGAATATTTAGCGAATTGAACATCCCGGATTACAGATATTTTAATGACGACGGAATAATCCCTCGCAAGTATTACTTCTAGCCGACGCATTGTTCGCGGAGAGCAGCGAGCGGCCAAAAACTACTTTTTCTCTTGCCCGCTATCGTTGTTGACAACTCACGAGTGAGACCGTATTTCTTGCTCGTGACCGCTTATTGACACCCAGGATTAGACGTGTGTATGTCGCTCGTTCAACCGTGTTCCGCTACAAGCAACATTGTAAATCGCAAACAACAATACATGCCTTCGTTGCCGTCTGTAAAAGACTCGTGGATATATATATTATTAACAGCAGCGTAATTACGTTACGAGCTGAGACAGCATGCAGTATCAGCAGAAGAAACTCTACCGACCTTACGCGATCGTTTAATCCGATTCTACCAAATTTCTCGCGGGGAAATGACTGATCCCGCTGCTCCCAATAAAACGACGCTTGATGCCGAAGCCGGCACATCGTCTTTACAAATACCGACGGACGAAAGACAAAGCCCGCAATCGACGCATGAAATCGGAATGAGCGCGGGGAATAATATGTCGTTAAATAATACTTCTCCCGATAATACGCATGATTTATCGTAAAACCAAAACAACGCTCCGGCTATCGACATCAGAGGTCCTCTGGAAAACCGGATGCAAAATGTAAACACTGCGCGAGAACACCTCCCGTTACCGCATAGCTTTACCCCGTGTCGCGAAGCCCCGCCGTTACATCATAACACGCCGCGACAACCTTTAGACTCATTCCAACATAATTGATTTTCTTGTAGTTTATTATTTTGAATAAGTGGAGAATCGCGCCAAAGTGTCAACGGTAAGTCCTCCTCCGAGGATAACAGAGTTGAGCGTTACAACATATACAGGATGTCCCTAAATTGGGGGACACGGACCAGCCAGCGTGATACCTGACTTAAATCCAACCGAGAATTTCTTTGCCGAAAGCTCGTCCGACGCATAGTTTTTGAATTATAAGCGATAGCGCTAGGCCAATCAAAGTGCACCAGTTCATCTGGATTTGCCGCCACGAAAATTGCTGTGTTGTTTGTCTGAGTAAATTATTATTATTCGTTTACGAATTAAATGTCGGCACCTCCCCTCTCTCCCTGTTGTACCCCTTCTCGAGCGCTGACCTTGGTATTGTTGCCGCGGCACACGCTGCCGGCCGCACACCCACGGACGCACAGTCGTGTGTGTGAACATAAGCGAATGCCCAGCTACACAATACTACCAAACACACATCTACAATTGAAAATGAAAATAAATCTCCAAATAAATCAGCGGATTTGAGATTTAATGTTATAAAACACTTTCAATCATCGATGTATGCATAAAACTAGAGATTTTAGATGAGTGATATGCCGTTAGGGTTCATAATTAGTCATTCAATCAATCTGAATTATGCTTTCCGAACATTTTTTGTGTCTTTGCAACATAATTTTTCCACTAGTTTTAAATTCATCATTGACATCCGATTTGTCAATAATGCGAGGGAAAAATAACTCGCTGAATTGACGTGTCAATAGGTTTGTAAATCAATTACAATTCACCTGAGTTATCACAAAATAACTGAATTAATGAGAATTCACTGAATCACTGAAAATGATAACTGAAATCATGAGAATTATTGGAGATATAACTGAATTAGGAAGAGTTGTAATGAGTCAAGTTACTTTGAATTACTTTAGATTCGTGCCAAAATTTTATGTTTAGAGAGGAAATAATTAAATTCGAATAAAAACGTAATTTCAAATCAAGAAGAAGAAAAATAGATTCGAAAAATTCGAAGTGGCGAACTCACATGGTCAAACAACATCTTGAAATATTCAGATTTTGGTAGAAATTGGTTAGTGGAGATTTTTCCGGTAATCAGTAACCGATCCAAGGTCAGATTTCCAAAATTTATGATTGTCGATCCATTATCAGTGGTTCAAAATAAAAAGAATCGTAATATTTCTTTATGCAACATGATATGCGAGGGCTTTTGAATCGTCAATCACGACTCCAAATTCGTAGTTGGAAAATTGGAATTGGAGATTGATATTCATTTGTTTCATGAACCTTGAATTTGCAGTGTGAAAACGGGAAGTTCGAGGGCTGGCTCACGGTCAGCCTTAAGCCGCTTTTTCACTCACACGAACGACGCAATACAGTATCGATGTATGTGATTCAAGTGTCAATTACGCAAAATTTATCAAACTTGAAAATACTTTGAATGAGACTATGAATTATCAAAATATTTCTTCTGAAATTGAGACTACACGCAGAAATTTACCAAATCGATTAATTTTTACCAATTCAATCAAGCCGTGTCCTATAATTTTGTTGAAATCGATTAATCGATACATCGATCATTCTCAGATAAGTGGCCATCACTAGCATTGATCTCAACAATTTTAACGTTACTTGCCACTCCAGATCCACATTGAATCGACGAGGAAATGACAGGGAATTTGAATGACACCATATTTTTCTGAGTTGAATTATTGAATTCATTCATGTAATTCGACTTCATTTTTTTACTCCAAATAATAATAGTTATTTTTCCTCAAATTCAGATGGATTGATTATATTCAAATTGCGTCATTTGAATTCAGGTATTTGGGAATTTTTTTCTTCTTGATTTGAAATTACTTTTTTATTTGAATTTAAATATTTTTCTCTCGAAACAAGAAATTTTGGCACGAATCTAAAGGAATTCGATATAAGTTGACTTATTACAACTCTTTCTAATTCAGTTATATCTCAAATAATTCTCCCGATTTCAGTTATCGTTTTTAGTGATTTAGTGAATTCTCATTTATTCAGTTATTTTGTGTTAACTCAGGTGAATCGTAATTGATTTATGAACCTTGTAACGTGGCAGTTCGGTTAGGCCTGCCCGTTACAAGAGACTCCCTGAACCCTGGGCGAGATCCCGGAATCAGGGTCTAGAAAATCGAGTCGCGGAATAATCTTAGCGAGCGCCAGAACTGGAGTCACGCACCCGAGCTTCGACAGGGACGAAATAGAGCATTGCGACCAAGATATTTCAGGTTTTTTTTTTTTTTTATTTTTTTTTGAGTGCATCGGCTACCCTCCAGTGACCAACTCCGACGCCGAACATCTTTCGAGGCAAGGCGAAACCACAAAGATCTCGCGGAAAGGACACCGAGGCTGCGGAGGGGGAGGCAACGCAGATCCCTGCGGCGCGGGAATCCAAGGCGGACGCGATTCCCGCTGGCGGCCGGCGCGCCGCAGCCTCCCCGCTCGCCCCGCTTACGCCCAACCAAGGCGACCGCGAGGTACCAGCTAGCGACGAGGGAGCACCACCCCGCCCAACCCCAGGACTACGTAGAGCTGCGCGGGAGACGACATCGCGATCTAGCCTTAAGTTCTGCGCCGCGTAGAGACGACAGGTGCGCGGCAAGTTGCGCAATCCCCAAAATCGATGACCGATCGATTGTTGCGCATTCTTAGGGTGATGACGTCACGAAAAATTAGCGCGACGAGATCGGCGCTGCGACCATCCGAGATCACTCTAGTTCTGGCGATTGAACAAGGCAGCTGTGTTGTTTCTCGAGGTCGAGTTTGCGTTAGTTTTGCGTCAGTGAAGGCTTGTTTCGTTGCGAGGACGATGGCGATGAACTGTCACGAGGGTGTGGGCGAATTCTTGCAGTGGATGTGGAGCGGTAAGCGCTGTTAACCTTCTTGCGATCGAATTTCGAGAGTAATTGAGTAAAGGCTTATCAGATAAAGGATAGCCGTTTTGGAATTTGCGTGTCGAAAAATACTCGAAATTCGTTTGCCGATTCTTTTGCTTGGTGACCGTAGCCTGAGTTGCGCGCGAGGGAGTAGCGTTAATTTCGGGGAATCCAGGAAATCGAGTCGAGCCACGGGTTGAGCCGAGACGTTATTGTCTCGAGTTGGAGTGTAACCGAAGTCCGTTACACGGGGTCATTTTACTTCGTCCGGTACACCCTCCTTTCTCGTGTAGGTCGCGAACAGTCTCACGGGGAGCATTCAAATTCGCGACTGCGTCCCGCCGTCGCAGATAAAGGAAAGCTCGGGTGCGCGCTGATCAAAATATGCGGTTTTAGAGGAGGATCGCGGGTGTCGCGACGAGCCTCGCCTCAGTTTAGTTTTTTATGTTTGCATTATCAGTTAGTATTAAGTTGGCGATCAGGGCCATTTTGTAAAGGACGTTCGCGAGCAGCGCATCGAGTCCGATTTTGTTTTTGGTTTTTACGAATTAGGGTATTATTAAGACGGCGACTAGCGCACGTAGGCCGTAGAGGTCTCCTAGATTTATTCACCTTTTTTTTTTTTGTTATAATTTTTTTTTTATTTGGTGTGTTTCTCCCTTTCTTATTTAGTTTAGATGAAATTTAACATTGTATTTGGAATCGCGAAGGACGACTTGCGTAGTCGTATTATCATTATTTTTATTTTTATTTTTATTTCTTTTGGTTTTTGTAATATCGCTGATGAGAAATATACAATTGTAATTTCATAGTGAATTTGCCACCTCACGCGTTGGCTTACTTGTGTTGCAATTCTCTCTACCCAAAAATTACCCCTTCCCTCTCCGCGGTACTGAGCTACCGAGCATATGGTCGCGGTGTGTCGTATCACCGATTTTGAGGCGTGTTGATCACGCCAGGCGCCCAACAAATTTCGCGATATTGTTTCAGGTCCAGGATACCTCACGGACGCCAAATTATTGTGCACGCGGTAAGTTCCCGGTTATTTGCTCCGAGTGACCGAGGTGCAGAAAAATCCACGTCACAAATTAGCGCCCAACGTGGGGCCGTCGAGAAAATCCGCTGTAAATTTCCGATTTAGATAGTAGCGTTTTCGCTGTGAAAATTTCGAATCTGGAATCAGTTAGCGTTGGCGAATCGTTGACAACAGCGGCCGGAGATTAGGAGAGAGAGGTCGCGACACACCTCGGTAAGGTTGTTGATATTTTGAACTAGCAATGTAAGGTTCTGTAGGTTAAGCGGGAGATAAAATAGAGTATACCAGGTGGCGAATAATATTAAATAACTCAGGCTACGACGACGCGAATATACCGGGTGACCGAGAAAACACTTGCGTATGTTCGCGCGCACATTGCCCGTCTGATGGTTTGCCTGCTATTATCGCCTTTCCATTTGCTTTCTGGTTTAAATTTTATTTGGATTTTTGGTTTCGATTTCTCTTTCGTATTTCTGTTTTTTTTTTATTATCACGGGTCGATTGCGGAACTTTCGATTGCAGGTCGCGGCTGATTTTTTTTTTAGTTTGTTTGGTTTTTCTTTTTTTTTTGCCGCAGGGGTGACGGTGTATGATTTCAGCCCGAGACTATTGTTTTTGATTTTTGTGTTGTGACGCTATCGCAATTACTTGAGTTGAGGATTGTGGGTGTGGGTTCTCAGTGTTACATAACAGATACGCTTGCCCGGGATGACCCCTCGTGTTCGCTACAGAATGTTTAGAATTTTGAATTATGTTTGGATTTCGAAGACCGTTGTTGATTGGCCGGTTGGTTTTGAAGGTTGTACTCGAAAATAGCTGTGGCGTTGGTTCGACTGACACCATCCTGAGCGCTGTCGTGTAAAATTTTTTTTTTTTTCCTTTTTCTCTTTTTGTTTTGATTCCACGGTCAAGGTTTGTTTATTGGACTTCGTTGATCGCGGTTATGATACCAATACAAGCGGGTGCGAGGGGTGAGTCCCAGTGGCAAGTGGTACTCAATAATTCCGGATACGATTGCGAGTCCGAGCACTCACCGTGGCAAAGCTGCCATTGGGAAGGTGGGCAGTGGCGGTCGTGGCGAAAACCAGGAGGCTCGGTCATCTGATGTGACCCAGACAGAGGTCTCTTGGATACGGTTATCGATGCATTTTTTTTTGATGTTTTTATTTGTTGATCATTGAATACTGCGCATTGGCGTGTGATTATCTTAAGCTTGCGGTCACCTCGCGGAGTTCGGCTCGCGGGATGCAGCGCTGGCGCTCTGACACCCCCCACGTTCCGTCTAGGGGGAAAGAGTTGTAACGTGGCTTTTTGATGCCCGTTACAAGGGGCTCCTTGAACCTGGGCGGAACCAAAAATTTAGGAATTTCCGAAAATGAGTCGCGAAGTTTTTGGAAAAGAGCGCCAGGACTAGAGTCACGCATCCGAAACTACGAGAGGGGACACTTTAGCGACCAGCGTAAGATATTTCAGTTTTTTTTGTTTTTTTTATTTTTCGAGCTACAACGGCATCAAGCAAGAAGTCGAGACCGATTTCGAGGAAAGTGCGAAATGGCGGACTAGCAACAATTGCGAAGGAAGGATGTCGAGGCTGCAGAGGGGGAGCCGACGCAGATCCCCGCATCGCGGGAATCCAAGGTGGACGCGATTCCCGCTGGCGGCCGGCGCGCCGCAGCCTCTTCCCCTTCACCCCGCCAACAATTGACCAGCGAACTTGCGACGGACCGACTAGCGACGAGGGAGCACCACGCTCACCGTCAAGATATCATGGAGCTGCGCGGAGGACGAGATTCCGAGCTAGCTTTAAGTTCTGCGCAGCGATGCTATCGAAGGTGCGCGTCGAGTTGCGCGATCGACGAAATCGATGACGGATCGATTATTGCGTATTCTTGGGGGTATGACGTCACGTGTGGAATGGCGTATCGAGATCCGTGTTGCGGCAGGTGGTAGGTTTTTGGAACCACTCTAGTTCTGGCGGTCGTGATTAGTAGTCGCGTTTTGGGCGAGTTTCGCGAAGCAATGGAGTCGCCCAAAAATCGCGAAGGGAATGGAAAGGGGGTTGCAAGGATGTTGAAGGTAAGCGCTGCTTCTATCCCCGCGATTGAATTTCGAGCATAATTGCGAAAAGGCTTTCCGAGTAACGGATAGCCGTTTTGGATTTGCGTTGGAGAAAAGTACTCGAAATTCTTTCGCCGATTCTCTTGCTTGATGACCGTAGCCTGAGTACGCGGGTTAGAGTTGTGACGGATTTTGAGTCCGCACGAATAATATGGGGGGGGAGACAATTAGAGACGGGGCGGATATGATTGGTAAAACTTGATGTGTATATTTGAGCAAAAGGGGCCGACTTAAACTAAGAAAAATACAAAGGGTTGTAGACTCGAACGGGGGCTGATCACGCCTCAGCCCTTAGCGTTTCTTAATACTAACTTACAGGTACGCGCGCGGGGGGGGGAGAGTGGGTGAGGTGCCGGGGAATGTGAAGTCGGGAGGGTTGGTATTGCGAGGGGATGGGGTGGTGTAGCGTGACGTGGAGTGTGAGGTAGAAAGGGTCGGTATTGCGAGGGGAGGAGCAGATCGGCTGTAGAATGCAGGCTAACCTGGTGTCGTCGGCGTGTGTGTGTGGGTGTCTCGAGGTGTGGTGGAGTGTGGTTGGGTCTCGTTGGTTCCTGGAGTCGTCGGCGTGTGTGTAGCGGGGTGTGTCGGTGTGAGTGTGGTGGTTTCTCTCGTTCTTTCTTTCTCTCTCTCTTTCGCTCGTAGCCTAGGCTGTTTTTGGTCTCGATTCTGTCACGGCCGTGATCGTACTGACTCTCGCGCTCGGCTCTGCCGAGCGTCGGGGCTTCGGTGATGTTCGGGTCTTTCCCGACGGGACAGGGCTCACCCGTTCGGCTCTTCCCCGCGGGTTTGGGGTTTGTTGTGACTTGCACTCTAGGTGCAACGTCACAACTCTCCCCTCCCCACGCGGGGCGAGGCCTATAGGGTGAGCCGGTTTCGGTGACGCATTTTGTGGTCCTTTCGTCTGTGTATTCTCCTTTTGTTATTTTTGTTGTTTTTGTGTTGTCTGCTCCGATCTGTCGGGGTTAAGGGATGGAGGTTGGGTTGTATTTGCGGGGTGTGTGTTTGGTGTGGGTTGTGGGTCGTCTTATATCTACTTATTCTACTTAGTCTTTTTTTTTTTTTCTTATATACACTTATTCTATTCTTATATTATTTTGTACTCGAATTTTTGGTTTTGGTACGGTGGTTCTCGTCGGTGTGGGTCTTGGTGAGTTTTTGCGTTGTTCTTTGTACCTCGTGGCTCGTGGTTCGTGTGGTGTGGATAACTGTTGGTGGGTGTGTGATAGTTTGTGGTGTGGTGTCTGTGTTAGTTTGTGTGCATGTTTGTATGTGTTCTGTGTATTTGGTGCCCCGGACCAGCCCGTTGCACTTCGGGCATTGCCTTGGTCCGGAGGGTGTAATTGTGTGTGTGGTCATCGTTGTATGTGTTTGTGAGTGTCTCTGTGCGGTTGTGGGTGCAATGGTTGTTGTGTGTGTTACTGTCGTGGCGGTCTTTGTTACCTGTGTGTGTGTAGTGGGTGTCGGTAGTAGAGTTCGTCGGGTCTCTGTCCGGTGTGTGCCGTCGCGTCCGTATCTGTGTGGGTGTGGGGCCTGTCCTGGTGTTTGTAGTAGTGGTGTTCTCTCTGTGTTTGTTGTTATTGTCGTCGGTCTCGTCAGTCGTAGTGTCATTAGGGCCGGTATTCTTTGTTGTTTATTTTCCATGTTGTGTTTCTGTGGAGTGAATACACATGTTAGTTTATTTTCGGGGTGTGTTATTTGATTATGTATATAATTTTAGGTCTTCTATATGACATTTTCCTATATTTCTACCGCTCTCTGTTGTTAATTCGTATATTGTGGGTGAGATTTTTCTAGTGATTATGTATGGGCCTATGAATTTTTTATTTAACTTAGCTGTCGTTCGTTCTGGTCCGGATGAGAGTGTGTGGTTCTTTTTTAGTACCCTGTCTCCTTCCTTGAATTGAATGTCTCGTCTTCGTAGGTTGTAGTAGTGTGCTTGTTTTTCGTTTGCTTCTATCAAGTGCCTCTGTACTTCGTCTCTAAGTATTTGTAGTCGTCTTAAGTGGTCTGTCCATCTGTCTGTGTCTTGTAATTCTACTTCGTCGTGGTTCTCTAACTGATTTCTTAGACATTGTGTGGGATTTAATTCCCTTCCTAGGTTTAAAAAGGCTGGTGTGTGTTTAGTTGATGTGTGTGTACATGTATTGATTGCGAATTGTAAGTCTTGTAAGTGTATGTCCCATTCTGTGTGGTCGTTGTTTACGTAGGCTTGGATCATTGTTTTAGCGGTTCTGTTGACTCGCTCTACGGGGTTGGCTTGTGCGTGGTATGGGGGGATTGTTGCGTGTCTTATGTTGAATTTTTGTGTTAGTTCGCGTATGAGTTTGTTTATGTATGGTGTGCCGTTGTCTGTCAGTAGTATGCGTGGTGTACCCCATCGTGATATTACGTGTGAGTGGAATGTCTGTTCTACTGTTTTGGCGTTTGCTTTGCGTGTGGGTATGATTTCCACCCATTTAGTGTATAGGTCTTCGAACACTATAATGTATTGGTTTCCCTTTTTTGATCGTGGGAGTGGGCCCATGATGTCGGAGGCTACTACTGTCCATGGTTCTTCAATAATTCTCGTGCCCATTAGTCCTGCTGGTCGCGCTTGTATTGTTTTTGTTCTTTGGCATGTGTCACATTTTTTTATGTAGTTTACTGTGTCTCTGTACATCCCTGGCCAATAATATGTTTTTGCTACTCGTTGGTATGTTTTTTCGATCCCTAAGTGTCCTGCTTGTGTTACGTCGTGGTTTTCGTGTAGTATGTGTGTTATTTTGTCTTTGGGTATGACTAGTTTCCATGGGTTTGTGTCTGGTAGGAGGTTTGAGTGTAGGGGGTTCGGGCGGTCGAAGTATAGTTGATTGTTTCTGATTCGCCACGACTCGTTTTTCTCTGGGCGTGTTTGTACTTGTGTTTTTTTGTATGTGTACCACTTGTCTGTCGTGTCTACTATTGTGTCTATGTGTTCTTCGTCTTCGTGTCGTCTTGAAAGTGCGTCTGGCACGTCGTGCATTGTACCTTTTCTGTGTGTAATGTCAAAGTCGTATTCTAATAGTTCTAGTGCCCATCGTGCAAGTCGGCCTGTGGGGTTTTTTAATTGTCTAAGCCACTTTAGTGCGTGGTGATCTGTAATGACTTTGAAGTGGTAACCTTCCACGTAGGGTCTGAATTTTTTGATGGACCAGAGTACCGCCAAACACTCTCTCTCAGTTGTTGAGTATTTACGTTCTGCCTCGCTTAGCGCACGGCTAGCATAGGCTATGACATGCTCTTCGTCATCGAGAGATTGTGTTAGTACGGCACCTATCCCTGTTCCGCTAGCGTCTGTTTGTAGTGTGAATGTTTGTGTGTATTCTGGGCATGCGAGTGTGGGTGGTGATGTCAGTGCGTGTTTGATTGTGTTCATTGCGTTTTCTTGTTCTTCCCCCCAGTGCCATTTCTGGTCTTTTTTCAGTAGTCGTGTTAGTGGTTCTGTAATGTGTGCGAAGTTAGGTATGAAGCGTCTGTACCATGATGCCATGCCAATTAGTCTCCGTAATTGTTTTATTGTTTTTGGGCTTGGGTAATTTTCTATGGGTTGTGTTTTGTCGGGGTCTATGTGTAGTCCGTGTCTGTCTACTATGTATCCGAGATATTTTACTTGTGCGCATCCGAACTCGCACTTCTCTGGGTTTATTGTCAGTCCTGCGTCTGTAATTCTTTTTAGTATTTGCTCTAGTCTTTGTAAGTGTTCGTCGAATGTTTGTGTTACTATTATGATGTCGTCTAGGTATGCGAATGCATATGGTTCGCATTCTGGGCCTATGAGTCTGTCTAGTAGTCTTTGGAATGTCGCTGGTGCGCCTGTCAGTCCGTATGGCATTCTTTTAAATTGAAATAAGCCCATTCCCGGGACTGTAAAGGCTGTTATGTGTTTGCTGTCTTTGTCGAGTGGTATTTGGAAGTATGCTTGGCTTAAGTCGATTTTTGATATGTACTGTGCTGTCCGTAGTTTGTCTAATATTGCTGTCATGTATGGTAGTGGGTATGCGTCTTTTTTTGATACTGAGTTAACCTTCCTAAAGTCTAGGCAGAAGCGATATGTGTTATTTGGTTTTCTTATCATGACAATTGGGCTCGACCATTCGCTTTCTGATGGTTCTATCACGTCTTCTCTCAGCATTTTGTGTATTTCTGTGTGGATGGCTTCTCTAATTTTTGGTGATACCATATAGTATCTTTGTTTTATGGGTGTGTGTCCTTGTGTGTCTATTTTGTGTTTAATTAGGTGTGTTAGCCCGAGTTGGCCTGGTAGTGTTGAGATTTTCTGCTGTATTGTCGTCTGTAGTTGTGTGTGTTGTGATTGTGTGAGTTCTTGTATTCCTGCGCATATCTGTGGTTCGGTTTCTTTGTCGGTTTGTGTGTCGTCTGTTGTTTGTGCGTTTGTGGGTATGATTTTTTGGTTTGTGATTTGTGTGTTCTGTGGGTTGTCTTTTTGGGGGATGTTTTCCGGTGGTGTCTTTGTGCTGGGTAGTGTTGGTGTTAGTGGTTTTTGTTTCATGGTTGTTTTTTTTGTGTTTTCGTGTCTTTCTGTTGTTTTCGGGTTCGTTTGTTGTTTCGTTGCTTCTAATTTTTCTGCTGCTTTTGCTTGTTTTGTGTGTGTTTGTGTTGATTGGTGTCGTGTTTCTCGTGTTTGATGTGTTTGTATGTATTCTTTGAGTGGTGTTGGTAGTTTTTGTGGTCTAGCTTGCATGTGGTAGTGTGTCTGTGGGTCGTCTATCAGCGACCATGTGTTTTTTCCATAATTTATTAGTATTCCAAATCTTATTAAGTCGCTGTTCCCAATGATACCTTGTGAGCCTAAGTTTGGTATTAATCCGAAATTAATTTTCTTTGTTATGTTGCCGAGGCGTATTGGGAGTGTTACTGCTCCTTCTATCGTCACCTGTGTTCCGTTTCCCATTGTAGCTGTTCTGTCGGGTGTGTTGTTTATTTGTGTGTCTGTGTTGTGTAGTATTTGTATTACTTCTGCGCCTAGGTATGAGTGTGTTGCGCCTGTGTCTATTAGTGCGTTAAATTCGTGACCGTGTATTTCGATTCTGATGTGGAATCTACTTTCCGTTATGTTGTTGTCTGTCGTAGGTGCTACTGTTTCGGGTGTGTTTGTGTTGTTTGTGGGGTTGCCCTCCACCCTTGCTGGGTCAACCCTTACTCGTTTCCCTGGTTCTGTGTTTGTGTGCATTGCCATCTGAAGTGTCCGGGTTGGTTGCAGTTAAAGCATCTGCGTGGTGTTGTGCCTGTGTTTGGATTCGTTTGTGTTTGTTGCTGAGTGTAGTGTGGTGAGTTATACGTGATTGCGGGGTATCGAGTCTGTTGCGTGTTTTGGTTTGTTTGGTTTCGTCGTATGTTGTCTGTGAGTGCCGGTGGTATATTTGGTGTTGGGAGTATTGCTGGGCGGGGTTGTGTTTGTGTGTACTTGTATGGGATGTATTGTGTGTGGTGTGTTTGGTGTGTGTAGGTTTCTCGCGGGTGTGTGTAGTTGTTTAATATTGTTTGTCTCGTGTTTTCCCATTCGATATTTGCTTCCCATTCTTTTGCGGCCATTTCCAGTTGGTCGAAGTTCGCGAAATCGTATGGTTTTATGTATGCCTTGTATTCTATTTTCATGTTTCTGTATGCCAGGTCTAGTTGTGTTCGTGGGTGGTATGGTGGTTTTAGTTGTGATAGTAGTGTTCTAAATTGTATTAGGAATTGTGTGATTTTTTGTGTTGGTCCTTGTACGTAATTTCTGATTTTTTGTTCTAGCCTGTCCCTATGTTGTATGTCTTGAAATGCGTGTGTAATGTCTCTTTCGAATTCTTCCAGTGTTCGCCATTTGCCTCTATTTAATCTGTACCAGTTTTTTGCGTCACCTTCGAGTATTGGGCTGAGGTTGTTGATTAATTGTGTGTCGTGTATTTCATAACCTGTTTGGTAGTCGCGGAGATTTTGTAAAAATTCGTCTATGTCTTCGTTTGTGTTTCCTGAGTATTTTATGTTCCATGTTTGTATTGTTTTCATTGCCATTGCTGGCTGATTCCAGTATGTACTGTTTGGGTTTGATGTGTGGTTTGTGTTTGTGGGGTGTATTGACTGTGTGCTGTATATGTGTGGATCTTCGTATACGTTTCTGTCGCTTGGTGATGCTTCGAGGTCTATTAGGTTTTGCATAAGTCGTGTGTTACGTGTGTTGGTGGCTAAGAATGTGTCTGTTCCTGTGAAGTGTCGGTTCGTTTGATTGGTGGTTACCGTGTTAGTTTGCGTGTGTGTAGGTGTTGGGATTGTATTGTATGTTTGTGTGGGATTTGTTGGTTCTGGGCTTTCTTGGTGTTGAATTTGTGTACTGTGTAAATTGTGTGTATTCTCTATGATAGCTGCATCGATTATATTTATTGTGTTTGGTGAATTTATCGTGCATCGTCTATTTATTTCCTGCCGTTGGGTCGGTGTTTGTTGATCTCGTGTCGCGCGCGGCTCGCTCTGTGTCGAGTTGTTTTGGTTGCGTTCGGGTGTGTGTATGTCCATGTGTTCGCGCGCTAGGCCTTGCGGTTCCCTGTGTCCTTGGTCTGCCATTGTGTGTATCGTGTTTGGTAGTGGTGTGTTCAACTGTCTTTATTTGAATTTTCGTGACTGTGTAATTTTGTTTCGTGAGTCTATGTGTACTTTGTTAGCGTTTATTCCTGTGTTTTGTCTCTTAATTGTTTGGATTTGGGGTAAAAATGTGGGTAATTTACGTTGGGCGCCAATTTGTGACGGATTTTGAGTCCGCACGAATAATATGGGGGGGGAGACAATTAGAGACGGGGCGGATATGATTGGTAAAACTTGATGTGTATATTTGAGCAAAAGGGGCCGACTTAAACTAAGAAAAATACAAAGGGTTGTAGACTCGAACGGGGGCTGATCACGCCTCAGCCCTTAGCGTTTCTTAATACTAACTTACAGGTACGCGCGCGGGGGGGGGAGAGTGGGTGAGGTGCCGGGGAATGTGAAGTCGGGAGGGTTGGTATTGCGAGGGGATGGGGTGGTGTAGCGTGACGTGGAGTGTGAGGTAGAAAGGGTCGGTATTGCGAGGGGAGGAGCAGATCGGCTGTAGAATGCAGGCTAACCTGGTGTCGTCGGCGTGTGTGTGTGGGTGTCTCGAGGTGTGGTGGAGTGTGGTTGGGTCTCGTTGGTTCCTGGAGTCGTCGGCGTGTGTGTAGCGGGGTGTGTCGGTGTGAGTGTGGTGGTTTCTCTCGTTCTTTCTTTCTCTCTCTCTTTCGCTCGTAGCCTAGGCTGTTTTTGGTCTCGATTCTGTCACGGCCGTGATCGTACTGACTCTCGCGCTCGGCTCTGCCGAGCGTCGGGGCTTCGGTGATGTTCGGGTCTTTCCCGACGGGACAGGGCTCACCCGTTCGGCTCTTCCCCGCGGGTTTGGGGTTTGTTGTGACTTGCACTCTAGGTGCAACGTCACAGAGTAAAGTAAATTTCGAGTTTCTGAAAAAGTTGAGTAGAGTCACGGGTTTTAGTTGAATCTTTCTCGTTAGTGAAACCAAGTATAGCCGAATTTCGCCGTACCGGGTCGAGCCGCGTTATCGTTTTCTTTTTGTGTCACCTCTCGAGTAGGTCGGGAAGCATCGAATTGAAGTGCTCGAAGTAGCGGGTAACGTTTTGGAGGATTTTGAAAAGAATTAAGTTCGGATGCGTTGCGATTGTGTATAGTTTAGGTTACGTTTAGTTGCTCCTGCATTGAGTTCCGTACCCGTTAGTTAAGATAATGTAGGTTGAGTTGAGTTACTTTGAGCTTGTGTATAGTCGAAGTTAAATGTAGTGATGCTTGCGCTTAGTTAAGTTTACGTTTAGTTAAGATAGTGTTTAGTCGAGGTTAGGCGATGTATAGTCAAAATTGCCGTTGCGTCGCGCAGCAGTTGAGACGAGAAGTTTGAGCATGGTGTTTTGAGTTGCGAGACCTGACGGCGCACCGCCGAATAATTAGTTTCAGTTTCGTTCCGAGCAATAATCGCCATGGAGAACAAATAGCGAATTTGCGAATTGAGAATTGCGTATGAGGATTTTGCGATCGTCGAGTAACGTTTTAGTTAGGGAGCCGCGAGCTCATTAGAGTGAGGAATAGAGTAGGTTACGTGTAATTCTATGTTCAGTTTTAGACTCGCGATGAGCGATTTTTGAATTCTATTTTTTCTGTTTTGTATCACCGCTATTGTGAAGTAAAAGATTTTATTTTACTTTTGTTGAATAGCGTGTGTATTCCGAGTGTCTCTCTCTCTCTCCAAAAATTACCCCTTTCCTCTCCGCGGTACTGCACTATCGAGCATATGCCCGAGGAATAGCGTATTACTGATTTCGAGGCGTGTTAATCACGCCAGGCGCCCGACAAAAACTTTGCGATATCGTTTGAGATCCAGGGTACGTCGTGGACGCCCAATTATTGTGCACGCGGTAAGTTCTCGGTCATTTTCTCCGAGTGACCAAGGTGCAGAAAAATCCACGTCACAAATTGGCGCCCAACTGATTCCAGATTCGAAATTTTCACAGCGAAAACGCTACTATCTAAATCGGAAATTTACAGCGGATTTCCTCTACGGCCCCACGTTGGGCGCCAATTTGTGACGTAGATTTTTCCGCACCTCGGTCACTCGGAGAAAATGACCGAGAACTTACCGCGTGCACAATAATTTGGCGTCCACGATGTACCCTCGATCTAAAACAATATCGCGAAGTTTTTGTTGGGCGCCTGGCATGATTAACACGCCTCGAAATCATTAATACGCTATTCCTCGGGCATATGCTCGATAGCTCAGTACCGCGGAGAGGGGAGGGGTTATTTTTAGAGAGAGAGAGAGACACTCGAAATACACACGCTATTTAACAAAAGTAAAATAAAATCTTATATTTCACAATAACTAAAATCTTATATTTAACTTCAACTACACAAGCTCAAAGTAACTCAACTCAACCTACATTATCTTAACCAACGGGTGCGGAACTGAATGCAGGCGCAACTAAACGTAACCTAAACTATACGCAATCGCAACGCATCCGAACTTAATTCTTTTCAAAATCCTCCAAAACGTTGCCCGCTAATTCGAGCACTCCAATTCGGTGCTTCCCGACCTACTCGAAAGGTGACACAAAAAGAAAACGATAACGCCGCTCGACCCGGTACGGCGAAATTCGGCTATACTTGGTTTCACTAACGAGAAAGATTCAACTAAAACCCGTGATTCTACTCAACTTTTTCAAAAACTCAGAATTTACTTTACTCTAACCCGCGTACTCAGGCTACGGTCAACAAGCAAAAGAATCGGCAAAAGAATTTCGAGTACTTTTCTACAACGCAAATCCAAAACGGCTATCCGTTACTCGGAAAGCCTTTTCACAATTATGCTCGAAATTCAATCGCGGGGATAGAAGCAGCGCTCACCTTCTACATCCTTGCAACCCCCTTTCCATTCCATTCGCGATTTTTGGGCGACTCCATTGCTTCGCGAAACTTCCCCAGAACGTGACTTCTAATCACGACCGCCAGAACTAGAGTGGTTTCAAAAACCTACCACCTGCCGCAACACGGATCTCGATACGCCATCCCACACGTGACGTCATACCCCCAAGAATACGTAATAATCGATCCGTCATCGATTTCGTCGATTGCGCAACTCGACGCGCACCTTCGATAGCATCGCTGCGCAGAACGTAAAGCTAGCTCGCAATCTCGTCCTCCGCGCAGCTCCATGATGTCTTGGCGGTGAGCGTGGTGCTCCCTCGTCGCTAGTCGGTCCGTCGCAAGTTCGCTGGTCAATTGTTGGCGGGGTGAAGGGAAAGAGGCTGCGGCTCGCCGGCCGCCAGTGGGAATCGCGTCCACCTTAGATTCCCGCGATGCGGGGATCTGCGTCGGCTCCCCCTCCACAGCCTCGACATCCTTCCTTCGCAATTGTTGCTAGTCCGCCATCTCGCACTTTCCTCGAAATCGGTGTCGACTTCTTGCCTGATGCCGTTGTAGCTCGAAAAATAAAAAAACAAAAAAAACTGAAATATCTTACGCTGGTCGCTAAAGTGTCCCCTCTCGTAGTTTCGGATGCGTGACTCTAGTCCTGGCGCTCTTTTCCAAAACTTCGCGACTCAATTTAGGAAATCCCTTAATTTTTGGTGTCGCCCGAGGTTCAAGGAGCCCCTTGTAACGGGCATCAAAAATGGTTGCTGTTCGATTAACCGCTGAAAGGTGGCCGGGGCTCCGGTAAGCCCGTATGGCATCCGCATAAACTGGAATAATCCGCGACCTGGGACCGTAAACGCCGTTATTTCGCGACTCTCGCGTGTCAAGAGAATCTGGTGGTAAGCTTGACTCAAGTCTATAGTCGAGATGTACTTGGCCGACCGCAATTTATCCAATATACCGTTCATAAACGGGATCGGGTACGCATCCTTTTTCGAAACGCTATTTACTTTTCTAAAATCCAAACAGAACCGATATTTCCCGTTTGGCTTCTTGACCATCACGATTGGCGTCGACCACGAACTTTGGGAGGGTTCGATCACTTCATCCGCGAGCATACGGTCTACCTCCTCGTTAATAGCCTCCTGCACTTTCGGGGATACGAGATAGTACCGCTGCTTGATCGGGGCGCTTCCCTGCACGTCTATTTCGTGCTCCGCGAGATAAGTGAGACACAAGTCTCCCGAGACTTTCGGTAATTCTTTCGCTAAGAATTCCTGTAATTCGCGATTCTCGGTATCCCCTAGCTCCACGATACCGCTACAACTTGACACCTCGGTAACGGGGATCGGGCACCCCTCCTCAAATTTTCCCTTGTATTCCGGAATTTCCGCGATTCTCCATGATTCGCGCGCCCCGTCAATCGAAAAGCCAAATTTTCGCACGAAATCCATGCCGAGGACGCAATCTCCAACTAAGGTGGGGATAATCCGCAACGAAAACTTATGCGCGACACCCAGCAACGTTATCGGCAGCTCTACTTCTCCGGTTATTGACTCTACCGATCCATTCGCCAATACGACACTCGAACAGCTGGGTGATTTTACCGGTCGCCCGTACTCTAACGCAATTTGGTGTCCGATCGTACCGAGAAATGTTCGCGATGAGCCGGTGTCTAACAACGCCCTGACCCATGTGCCCCCGATACACACCCGCAAAAACCAGCGTTGACCGAACTCCATGGTCTGCATCGGAAAACACGTCGCGATTTCCCCCTCGACGCCACGCAATGCCGTGGTGTCTTCCACTCGGGGCGCCGCGCCGACACTTAGGGAGGCTGCCCTCCCTGGTTTCCCGAACACCGCGGACAATCCGTCGAATAGACGTCGTCGTACCCGCAATGGTAGCAAAAGATTCGCAAGGGGTCCGGACAGCGCCTAATCGGTGACCGGGACGATGACAATTCATACATAACTTTTCGTCCCACACCTTGTCGCCACGAAATTGTTCGGCCCGGGACACGCTAGGGGCCGGCTGGTTAACCGAGGGGGCCGCTCCCCTCCTTGGTCCTCGCGCGGGTCGCTTCGGCGAGGTCCGCCTCGTTGAAGCCGGGCTTCCGCCACTTGGCTGTGCGCCGCTCGATTTACCCCTCTGGGTCGCCACCGCCATTGCCTTCAACAATTTCTCCTCGAGCCCTTTTACCTGGGCCGCGAGCAGCTTCTCTATCGTCTGCGCTACTGTTGGCTCGATCCCTGCTTCGGTAATTGCGGCTAATCCAGGTTCGCCTCGAGCCGCCGCGGTTTTGGTCCGGCACGCTAATTCACTAATGAAGGACTCTTTCGGCGTGGGCGGGGGGCGGTATTCGCGAGATAACGCGAGGTTTCGTTCCCGCTCCGTGGCGAGATAGATCCATTCGCTCCACGTACGAATTTCCCTTCGACAAGGGACTTCGCGAATTTCGGGACGCAGGTTCTTAAAGGCCAGGTCTAGTTGCTGTTCCATAGTGTACGGACGCGGCATCCGTCTTAACAACCCTCGAACACAGGAAAGATATTCCGTAACTGACTCTACTGGTCCCTGAGTTCGCGACCTAGCCTGGTCCTCCACGCGACTTCCGACTGTCCCGTCCCCGAACCACAAACGTAATGCCGCGCGAAACTCGTCGTACGTGACCCAGCTATCTCGTTCGCAACGCAACCGTTCCAAGGCCACGCCCGAGAAGATCATCGTGAGCGAACTCAACACTTCGTTCTCGCTCAACTCCGACAAACTACGCCACTCCTCCAATCGCGTCAAGAAATCCTCGACACTCGGCTCGCCAATCCCAGAGAACTTGAGGTTCCACCCTTGCAGGGCCCTCGGGATGTCACGGATTGTTTCCCGGGTACGCGATTCGATGTTTGAATCCCGGGCCCAGGTCGGCCGGGCAGCGGTCGCCATATCGCGGGGAATTGTGGCGGGTTCGACCGGTAGCGACCGGAACTCGACCCGCGGAGCTGGTGCCCCCGCCAATAACCGGGTAGAATCCACGATGGGTTCCTCGAGCCCATGTCGGTGCCCCTGGATTGGGGAGGCCTCTCCCCAGTGCCCCTGGGCTCCGCTCGCCAGTGAAAACGGGATTGAGTGGAAGGGTATTTGCGTCGGAACCTGGTACGCGGTCGGTCGCGAGGCGCTACCATACACCGCCGAGGTGGTGATAGCCGCCGAGGCGACGGCCACGCTCACCACCGTACTCGTCGTCGCTACCGTGGTTAGCCGGGTCGCGATGGTAATATTCACGGGTTCTAACAGCCGCGAATCGCTAGCCCTTCGGGGCTGTTCCCGCACCGGTTCCGTAACGGTCGCTAATTCGGCAAACCCCGCGAAGACATCCTCGTCCTCTGGTTCCCAGGTGACCGTCAAATCCCCGCGCTCGCGCAAAAGGTGTCGTACCCACCGGTCACGACGCACCAGTAGGCTACCGGTGGAATTTACCCTCGCGGTCACTAATGCCAACTCGAGCTCATCGCTCGTCATGTCGTACAACCACGCGCCAACGGGTACTTCCGCCATGTTGACTTTACCCGCGAAAATGAAGAGCAGAAATGAAGGTAAAAGCGCGCACAAAAAAAAAGAAGGAACAGTGATGAAAGTACAAGCACGCAAAATCAAACTGTTCGGATCGAAAGACAAAAGCCGTAGGTAGAGTCTGAGCGCAAGCAAGGGTATCCAATATGGATACTTCCGCGAAACTTTTAAATTCCGCTATTTTCTACCAGCACCAACAGAACGTGAAAGAGATGTTTCCTCGTATTGGTGTAATCACCTCTATTACCTTGGCGATATCAAAATTGCGAATAAAAGCGCCAACAAAAGTAATACCGTAAACGAAATAAAACAGAACAAAACAAAAGACGGGCTGAAAGAAAAAAAATATGTTGTCGCACCAGCAACAAAACCAAAAAAAGAAATTTTCAACCGCGATGCTGAGCTCAGTCTTTGAAACACACAAAAAAAACAAAAACAAAAAAAAATATTTCGAAATCGCAGAAAACAAAAGAAAAACAAAAGGGAAGCAGAAATCCAAAAGCAATAACAAAAGAAAATAAAATGACACAAGCAAGAGATTGGCGGTAAAAGCAGGCGATCTTATCCCTATTATTAGAAATATACGGTGTGAATATACACGGGGTACTTTTTCGCGACCCGGTATATTCGTCAAATCGTAGCCTGAGTCGTAGGTCGCAAGTTTCGGTGTCATTCGCCACCCTTTGTATCCAATTTTATTCTCATCCTTTGTATTCAAAATTGTCTCGCTGTACTTCAAACGTCAACACGCTGAACCGAAGTGTCGCGCGACCTCTCTCTCCCCTATTCTCCGACCGCTGTTGTTTTGGTTACGCGAGCGCTATCCGTTACTAAGTCAAAATTTTCGAAGCGCGCGACGCTACTTTCTTTCTCGGAAATTTACAGCGGAAATTTTGCGAAGGCCCCACGTTGGGCGCCAATTTGTGACGTGGATTTTTCTGCACCTCGGTCACTCGGAGCAAATAACCGGGAACTTACCGCGTGCACAATAATTTGGCGTCCGTGAGGTATCCTGGACCTGAAACAATATCGCGAAATTTGTTGGGCGCCTGGCGTGATCAACACGCCTCGAAATCGGTAATACGACACACCGCGACCATATGCTCGGTAGCTCAGTACCGCGGAGAGGGGAGGGGTAATTTTTGGGTAGAGAGAATTGCAACACAAGTAAGCCAACGCGTGAGCCAATTCACTATAAAATTACAATTGTATATTTCTCATCAGCGATATTGCAAAAACCAAAAGAAATAAAAATAAAAATAAAAATAATGATAATACGACTACGCAAGTCGTCCTTCGCGATTCCAAATACAATGTTGAATTTTATCTAAACTAAATAAGAAAGGGAGAAACACACCAAATAAAAAAAAAAATTATAACAAAAAAAAAAAGGTAAATAAATCTAGGAGACCTCTACGGCCTACGTGCGCTAGTCGCCGTCTTAATAATACCCTAATTCGTAAAAACCAAAAACAAAATCAGACTCGATGCGCTGCTCGCGAACGTCCTTTACAAAATGGCGCTGATCGCCAACTTAAAACTAACTGATAATGCAAACAAAAAAAACTAAACTGAGGCGAGGCTCGTCGCGACACCCGCGATCCTCCTCTAAAACCGCATATTTTTATCAGCGGGCACCCGAGCTTTCCTTTATCTGCGACGGCGGGACGCAGTCACGAATTCGAATGCTCCCCGTGAGACGGTTCGCGACCTACACGAAAAAGGAGGGTGTACCGGACGAAGTAAAATGACCCCGTGTAACGGACTTCGGTTACACTCCAACTCGAGACGATAACGTCTCGGCTCAACCCGTGGCTCGACTCGATTTCCTGGATTCCCCGAAATTAACGCTACTCCCTCGCGCGCAACTCAGGCTACGGTCACCAAGCAAAAGAATCGGCAAACGAATTTCGAGTATTTTTCGACACGCAAATTCCAAAACGGCTATCCTTTATCTGATAAGCCTTTACTCAATTACTCTCGAAATTCGATCGCAAGAAGGTTAACAGCGCTTACCGCTCCACATTCACTGCAAGAATTTGCCCACACCCTCGTGACAGTTCATCGCCATCGTCCTCGCAACGAAACAAGCCTTCACTGACGCAAAACTAACGCAAACTCGACCTCGAGAAACAACACAGCTGCCTTGTTCAATCGCCAGAACTAGAGTGATCTCGGATGGTCGCAGCGCCGATCTCGTCGCGCTAATTTTTCGTGACGTCATCACCCTAAGAATGCGCAACAATCGATCGGTCATCGATTTTGGGGATTGCGCAACTTGCCGCGCACCTGTCGTCTCTACGCGGCGCAGAACTTAAGGCTAGATCGCGATGTCGTCTCCCGCGCAGCTCTACGTAGTCCTGGGGTTGGGCGGGGTGGTGCTTCCTCGTCGCTAGCTGGTACCTCGCGGTTGCCTTGGTTGGGCGTAAGCGGGGTGAGCGGGGAGGCTGCGGCGCGCCAGCTGCCAGCGGGAATCGCGTCCGCTTCGGATTCCCGCGCCGCAGGGATCTGCGTTGCCTCCTTCTCTGCAGCCTCGGTGTCCTTCCCGCGAGATCTTCGTGGTTTCGCCTTGCCTCGAAAGATGTTCGGCGTCGGGGTTGGTCACTGGAGGGTAGCTGGTGCACTCAAAAAAAAATAAAAAAAAAAAAAAACCTGAAATATCTTGGTCGCAATGCTCTATTTCGTCCCTGTCGAAGCTCGGGTGCGTGACTCCAGTTCTGACGCTCGCTAAGATTATTCCGCGACTCGATTTTCTAGACCCTGATTCCGGAATCTCGCCCAGGGTTCAGGGAGTCTCTTGTAACGGGCAGGCCTAACCGAACTGCCACGTTACATCCACGTACGTTTGGATCGCAATTTGATGATAATGAGTAAAGTAAATTTTGAGTTTTTGAAAAATTTGAGTAGAATCACGGGTTTTAGTTGAATCTTTCTCGTTAGTGAAACCAAGTTTAGCCGAATTTCACCGTACTGGGTCGAGCCGCGTTATCGTTTTCTTTTTGTGTCACCTCTCGAGTAGGTCGGGAAGCACCGAATTGTAGTGCTCGGATTAGCGGGTAACGTTTTGGAGGATTTTGAAAAGAATTACGTTCGGATGCGTTGCGGTTGCGTATAGTTTAGGTGACGTTCAGTTGCGCCTGCATTGAGTTCCATACCCGTTAGTTGAGATAATGTAGGTTGAGTTGAGTCACTTTGAGCTTGTGTATAGTTGAAGTTAAATGTAGTGATGCTTGCGCTTAGTTAAGTTTACGTTTAGTTAAGATAGTGTTTAGTCGAGGTTAGGCGATGTATAGTCGAAATTGCCGTTGCGTTGCGCAGCAGTTGAGACGAGAAGTTTGAGCATGGTGTTTTAAGTTGCGAGACCTGACGGCGCACCGTCGAATAATTAGTTTGTATAGTCAAAATTGCCGTTGCGTTGCGCAGCAGTTGAGACGAGAAGTTTGAGGAAGGTGTTTTAAGTTGCGAGACCTGACGGCGCACCGTTGAATAATTAGTTTGTAGGGTCGAAATTGCCGTTGCGTTGCGCAGCAGTTGAGGCGAGACGTTTGAGCATTGCGTTTAAGTTGCGTTTAAAATATAGTAGCGTTTACGGATTCGTTTAGATTTAGGACAGCTCGCGGTAGCGTCGAAGCTCCGAGTCGGGTGAGATCTCGAGTGAGATTGAGGACGCCGTCTGTTCGGTAGCCCGACGGCGCACCGTCGAATAATTAGTTTTAGTTTCGTTTCGAGCAATAATCGCCATGTAGAACAAATGGCGAATTTGCGAATTGAGAATTGCGTATGAGGATTTTGCGATCGTCGAGTGACGTTTTAGTAAGGGAGCCGCAAGCTCATTGAAGTAAGAAATAGAGGAGGTTACGTGTAATTCTATGTTCAGTTTTAGACTCGCGGTGAGCGATTTTTGAATTACATTTTTTTTGTTTTGTATCACCGCTATGGTAAAATATAAGATTTTATTTTACTTTTGTTAAATAGCGTGTGTATTTCGAGTGTCTCTCTCTCTCTCCAAAAATTACCCCTCACCTCTCCGCGGTACTGAGCTATCGAGCATATGCCCGAGGAATAGCGTATTAATGATTTCGAGGCGTGTTAATCACGCCAGGCGCCCAACAAAAACTTTGCTATATTGTTTTAGATCTAGGGTACATCGTGGACGCCAAATTATTGTGCACGCGGTGAGTTCTCGGTCATTTTCTCCGAGTGACCAAGGTGCAGAAAAATCAACGTCACAAATTGGTTTTAAAAAGTATTTTTTAAAACCACGTCGCGATCGTGATGCAACAGCATGACAACCAGGCTAGGTCGCGAACTCAGGGACCAGTAGAGTCAGTTACGGAATATCTTTCCTGTGTTCGAGGGTTGTTAAGACGGATGCCGCGTCCGTACACTATGGAACAGCAACTAGACCTGGCCTTTAAGAACCTGCGTCCCGAAATTCGCGAAGTCCCTTGTCGAAGGGAAATTCGTACGTGGAGCGAATGGATCTATCTCGCCACGGAGCGGGAACGAAACCTCGCGTTATCTCGCGAATACCGCCCCCCGCCCACGCCGAAAGAGTCCTTCATTAGTGAATTAGCGTGCCGGACCAAAACCGCGGCGGCTCGAGGCGAACCTGGATTAGCCGCAATTACCGAAGCAGGGATCGAGCCAACAGTAGCGCAGACGATAGAGAAGCTGCTCGCGGCCCAGGTAAAAGGGCTCGAGGAGAAATTGTTGAAGGCAATGGCGGTGGCGACCCAGAGGGGTAAATCGAGCGGCGCACAGCCAAGTGGCGGAAGCCCGGCTTCAACGAGGCGGACCTCGCCGAAGCGACCCGCGCGAGGACCAAGGAGGGGAGCGGCCCCCTCGGTTAACCAGCCGGCCCCTAGCGTGTCCCGGGCCGAACAATTTCGTGGCGACAAGGTGTGGGACGAAAAGTTATGTATGAATTGTCATCGTCCCGGTCACCGATTAGGCGCTGTCCGGACCCCTTGCGAATCTTTTGCTACCATTGCGGGTACGACGACGTCTATTCGACGGATTGTCCGCGGTGTTCGGGAAACCAGGGAGGGCAGCCTCCCTAAGTGTCGGCGCGGCGCCCCGAGTGGAAGACACCACGGCATTGCGTGGCGTCGAGGGGGAAATCGCGACGTGTTTTCCGATGCAGACCATGGAGTTCGGTCAACGCTGGTTTTTGCGGGTGTGTATCGGGGGCACATGGGTCAGGGCGTTGTTAGACACCGGCTCATCGCGAACATTTCTCGGTACGATCGGACACCAAATTGCGTTAGAGTACGGGCGACCGGTAAAATCACCCAGCTGTTCGAGTGTCGTATTGGCGAATGGATCGGTAGAGTCAATAACCGGAGAAGTAGAGCTGCCGATAACGTTGCTGGGTGTCGCGCATAAGTTTTCGTTGCGGATTATCCCCACCTTAGTTGGAGATTGCGTCCTGGGCATGGATTTCGTGCGAAAATTTGGCTTTTCGATTGACGGGGCGCGCGAATCATGGAGAATCGCGGAAATTCCGGAATACAAGGGAAAATTTGAGGAGGGGTGCCCGATCCCCGTTACCGAGGTGTCAAGTTGTAGCGGTATCGTGGAGCTAGGGGATACCGAGAATCGCGAATTACAGGAATTCTTAGCGAAAGAATTACCGAAAGTCTCGGGAGACTTGTGTCTCACTTATCTCGCGGAGCACGAAATAGACGTGCAGGGAAGCGCCCCGATCAAGCAGCGGTACTATCTCGTATCTCCGAAAGTGCAGGAGGCTATTAACGAGGAGGTAGACCGTATGCTCGCGGATGGAGTGATCGAACCCTCCCAAAGTTCGTGGTCGACGCCAATCGTGATGGTCAAGAAGCCAAACGGGAAATATCGGTTCTGTTTGGATTTTAGAAAAGTAAATAGCGTTTCGAAAAAGGATGCGTACCCGATCCCGTTTATGAACGGTATATTGGATAAATTGCGGTCGGCCAAGTACATCTCGACTATAGACTTGAGTCAAGCTTACCACCAGATTCTCTTGACACGCGAGAGTCGCGAAATAACGGCGTTTACGGTCCCAGGTCGCGGATTATTCCAGTTTATGCGGATGCCATACGGGCTTACCGGAGCTCCGGCCACCTTCCAGCGGTTAATCGACAAATTAATTACTCCCGAGATGGAGCCGCATGCCTTTGCGTATCTCGACGACATTATTGTAGTGACCACCGATTTTCGTTCGCACTTAAAATGGCTATCTCGCGTTATCGAGCGGATAGTGTTGGCCGGGCTTACCATCAACCCGGAAAAGTGTGAGTTTTGTCGTAGCGAAGTCTGGTACCTCGGGTTCAAGGTGAACCAGGACGGCCTACAAGTCGATGCCGACAAGGTGGAACCTATCCTAGCGTATCCCGCGCCGAAAAACCTACGGCAATTGAGGCGATTTTTCGGTATGGCGTCGTGGTATCGAAAATTCATCCCCGAGTTCGCGAGTGTGGCGGAACCCCTTACCCAGCTATTGCGTAAGGATAAGAGATGGGACTGGGGTAGCGAACAGGAAGCGGCGTTCAAACGCATAAAAGCCGCGTTAACGTCGGCTCCGGTTCTAACGTGTCCCGATTTTGAGCACGAGTTCGTAGTGCAGACCGATGCGAGTAGCTTTGGCATTGGCGCAGTCTTAACACAGACTATTGGCGGAATTGAGCGTGTGATAGCGTACGCGAGTCGGACAATGTCGGACGCGGAACGGAAGTATTTCACAACCGAACAGGAATGTCTCGCGGTGATTTAAGCCGTTAAAAAGTTTAGAGCATACCTAGAAGGATATCACTTCACGGTGATAACCGACCACGCGAGTTTAAAGTGGTTGCGGGAATTGCGGAATCCGACGGGTCGGTTAGCTAGGTGGGCGCTCGACTTACTCGAGCATGATTGCGAGATTAAACATCGAAAGGGGGCGAAGCACCATGTGCCCGATGCACTATCGCGGATGTACGAGGGCGAAAACGAGGGGACGGAGCAGCTAGCCGCCCTCGACGTGGCTGGGGACGGCAGACCAGGGACGGAGCGTAAGGCCGTCTGGGAAGTCGTCGTCGATCCCTGGTACCAGCATCGCGTAAAGGACGTCCTGGACTACCCACACAAGTTCCGAACTTGGTCGGTAGTCGATGGGCGTCTATACCATTTCCGGGCGGACCCCTTAGTCGAGCCAATACTAGCGGACTTGGCGCCGTGGAAATTGGTGCCCCCGAGGGAGCAGCGATCGCGGATTTTTGCGGAAATCCACGAGGACCCCCAGGCAGGGCATCTTGGCGTCGAAAAGACCTACGCGCGAGCGAGAGCTGACTACTACTGGCCCGGAATGTATCGCGATATAGTTTGGATGGTCCGAGCGTACGAGCGTTGCCAGGAGTGCAAGGTACAGCAGGTGCCACCAGCGGGCCTTATGGGTCGACGGGTCGTCGACACGCCCTGGACTGTGGTTGCGGCTGACGTCATGGGTCCATTTCCCCGAAGTCGCGCCGGGTTCAAGTATCTATTGGTTTTCGAAGATCTATTTATCCGGTGGGTGGAGGTAGCGCCGTTGCGAAAATCAAACGCGAAAAACATTCTTGCCGCGCTGGAAGATCTCGTGCTGTCCCGATGGGGTACCCCGGAGGTGCTCCTGACGGATAACGGCACGGAATTCGCGAATAAGGCCGTCGACGAACTGTGCGCTGCGTACCATATTACCCACGCAAAAGTACCGCCGTACCACGCGCAAGCTAACCCCGTGGAAAGGGTGAATCGCGTATTAAAAACCATGATCGTGGCCTACATCGAGGCAGATCACCGGGACTGGGATGTGCACCTTCACGAATTTCGATTTGCGTATAATACCGCTGTGCATAGCTCACTAAGAGTCAGTCCCGCGTTTTTAAACTTGGGTCGCGATCCCAAACCACGGATGCAGTTGCGACGACTCGTGGAAGGTCCCGCGGAAATCCCCGTTCCCCGTCCCGAAGTATGGGGGGACCGAATGGCGAAATTATGTGAGCTGCGTGACTTAGTGACGAAACATCTCGAGGAAGCCCACGAGCGACAGGCGCGCTATTATAACCGAGGGCACCGGGATATCCGTTTTGAAGTACGGAAGTGGGTATGGAAGCGAAACCGAGTTCTGTCCTCGGCCACCCAACAGGTCGCTGCGAAGCTAGCCCCCAAGTTTGCCGGTCCATTTCGCGTCGCGCAGGTAATCTCGCCCGTCGTCTACGAATTAGAGGATAGCGAAGGAGGGGGTCGCGGTAGACACCACATAAAGGATTTAAAGCGGTACGTGGAGTCTAAGGCAAGTGCGCCTAAAAACGGGGAGGAACCGTGAGGGGGAAATAGGCTTCTCGGGGAGAGGAAAGGAGTGACCGGCGATAGCTACGATCCTGACTGACTCTTCCCCTTAGTTGGCGGAGAGATCGTAAAGGGGGAGGATGACGTCCGGGCGATCCGGGACCTCCTCCAATGGGCCAGGATCCCGCGCCCACCAGCCAGCGGAGAATATACGGGGAACCGCCTCGCGCCCCCAGACTGGCGGCAGTGGATGCCACCAGCGGGGTACTGGAATTGCTGGTGGCGGCGGCATGATTACCGCCATTGCGAGGAGGAATTGGGGCTATTTTGCCGCCGATGTGGATGGCCGGGCTGCGCAAAGCCCTCCTGCCCGCGCTGCCACAACCTGCCCAGCCGACCGGGCAGGCGCCCCGTTCCCCCGCCACCAGCCGTCCAGACAATTCCCCCCTTGATGACATTGAGGGTCCCAATGTTCCCCATTGCGAGGGAGACAGCGACGCCGCCAACCCGGATTGCGAGGAGCGTGAAGGTGGAAGCCCCAGCACTACCCCCCCCGATCGCGAGTAGCGAGGTGGAAATGCTCCGTCAGCGGATCCTCGCGTCCGCAACCGGCCGGGGCCGAGATCGCGGCCGGCCGGGGCGACGCGGCTAGACCGGATGTTTTTTTTTTATATATATATATTTTTTTTTATATATTTATAAAATAAAGATTTTTTTTTTCTCTTTCTTGCTTGTCCTCAAATAAAAAAAAAAAAAAAAAATTTAAACTCTTATTCATCGACTATACATGGCGTCCGCTTTCTTTCGTAGACCCTAGGTGGCGGGTTTTGAGAAAAATTTTAGGTCCAGTGGCGGAGTAGAAAGCTCCCCTAGACAACCATGGCGTGAGGAAGGGGATCAGTTGAGCTCGCGAAGAATCCCACAGGACACGGGAGTGGGCATCTGGCCACACGGGAGAAAAATTTTTTTTTGTTTTTTTTGTTGTTTTATCGTCCTCTTGGGAGGGGGTTCTCGATGAGTACCGCGCAATAGCGTGTGAGTACTTCGAGCTTGCGGTCACCTCGCGAAGTTCGGCTCGCGGGATGCAGCGCTGGCGCTCTGGCACCCCACGATCCGTCTAGGGGGGGGGGGGGGGGGGGGGAGTTGTAACGTGGCAGTTCGGTTAGGCCTGCCCGTTACAAGAGACTCCCTGAACCCTGGGCGAGATCCCGGAATCAGGGTCTAGAAAATCGAGTGGCGGAATAATCTTAGCGAGCGCCAGAACTGGAGTCACGCACCCGAGCTTCGACAGGGACGAAATAGAGCATTGCGACCAAGATATTTCAGGTTTTTGTTTTTTTTTTATTTTTTTTTGAGTGCACCGGCTACCCTCCAGTGACCAACTTCGACGCCGAACATCTTTCGAGGCAAGGCGAAACCACGAAGATCTCGCGGGAAGGACACCGAGGCTGCGGAGGGGGAGGCAACGCAGATCCCTGCGGCGCGGGAATCCAAGGCGGACGCGATTCCCGCTGGCGGCTGGCGCGCCGCAGCCTCCCCGCTCACCCCGCTTACGCCCAACCAAGGCAACCGCGAGGTACCAGCTAGCGACGAGGGAGCACTACCCCGCCCAACCCCAGGACTACGTAGAGCTGCGCGGGAGACGACATCGCGATCTAGCCTTAAGTTCTGCGCCGCGTAGAGACGACAGGTGCGCGGCAAGTTGCGCAATCCCCAAAATCGATGACCGATCGATTGTTGCGCATTCTTAGGGTGATGACGTTGTGACGGGTTTTGAGTCCGCACGAATGATGTGGGGGGGGGGAAGAGACAATTAGAGACGGGGCGGATGTGAAAGGTAAAACTTGGTGTGTGTATTTTTGTAAAAGGGGTCGACTTAAACTAAGAGGTACAAAAGGGTTGTAGACTTGAGCGGGGGCTGATCACGCCTCAGCCCTTAGCGTTACTTAATCTTAACTTACAGATATGCGCGCGGGGGGGGGGGGGGGGGAGTGTGGGAGGTGACGGGGAATATGAGGTCGGAAGGGTTGGTATTGCGAGGGGAGGGTGGTGTAGTGTGACGGGGAGTGTGAGGTAGAAAGGGTTGGTATTGCGAGGGGAGGAGCAGATCGGCGGTAGAATGCAGGCTAACCTGGCGTCGTCGGCGTGTGTGTGGGTGTCTCGAGGTGTGGTGGAGTGTAGCTGGGTGTATCGGTGTGTGTTTGTGACTCTCTCTCTTTCTTTATCTCTCTCTCTCTCTCTCTCGTTCGCTCTTAGGCTGGGCTGCTCAAGTGTTGCTGCTCTTACTTCCGTGCTCGTACTGAATCTGGCGCTCGGCTCTGCCGAGCGTCGGGGGGCTTCGGTTATGTTCGGGTCTTTCCCGACGGGACAGGACTCACCCGTTCGGCTCTTCCCCGCAGGTTTGGGGTTTGTTATGACTTGCACTCTAGGTGCAACGTCACAACTCCCCCCTCCCCACGCGGGGCGAGGCCTATAGGGTGAGCCGGTTTCGGTGACGGATTTTGTGGTCCTTTCGTCTGTGTATTCTCCTTCTGTTATTTTTGTTGTTTCTGTGTTGTCTGCTCCGATCTGTCGGGGTTAAGGGATGGAGGTTGGGTTGTATTTGCGGGATGTGTGTTTGGTGTGGGTTGTGGGTCGTCTTATATCTACTCATTCTACTTGGTCTCGTGTGTCTTAATCAAAATCATGTTTTTTTTTTCTCCTATATAAACTTATTCTATTCTTATATTATTTTGTACTTGAATTTTTGGTTTTGGTTCGGTGGCTCTCGTCGGTGTGGGTCTTGGTGAGTTTTTGCGTTGTTCTTTGTACCTCATGGCTCGTGGTTTCTTTTCCCTTCTCTTTTCTCTTTTTGGGTTGTGTTCTGTTTCTTTGGCCTCCGTCTGTCGTTGTTCGTCCGTCGGTTTGGTGTTGTTAGTGTATTTGGTGTTTTCTGTTTTGTCCCCCCTTTTTTTTTTTTTTTTTTGTATCGTATTGCGTCCCGTGTTGTGTGTGCGTCGTTGTTCGTCCGTCCGTTTGGTGTTGTCAGTTTGTCTAGTGTTTCCTGTTTTGTTCTTTTTTTTGTTTCCGTATTGATTTTCGTTTTTTGTATCGTTTTGAGTCCCGTGTGGTGTGTGTGGCTGGTTGGGGTGTTTGTGTATGTTCGACTGTGTCAGTGAGTGAGGTGGTGTCGGTGTTACTGTCTGTGTCGTTGTCCGTCGTTTGTGTTTGTAGCGTGCTTGTGTGTGTGGTTTCGATGTGTATAACTGTCTCTGCGGTGGAGGTGGTGGAATCTGTGTCGCTGTCGGTGTCTGGTGTGTTGAGGGGTTGTGTTTTGTGTGGTGCTGTTTGATGTGTGGTGTGTGGTTGGTGTGTTGAGGTGCTGGCTTCTATTTCGTCAGTGTTTGTGCGTCTGTGTGCCCGTCTGGTCATGTATCTTTCTCTTTGTGCTCGTAATTCGTCGTCTAGGGTGCTTGCTGGTTGTAAACTTGCAATTATGGCTATTATTTCGGGGTGTGGTCCTGTGTGTTGTTTGCATGTTTGTTTTGTCTGTGTCGATTCTGTGTGTCTGTCCATGTTGGCGAATGTCTGTAAGATCCTGTTCTCTGTCGTCTGTGGTCTCGCGAATCTGGTGCGTGCCCATTGAGGGGTTGATGCGGGGGGTGGTGTGTGCCGTGGTGTTGGTGTGGGTGTGGGGCGTGTGGTTGTATGGGGTGTTTGTTTCTTGTTGGGTGGGTGTGTAGTCGTGTGTGTGGCCGTGATTCGTGTGGTGTGGGTAACTGTTGGTGGGTGTGTGATAATTTGTGGTGGGTGTGGTGTGTCTGTGTTAGCTTGTGTGCAGGTTTGTATGTGTTCTGTGTATTTTGTGCCCCGGACCAGCCCGTTGCATTTCGGGCATTGCCTTGGTCCGGAGGGTGTAATTGTGTGTGTGGTCATCGGTGTGTGTGTTTGTGGGTGTCTTTGTGTGGCTGTGGGTGCAGTGGTTGTTATGTGTGGTGTTGTTGTGGTGGTTTGTGTTACCTGTATGTATGTGGTGGGTGTCGGTAGTAGGGTTCGTCGGGTCTCAGGGTGGTGTGTGCCGTCGCGTCCGTATCGGTGTGGGTGTGGGGCCTGTCCTGGTGTTTGCAATAGTGGTGTTCTTTCTGTCTGTGTTGTCGTTGTTGTCGGTCTCGTCAGTCGCAGTGTCATCAGGGCCGGTATTTTAGGTTGCTGCTTTTCCATGTTGTGTTTCTGTGGGGTGAATACACATGTTAGTTTATTTTCAAGGTGTGTTGTTGGGCGTGGTTCTTTTATTGCCTATTTGATTATGTGTATAATTTTAGGTCTTCTATGTGACATTTTCCTATGTTTTTACCGCTCTCTGTTGTTAATTCGTATATTGTGGGTGAGACTTTTCTAGTGATAATGTATGGGCCTATGAATTTTTTACTTAACTTAGCTGTCGTTCGTTCTGGTCCGGATGAGAGTGTATGGTTCTTTTTCAGTACTCTGTCTCCTTCCTTGAATTGAATGTCTCGTCTTCGTAGGTTGTAGTAGTGTGCTTGTTTTTCGTTTGCTTCTATTAAGTGCCTCTGTACTTCGTCTCTAAGTATTTGTAGTCGTCTCAAGTGGTCTGTCCATCTGTCTGTGTCTTGTAATTCTACTTCGTCGTCGTTCTCTAACTGATTTCTTAGACATTGTGTGGGATTTAATTCCCTTCCTAGGTTTAAAAAGGCTGGTGTGTGTTTAGTTGATGTGTGTGTACATGTATTGATTGCGAATTGTAAGTCTTGTAAGTGTATGTCCCATTCTGTGTGGTCGTTGTTTACGTAGGCTTGGATCATTGTTTTAGCGGTTCTGTTGACTCGCTCTACGGGGTTGGCTTGTGCGTGGTATGGGGGGATTGTTGCGTGTCTTATGTTGAATTTTTGTGTCAGTTCGCGTATGAGTTTGTTTATGTATGGTGTGCCGTTATCTGTTAGTAGTATGCGCGGTGTACCCCATCGTGATATTACGTGTGAGTGGAATGTCTGTTCTACTGTTTTGGCGTTTGCTTTGCGTATCGGTATGATTTTCACCCATTTGGTGTATGGGTCTTCGAACACTATGATATATTGGTTTCCTTTTTTTGATAGTGGGAGTGGGCCCATGATGTCGGAGGCTACTACTGTCCACGGTTCTTCGATAATTCTAATGCCCATTAGTCCTGCCGGTCGCGCTTGTGTTGTTTCTGTTCTTTGGCATGTGTCACATTTTTTTATGTAGTTTACTGTGTCTCTGTACATCCCCGGCCGATAATATTTTTTTGCTACTCTTTGGTATGTCTTTTCGATCCCTAAGTGGCCTGCTTGTGTTACGTCGTGGTTTTCGTGTAGTATATGTGTTATTTTGTCTTTGGGTATGACTAGTTTCCATGGGTTTGTGTCTGGTAGGAGGTTTGAGTGTAGGGGGTTAGGGCGGTGGAAATATAGTTGATTGTTTCTGGTTCGCCACGATTCGTTTTTCTCTGGGCGTGTTTGTACTTGTGTTTTCTTGTATGTGTACCATTTGTCTGTCGTGTCTTCTATTGTTTCTATGTGTTCTTCGTCCTCGTGTCGTCTTGAAAGTGCGTCTGGTACGTCGTGCATTGTACCTTTTCGGTGTGTAATGTCAAAGTCGTATTCTAATAGTTCTAGTGCCCATCGTGCAAGTCGGCCTGTGGGGTTTTTTAATTGTCTAAGCCACTTCAGTGCGTGGTGATCTGTAATGACTTTGAAGTGGTA
Organism: Neodiprion pinetum; assembly: GCF_021155775.2. Classification (NCBI taxonomy): domain Eukaryota; kingdom Metazoa; phylum Arthropoda; class Insecta; order Hymenoptera; family Diprionidae; genus Neodiprion; species Neodiprion pinetum. The sequence continues at coordinate 11,355,492 of NC_060238.1, read as the reverse complement.
TCCTTCAACGTAGGGTCTGAATTTTTTAATGGACCAGAGTACCGCCAAACATTCTCTCTCAGTTGTCGAGTATTTACGTTCTGCCTCGCTTAGCGCACGGCTAGCGTAGGCTATGACATGCTCTTCGTCATCGAGAGATTGTGTTAGTACGGCACCTATCCCTGTTCCGCTAGCGTCTGTTTGTAGTGTGAATGTTTGTGTGTAGTCTGGGCATGCGAGCGTGGGTGGTGATGTGAGTGCGTGTTTGATTGTGTTCATTGCGTTTTCTTGTTCTTCCCCCCAGTGCCATTTCTGGTCTTTTTTCAGTAGTCGTGTTAGTGGTTCTGTAATGTGTGCGAAGTTAGGTATGAAGCGTCTGTACCATGATGCCATGCCAATTAGTCTCCGTAATTGTTTTATTGTTTTTGGGCTAGGGTAGTTTTCTATGGGTTGTGTTTTGTCGGGGTCTATGTGTAGTCCGTGTCTGTCTACTATGTATCCGAGATATTTTACTTGTGCGCATCCGAATTCGCACTTCTCTGGGTTTATTGTTAGTCCTGCGTCTGTAATTCTTTTGAGTATTTGCTCTAGTCTTTGTAAGTGTTCGTCGAATGTTTGTGTTACTATTATTATGTCGTCCAAGTATGCGAATGCATATGGTTCGCATTCTGGGCCTATGAGTCTGTCTAGCAGTCTTTGGAATGTCGCTGGTGCGCCTGTCAGTCCGTATGGCATTCTTTCAAATTGAAATAAGCCCATTCCCGGGACTGTAAAGGCTGTTATGTGTTTGCTGTCTTTGTCGAGTGGTATTTGGAAGTATGCTTGGCTTAAGTCGATTTTTGATATGTACTGTGCTGTCCGTAGTTTGTCTAATATTGCTGTCATGTATGGTAGTGGGTATGCGTCTTTTTTTGATACTGAGTTAACCTTCCTAAAGTCTAGACAGAAGCGATATGTGTTATTTGGTTTTTTTATCATGACAATTGGGCTCGACCATTCGCTTTCTGATGGTTCTATCACGTCTTCTCTCAGCATTTTGTGTATTTCTGTGTGGATGGCTTCTCTAATTTTTGGTGATACCATAGAGTATCTTTGTTTTATGGGTGCGTGTCCTTGTGTGTCTATTTTGTGTTTAATTAGGTGTGTTAGGCCGAGCTGGCCTGTAGCGCGATTCTGTAACTCGTTATGCTGTCGTTATGGACTCATAACGACAAGTTTCGTTATGCTACCGACCGCGTCGCTATTATAACGACAAATGCGATTCTGTACACTATTCTTAGCGAGTTTTGTCGTTATTAGTAACGAAAAGTGTCGTTATGATGTCGTTACGGTGCGAGCGGATAGCGAGGCTCAGAGACCCCCTCGGTACGCTATAACGACGATTATAACGACACTTTGCACACGAGCTAGAGGAGTGGTGTGCGTTTCCCATATTTTTCTCGACTCCGAGAAAGTGCTTCGAAAAGTGCTCCGAAAGTGAAAAATAATTACGACGTTTGAAATAACAAGTAAGTAAGTTGAATTTTGCAGTAATTAGGAATTATCAATGCAGATTGACTTCAGAAAAAACTGTAGAATAGATTTCATTATTTTCTAAAAAAGAATAACATAACCTATAAATTGTAGTGTTGCTCCGAAGAACCCACAAAGTTGCTTCCACAAATATAATTATTCATTAATTTCATTAATAATTCATTTCTACTATTAAGTCTATTATTTACGCTGTTTCTTTGATTATCTTCAATCTCAAAGGATCATGGCTATCGAATACCTTGCTTGGGATGTATTCGTTCTTGAGGAAAGATTACGTCGACTCGAACGTCGTGTGGAAAGAAGGCGACTGAGAGATGCTCAGAATCCTTTTCAGTTACCACGAGAAGAGTTTCTCAGCCTTTTTCACCTGCCTCAAGAAGCTGTGATGAATCTTGGTTAACACCTTAAGCGCAGTCAAAGCGAAAATATTTTTCACTGTTCAGCAAAGCAGCATAGGTTCAGTTTGAGTTTTATATACATAATATGCATATTATATTTAGTCTACTTTTTTCTAAATCAACATATTTTCCATCAGGTGATGCTGGATATCCGTTGGAGCCTTGGCTGTTAACACCTCTGGCCAATTTTCCTGAAGATACGCGACAACATCAATATACACAACAACTATGTAAGGCTAGAAGCGTCGTCGAGCGGTTTTTTGGAGTTTTTAAATCTGTATGGAGATGCTTGTCATACCAGCGAGTCTTGATGTACGAACCAGCGTTCGCAGCGAAAATTGATAATGCGTGTGCAGTACTGCACAACATGAGAGTGCAACTACGATTAAACAATGAAGATGACGAACAACTAGCACCGATAGCTCATCTTGTAGAGAATGATGTTGATCTGATGGATCAAGATGAAGAATACCACAGACGAGGACCACGCGCTTTGGCTCAACGAATTCAACAACAAATTATGAGAGAAAGATTTACCAACTTCCGTGATGCGGAAGAATAGAATACAGAATATGGAATGATGTTTATGGTTAAATTGCCAACAAGTATAATGTTTAAAGGTGATGAGAGAAATTAACGACAACAGAGTCAGGGCGGTGTTACGCTCCGACGTACCGCCTTGGCGTACCTTTTTCAAAATTCCATGTCATTTCATTTCTTTAATATCTTCAATGCACAGATATTATTTCATCAAAATCTCATAGGCTCATAGGAGTAAGGCTCCGGTCAAGCATCTCTAGACGCCAGGTTCGATTCCTGGCTCCGTCGTTAATTTTTCAAAATCACCAATTTTTCGAATTTACATTCCTTCAACTATAATGTTTACAATTGATTGTACATAAAGAAATATTCAATTGTGTTTTTGAAGTATAACTTTATTTTATAAAAAATATTCACCTTTTTTAACCTGAACAAAAAATAAAAACGCGAAAAATCTTTATTCTAAACTAGACCTCAATTTTTTTTTCAAGTGGTATTGTTTTTAAATAGCTTTGCCTCCATGAAATTAACAAACTCAAAGACTTCTTGAAGTATTGAAAATATTACAGCTACAGTTATGATTTTTAGTAAAAAATGGGAGTAGTTATATAATTTTACTCTTCAGAATATTGGTTCTACGTGAAGAACCCAATGGTGGTCCATGCAAAAAGAATAGTGAGGAAAACGTAGAAGCAGTAAACGCTGCATGGGGATTCACGACACGTGGTCAAAGGGCTCCTTTTAAGAGTATGAGTGCAAATAAATTTTTTTACTTGTATTAAAATTTATTAAAAGTATTAAACGGTGTTAAGATATAATAACAATGATGATATTTATATTTACAATGTTCACTATACGATGGATTTGCACTGCCTGTGACTGAGTGATTGTGCGCGCCTCGATTTAAACCTTCATGCGCGCCACCGCGGCACGAATTTCAACTATTTTAAGGCGAGTTTCGATAAAATTCTAGTTACTTACTAAGGATTTGTCACAATACGTCACTTCCTGTCGGTATCCATAACGACGATTCGTTATCCCATTCTGTAACGTCGAAGTGTCGCTATTCGTAGTTACGGAATCGCACCGTCGTTATGAGATTGTCGTTACACGCGGCGAAATTCGTTATCGTTACGATAGCGTTCCGAATCGTTATTCTTATAACGAGTTACAGAATCGCGCTACTGTTAGTGTTGAGATTTTCTGTTGTATTGTCGTCTGTAGTTGTGTGTGTTGTGATTGTGTGAGTTCTTGTATTCCTGCGCATATCTGTGGTTCGGTTTTTTTGCTGGTTTGTGTGCCGTCTGTTGTTTGTGCGTTTGTGGGTGTGATTTTTTTATTTGTGACTTGTGTGTTCTGTGGGTTGTCTTTTGGGGGGGTGTTTTCCGGTGGTGTCTTTGTGCTGGGTAGTGTTGGTGTTAGTGGTTTTTGTTTCATGGTTGTTTTTTTTTTTGTGTTTTCATGTCTTTCTGTTGTTTTCGGGTTTGTTTGTTGTTTCGTTGCTTCTAATTTTTCTGCTGCTTTTGCTTGTTTTGTGTGTGTTTGTGTTGATTGGTGTCGTGTTTCTCGTGTTTGATGTATTTGTATGTATTCTTTGAGTGGTGTTGGTAGTTCTTGTGGTCTAGCTTGCATGTGGTAGTGTGTCAGTGGGTCGTCTATCAGTGACCATGTGTTTTTTCCATAATTTATTAGTATTCCAAATCTTATTAAGTCGATGTTACCAATGATACATTGCGAGCCTAAGTTTAATATTAATCCGAACTTAATTTCTTTCGTTATGTTGCCGAGGCGTATTGGGAGTGTTACTGCTCCTTCTATCGTCACCTGTGTTCCGTTTCCCATTGTAGCTGTTCTGTCGGGCGTGTCGTTTATTTGTGTATCTGTGTTGTGTAGTATTTGTATTACTTCTGCGCCTAGGTATGAGTGTGTTGCGCCTGTGTCTATTAATGCGTTAAATTCGTGACCGTGTATTTCTATTCTGATGTGGAATCTACTTTCCGTTCTGTTGTTATCTGTCGTAGGTGCTACAGTTTCGGGTGTGTTTGTGTTGTTTGTGGGGTTGCCCTCCACCCTTGCTGGGTCAACCCTTACTCGTTTCCCTGGTTCTGTGCCTGTGTGCATTGCCATCTGAAGTGCCCGGGTTGGTTGCAGTTAAAGCATCTGCGTGGTGTTGTGCCTGTGTTTGGGTTCGTTTGTGTTTGTTGCTGAGTGTAGTGCGGTGAGTTGTACGTGATTGCGGGGTATCGAGTCTGTTGCGTGTTTTGGTTTGTTTGGTTTCGTCGTATGTTGTCTGTGAGTGCCGGTGGTATATTTGGTGTTGGGAGTATTGCTGGGCGGGGTTGTGTTTGTGTGTACTTGTACGGGATGTATTGTGTGTGGTGTGTTTGGTGTGTGTAGGCTTCTCGCGGGTGTGTGTAGTTGTTTAATATTGTTTGTCTCGTGTTTTCCCATTTGATATTCGCTTCCCATTCTTTTGCGGCCATTTTCAGTTGGTCGAAGTTCGCGAAGTCGTATGGTTTTATGTATGCCTTGTATTCTATTTTCATGTTTCTGTATGCCAAGTCTAATTGTGTTCGTGGGTGGTATGGTGGTTTTAGTTGTGATAGTAGTGTTCTAAATTGTATTAGGAATTGTGTGATTTTTTGTGTTGGTCCTTGTACGTAATTTCTGATTTCTTCTTCCAGCCTGTCCCTATGTTGTATGTCTTGAAATGCGTGTGTAATGTCTCTTTCGAATTCTTCCAGTGTTCGCCATTTGCCTCTATTTAATCTGTACCAGTTTTTTGCGTCACCTTTGAGTATCGGGCTGAGGTTGTTGATTAATTGTGTGTCGTGTATTTCATAACCCGTTTGGTAGTCGCGGAGATTTTGTAAAAATTCATCTATGTCTTCGTTTGTGTTTCCTGAGTATTTTATGTTCCATGTTTGTATTGTTTTCATTGCCATTGCTGGCTGATTCCAGTATGTACTGTTTGGGTTTGATGTGTGGTTTGTGTTTGTGGGGTGTATTGACTGTGTGCTGTATATGTGTGGATCTTCGTATACGTTTCTGTCGCTTGGTGATGCTTCGAGGTCTATTAGGTTTTGTATAAGTCGTGTGTTACGTGTGTTGGTGGCTGAAAATGTGTCTGTTCCTGTGAAGTGTCGGTTCGTTTGATTGGTGGTTACCGTGTTAGTTTGCGTGTGTGTAGGTGTTGGGATTGTATTGTATGTTTGTGTGGGATTTGTTGGTTCTGGGCTTTCTTGGTGTTGAATTTGTGTACTGTGTAAATTGTGTGTATTCTCTATGATAGCTGCATCGATTATATTTATTGTGTTTGGTGAATTTATCGTGCCTCGTCTATTTATTTCCTGCCGTTGGGTCGGTGTTTGTTGATCTCGTGTCGCGCGCGGCTCGCTCTGTGTCGAGTTGTTTTGGTTGCGTTCGGGTGTGTGTATGTCCATGTGTTCGCGCGCTAGGCCTTGCGGTTCCCTGTGTCCATGGTCTGCCATTGTGTGTATCGTGTTTGGTAGTGTGTGTGTTCAACTGTCTTTATTTGAATTTTCGTGACTGTGTAGTTTTGTTTCGTGAGTCTATGTGTACTTTGTTAGCGTTTATTCCGGTGTTTTGTCTCTTAATTGTTTGGATTTGGGGTAAAAATGTGGGTAATTTACGTTGGGCGCCGATTTGTGACGGGTTTTCAGTCCGCACGAATGATGTGGGGGGGGAAGAGACAATTAGAGACAGGGCGGATGTGAAAGGTAAAACTTGGTGTGTGTATTTTTGTAAAAGGAGTCGACTTAAACTAAGAGGTACAAAAGGGTTGTAGACTTGAGCGGGGGCTGATCACGCCTCAGCCCTTAGCGTTACTTAATCTTGACTTACAGATACGCGCGCGGGGGGGGGGAGTGTGGGAGGTGACGGGGAATATGAGGTCGGAAGGGTTGGTATTGCGAGGGGAGGGTGGTGTAGTGTGACGGGGAGTGTGAGGTAGAAAGGGTTGGTATTGCGAGGGGAGGAGCAGATCGGCGGTAGAATGCAGGCTAACCTGGCGTCGTCGGCGTGTGTGTGGGTGTCTCGAGGTGTGGTGGAGTGTAGCTGGGTGTGTCGGTGTGTGTTTGTGACTCTCTCTCTCTCTTTCTTTCTCTCTCTCTCTCTCTCTCTCGTTCGCTCTTAGGCTGGGCTGCTCAGGTGTTGCTGCTCTTACTTCCGTGCTCGTACTGAATCTGGCGCTCGGCTCTGCCGAGCGTCGGGGGGCTTCGGTTATGTTCGGGTCTTTCCCGACGGGACAGGACTCACCCGTTCGGCTCTTCCCCGCGGGTTTGGGGTTTGTTATGACTTGCACTCTAGGTGCAACGTCACAACGTCACGAAAAATGAGCGTGACGAGATCGGCGCTGCGACCATCCGAGATCACTCTAGTTCTGGTGATTGAACAAGGCAGCTGTGTTGTTTCTCGAGGTCGAGTTTGCGTTAGTTTTGCGTCAGTGAAGGCTTGTTTCGTTGCGAGGACGATGGCGATGAACTGTCACGAGGGTGTGGGCGAATTCTTGCAGTGGATGTGGAGTGGTAAGCGCTGTTAACCTTCTTGCGATCGAATTTCGATAGTAATTGAGTAAAGGCTTATCAGATAAAGGATAGCCGTTTTGGAATTTGCGTGTCGAAAAATACTCGAAATTCGTTTGCCGATTCTTTTGCTTGGTGACCGTAGCCTGAGTTGCGCGCGAGGGAGTAGCGTTAATTTCGGGGAATCCAGGAAATCGAGTCGAGCCACGGGTTGAGCCGAGACGTTATTGTCTCGAGTTGGAGTGTAACCGAAGTCCGTTACACGGGGTCATTTTACTTCGTCCGGTTCACCCTCCTTTCTCGTGTAGGTCGCGAACCGTCTCACGGGGAGCATTCGAATTCGCGACTGCGTCCCGCCGTCGCAGATAAAGGAAAGTTCGGGTGCGCGCTGATAAAAATATGCGGTTTTAGAGGAGGATCGCGGGTGTCGCGACGAGCCTCGCCTCAGTTTAGTTTTTTATGTTTGCATTATCAGTTAGTATTAAGTTGGCGATCAGGGCCATTTTGTAAAGGACGTTCGCGAGCAGCGCATCGAGTCCGATTTTGTTTTTGGTTTTTACGAATTAGGGTATTATCAAGACGGCGACTAGCGCACGTAGGCCGTAGAGGTCTCCTAGATTTATTCACCTTTTTTTTTTTTGTTATAATTTTTTTTTTATTTGGTGTGTTTCTCCCTTTCTTATTTAGTTTAGATAAAATTTAACATTGTATTTGGAATCGCGAAGGACGACTTGCGTAGTCGTATTATCATTATTTTTATTTTTATTTTTATTTCTTTTGGTTTTTGTAATATCGCTGATGAGAAATATACAATTGTAATTTCATAGTGAATTTGCCACCTCACGCGTTGGCTTACTTGTGTTGCAATTCTCTCTACCCAAAAATTACCCCTTCCCTCTCCGCGGTACTGAGCTACCGAGCATATGGTCGCGGTGTGTCGTATCACCGATTTTGAGGCGTGTTGATCACGCCAGGCGCCCAACAAATTTCGCGATATTGTTTCAGGTCCAGGATACCTCACGGACGCCAAATTATTGTGCACGCGGTAAGTTCCCGGTTATTTGCTCCGAGTGACCGAGGTGCAGAAAAATCCACGTTACAACCTATTGACACGTCAATTCAGCGAGTCATTTTTCCCTCGCATTATTGACAAATCGGATGTCAATGATGAATTTCAAACTAGTGGAAAAGTTATGTTGCAAAGACACAAAAAATGTTCGGAAAGCATAATTCAGATTGATTGAATGACTAATTATGAACCCTAACGGCATATCACTCATCTGAAATCTCTAGTTTTTTGCATACATCGATGATTGGAAGTGTTTTGTAACATTGAATCTCAAATTCGCTGATTTATTGGGAGATTTATTCTTATTTTCACTCGTAGATGTGTGTTTGGTAGTATTGTGTAGCTGGGCATTCGCTTATGTTCACACACACGACTGTGCGTCCGTGGGTGTGCGGCCGGCAGCGTGTGTCGCGGCAACAATACCGAGGTCAGCGCTCGAGAAGGGGTACAACAGGGAGAAAGGGGTGGTGCCGATATTTACTTTGTAACCGAATAATACTAATTCACCCAGACGAACAAAACAGCAATTTCCGTGGCGGCAAATCCAGATGAAATGGTGCACTCTGATTGGCCTAGCGCTATCGCTTATAATTCAAAAACTATGCATCGGACGAGCTTCCGGCAAAGAAATTCTCGGTTGGATTTGAGTCAGGTATCACGCTGGCTGGTCCGTGTCCCCCAATTTGGGGACATTCTGTATAAATATATATATGAATTATACGTTGTTCACAACAACGTTGTGAACGCAACTCGTTGGCCGCGCGCCTTTCAACTTACGCGAGGCAACTCGCCTCGCACACTTTCTAATCACGCGACCCAGAAGAAAGTGTGACGTCACGCACGCCGCTCACGCCACCCACGCAGCCGAGCGCGTTGCGTAATCAACGAACGTGGTCTCCCGCTGCCAAAGATCAACCGAGGCTGGAATAAGAGACGGCCGATCAGACCGATCGGCAGGACACTTCGGGTTCAACTCGTCCTGACGTACCTAACAGACGCTGACGCTTCAACGCCACGCCGTTCCAGCTCATCAACGCTACGCCGACTTTGACTGACGCTACAACGACTGTGACTGACGCTGCGACAGTTGACTGACTCTACGACAGACCGGACTACAAGACATTTGTATGACGGATCCCTTTTATCTGGCTTCGGCCAGCGGACAGACAAAGACATCTGCATCCAACACGCCTGTCCCTTGGATACTACATCCAATTGACATTCCATCACGACCACTGACCAGACCACCAGCCGTACTGCTTTCTTTGTGGGATGTACGCAGAGCACGACTGACCTCTCCGAGCTATCACCGACGCATCCCAGCTCCAGTATCCCCATTTCCCGAGCCGCAGCGCTCGTTTGTGTCAACTGCCACCCAGACGACAGATAGCGAGTGGGAGTCTCCGATGAAGACAGCTGAGAACCGTCGTCCCCCAACGCCACCCAGCTCTCCAGAGAGCCGATACACTCCGCCACCCAGAACTGTGACTGAACCCCCTCGACGACCGACATCCTCACTGAAGCCTCCACCGCATTGTTTCACCACAAAAACTATCCCATGTATCACTTGGCAACCCTTACGATAACTGTATATATGTAAATAAAATAAATAATAAGTATAAATAAACTCAACACCACAAACTCATCTTTGATTTCAAGCGACTCATACCTTCCACGCGGTTCGGTCGAACTACGAGCTATCAAATAGCGAACATACATCAATATGATAAAATGTGAATGAAGGTAATTAAATCGAATAATTTATCGTTAAAAAAAAGAAATATTCCGAATAAATTGTTTCTCCTCAATTGATAAATAATTATTTTGGAGAATTGAAAATACGAAATCAAATAATTAATTATCAATTTATCTGCATGTTCTCTCCAAACACTCCAATAAGTTCTAATCTATTGTATCAATGTTCCGAATGACAATGCATAAAGCACATTAAATGGCATTTTTTAATGAATAATATTTTTATTATGATCACTATGTGACAAATAATCTAAAAATATATAGAATTTTTTGAAAATTACATTCATACTATAAAAATTTGAATAATGTTAAAGATTTTTGTTTTTTTTAAATTTGTCTTTTTTTGAAAGTCAATTTGAAATTATAATATTTGTATAAATTTATATACTGGGACAATCTCTTGAAACTGTACATACAATGCGCACGCGCGAGTCTCGTCGGCTGCTCGGGCAGGCTGGCCACTCCGAGTTTCGGCTGTCAAACTCTGTTTCTGGCGGCGATGTAGTTCATACGAATTTTTGAGGTTAGAATCTCAAACAGTCGAGGTAGTGACTCGGAAAGTTGATGCTAATGCTCTTTGAAGTTCGGCTTTATTCGACTAAAATGAGAAATCTGTTTAAATGTTGGGTGCTTGGAAGAAACGCAGCAGGTAGGTGCAAACACTTTATTTAATCATTTTTATTATTTCGTACATTACAAATAACAATGGAATTTTTTTTTATCAACAGGTGATACGGCCAAAATAATTACATCACTGATATTTTCTGTTATCTGCCCATTCGATTCATCAGACGTACAAAGATCATCGCCACTTTCAAGCAACTGAGCAACTTTCTCACTCTTTTGTGATGTCAGGCGGTAATATTGGATTTTGTCACTTCCGAAAATGAGACATTAAACTGAGCGTTCAAGAAATTTGAATATTTCACTATCTGTAACGGAACTGTGAATCTTTTTTTCTTAAAAATAGATCAACAAAATTTAGTCAATGTATTATTTCCGATTAACAAATTATTGCTACTACTATTCAAAATTTCCGAATGATTATTAGAGTTGATTTCGCAAATTTTCGACGATGTTTGATTGAATGAATGAAGGGAACCTAATACTCTATTTGAAAATTCAAGTAATATTCGATTTATTAAAATGATTTCTGTATTTCATGTTGGTGCGGTTCGAAACAGAGAAAATCTAATCGGAAGCGTAGAACTCAGGAACGTAAATCACATCCTGTGACACAAGTTGAAAATAAAGTTTCTGAAAATGCGCCTCAATGTCACAATTAGCTTCGAGGACAATCATGTTTCAAAGTGATGTCAGAACATTATTACGAGAATCTTGACGTATCGGATTCAAGAGTGTGTCTCTTGTTCCATCAAAATAAATGAATATCTAATTTTTAACGAAGTTCATGAAGATTTTTTTCCAAATAATGTAATCCGATACAACATCTTGTTCATAGTCCTCCGAACATCGCCTTGTAACAAGGATATTTGGAGAGAGTCCCTTTGTTGCAGGAACCATTATGAAATTCTTGGTTTTCAATTCGTGCTACTGAATAACTTTGTGTTTCAGGTTCCATTTTCATTCTCAAAATAAAATTTTTTTAGCTCCAGAAAATGCTCACATGAAATGCAAAAATAATTGCGGTAAATGGAGATTCACAAGCTTTCAGTCCTAGCGTAGGATCCTATAAAGAGTGTAAAATTGAATTTGGTTTTAAGTTATCGTGCAACTAGCTAGCCAGATGACACCGTCAACTAAGATTAAATTCAGAGACATTTTTGACTGAACTTATTTGACAGTTCTAGATTCAGATTAATTCGGTTTGCCTAGCAAAATTCAACCCCACAATCTAATTGAGGACTTGAAAAACTATTCATCTGAATTCAATGCTAAAGAAAGTGAAAGTGAGCTTCAAAATACGATACCAAATCAAAAGATATGAAGTTTGAAAAACAATGCTGGTCAATGATAATGCTTGAATTACAATGGTGCAGAGAATGATTCCTCGGTAGAATTAATATGCAGCAGCGGTTAAGTAACAAACTTATCGCTATTGGCTCGATCAAATTAAAATGATGGGATGATCAGCCACTATGATCTGTAGTATAAACCACTCTTCAATTTCGCCTCAACCGATGTTAAGAAGGTGGCGATGGCCTGATGAAATTCACTCTGGCACCTGATGTCTGACGAAACAACCAGGTTCGATGATTATAATGATTGCACCGCTCGAGAAACCAGGATCCTTGCCACCTAAACGTTTTGACCATCAGGTGAGGCATAATTTTCCTCGTGTTAATTAAAGTTTAAACTTCGAGCCTGCTAAAAAAAAACGAATTTCATCATTGAATTTATGTTAAAATATTATCATTGTCAACGATCACGTAATTGGAAATTTACCTACATGCTTCTATGCCTGACAAATTTAGTCCCGCTTTGACAATGAATTATTTCGTACCTGAAAATATCAGAAGCTATTATTATCAGACAGGATCTTTTGGTATTTTTGAATACAACTAATTTCATATAAAATGCACGAAACATAAATCGTTAATGAGACGCATTGCCACCAGACATCACCTGGCTTAATGCTCGAAAAGCACAATCACAAATTACTGATCGTTAGATATCGCTTGACGTATTGCTTCTGTGAATACCATTTATTGAATTTGTATTGTGGAGTTCTTTCATAGTCCATATTTTTCTGAAATCAACAAAATTCTTTGAATTGCAAATTCACAACATGATCGCGAATGTCACGGTATGATCGCGAGGTGACCTAAATTCGTTCACCTGAACCGCTGAATACGAGGTAAATAAACATCGCCGATCGCATCGCGAAACTATTTCCTTGTTTTCCCACGTAATGATGAAGAGGGACATCGATTTCTAGAATTGAGACTCAGAGACAGATCACCACGTGGTATTTAACCATATAGTTCGTATTCTAATTCTGTGCATACCGGCGACACTGAGAGGGCGCGAAAACCACGATTCTAGTGATACCAGAATTTGACCGGATGAGGGCAACGATCGCGACTGGTATCAGCCAATACAATCATCTTTTTCCAGAGTTTCGTAACTTTCCCACTCGCGAACATAAACAACCCCGCCCGCGTAAATTGACCACTTTGCAAAAAGATCGCGCGACTTCAACAACGTGTCTGGCAATTACCTTGATCTTTTTGTGAATTTTTTTATCGTGTTCATTAGATGAAAAATGCCTAATTACAAGTTTTCTGTGCAAGAAAAAGTTGAGTTGGTGAAACATCATTACCAGGGCCTGTCTCACCGGGAAAATCAGGACCATTTCGCTGTCACACACTCGGATCGACCGACACCCTCGTTAGCGACCATCAGGAATCTGGTACTAAAATTTGCGAAATCGGGTAATGCCGACGAGAGGACCAGGAAAATCTCTCAACCAAACCGTCAGCTGAGCTGGGATACCAAGCTGGACATCTGCTTGACCGTTGAAGAGGATTTATTCAAGCCGATCAGCCGCATCGCCCAGGACTCAGAAATATCTAACGCGTCGGTCAGAAGAGTATTGCGTGAAGCTAGGTACAGATCGTACAACTTTCAAGTCTATCAAGAACTCTTGGCTGGTGATAACGATAGTCGTCTTCGCTTTAGCCAAGAGATGATGGAACGTCTGAACTTAGACAAGGGCTTGTTGAGTCGCATTTGTTTCTCTGATGAAAGTACGGTGATACTTGTCGGGAAACCGAACAGGCAGAACACCAGAGCCTGGTGTCGAAACAACCCTCGTCTGTTCATTCAGGCGGGCACGCAGTACCCGTTGAAGCTCAACGTCTGGCTTGGCGCGGTTGACAATCGGCTCATTCGGCCATTCTTTATTGATGGAAATCTCAACGGTGAGAAGTACCTCTGGTTGCTGAGGGAGAGGATCGTACCAGCTCTTAGGCTGTTTGAAGAAGAAATCGTGAGTGTATTTTATCATGTAGAGCTGGCGTTATTATTAGCGGAGTGCGTATGATTTTAAAATGAATGATTTTATGCTTACTACAAGTAACGTATCACATACTGTGTTTAGGGCGAACCCGTTTGGTTTCAGCAGAATGGAGCCCCACCGCACTTCACACATGCGGTGCGTGATTACCTTGACCAACAATTCCCTGGACGCTGGATTGGTAGGGCAAGCTCGGAGGTCGAGTGGCCAGCCCGTTTACCAGATCTCGCTCCCTTGGACTACGACTTGTGGGGCCATTTGAAAAATATCCGGTATGCCCAAGGTAGGATTAAAGACCTTGCCGCACTGCAAGCTAGGATCTTGGACATCCTGCAGAACCTGTCTCCTGATATCATATCCAACACGACAAATGCCTTCTACGACCGGCTCGGTTACTGCGCTGCAGCTGCTTGAGGGCATTTTGAGCACTTTTTGAAAGGCAATCAATGACCGGACGAGGGGTGATCAGAAGAGTGGAGATTGGTCTCCCAGTGTTATCGGACGATTGTCTTGTAAGTTATTGTTTTGTTTCCTAATTTTTCATTAATAGCATGATTTACACTGTAATATTAACTGTTGTTCTTTTTCTCTTTTTATTCTTGGATATCTGGTGAACCCTCTTTGTTAACGGAACATTGATTGTTGTACAATGGAGCTGTAAAAACTTTGTCAACCAATCAATGATGTCGGCGAGGGTTTTTGTGAGTATTGCGTCGGGTACGTTTTCTGTTAATTGCTACTCTTTGTCCTCCTAGGCTTCGTGTTTAAGATGAATAATTTCTTTATTCCTTGTTACTCATTTTTCTTATTTATTTCATGTTCATCGGCACTAATTACTGACTTCTGGAGCACTGCACCGTAACGAATCCACTCTGGAAATACTGGAATGGGTCTCAACCATTCATTTATTTCTAATTTCATGTAAATGAAGAATCTGTTCACAATAAACACTGTTTTCGCTCACCTACCTCTGTTTGTCCAGACTCCCACTTGTTAATGACATTCCACGATGCATTTCAAATTTCATCTTTCAATGAATAACACCCAATTTCTGTATCATTTGATATTTGCTTTTCCGTTGAATTCTTTATTAAGTCGGTTGAATATCTTCCGAAATCAACCACGGTATTGCTGAACGATACTATTCTTCTTGGACAATTTACGCTACGTAAAAATAAACAGCAGCATAACCTCAATCCACGGCTTTACGCGCGAGAGAATTACAATTTTTGTTTCTTTTGTGTACGTTGGCGCCTTGCTTAGCAGATGAAAACATCACCACGGGGCGATTTCACTGACCAATGAGATTAAATTATTTCGCGCATGCGCGTTACATGTATAGTTTCAAGAGATTGTCCCTGTACATATATATATATATATATCAAAATGAAACATAAATGATAAATTCATTCATCATCCTCCTAATTAGTCGAAATAATTTTAATTTTGATTTATAAATATATATATATATATCAACATTAATATAATTGAATATAAATGGAGGTATTTAAATTGAATAATTTGATAATAAGAAAAAATAACTAACTTAAAAAAATTATTCACCTTAAATCAATGGATAATTAATTTTTGAAAATTAAAAATACGGAATCAAATAATTAATTATTCATCCATCCGTATGTTTTCTTCAAACTTTTCGATGAGTTTCAATCCATTGCATGAATGTTCCAAGTTACAATACATCAAGCACATTGAATGGCATGTTCTGATGAATAATATTTTGATCTTGAATAACATGTGAGCAAATGATTAAAAAATATACAGGATTCTTTCAATAATTATATTTATTTTGAAGAAATTTAATTAATGTAAAATATTTGTTCTTTCTTTGAATTTTTCTTTTTTTCAAAGTTAATTAAAAATTGTATTATATATATATATATATATATATCAAAATAAAACATTAATAATAAATTCATTTATCATCCTCCTATTCAATAATAAAACCTTCAATGAGAATTTATGAATATAAATATAAATTATACAATGACATAATCGGATATAAATGCGGGTCATTAGATTGAATAAAAGTTGAAAAAAAAAAATTATTTCAACAAATTACTTTTCTCAAATTGATCGATAATTGAATTTTGAAGATTGAAAATATGAAAACAAATAATCAATTATCTATCTATCTGTATGTTTTCGTTGAACTTTTCAGTGAAATCTAATCCATTATATAAATGTTAAAATATAGAGGATTTTTTTTCATAAATATATTTATTTTCGAAGAATTTAACTAATGGGAAATATTTTTTTTTTTTTTTTGAATTTCTCTTTTTTTGAGAGTTAAATAAAAATTTCAATAAATATATATATATATATAAGAATGAAACATGAATAACAAATTTATTTTTCATCCTCCCATTAAATAAAAATAATTTTGATTGAAATTTATAAATATATATATAAATTATACGTTGATATAATTGAATATCAATTAAGAAAATTGAATTGAATGATTCGGTAATAGTAAAAAGAATAAAATAAAATTAATTATTTTTCTGAAATTAACGAATAATATTTTCAATTTGATTAATATGTGAGCAAATATTGGAAAAATATATAGAATTTTCTCAATAACTATATTCATTTTCAAGAAATTCAATTAATGTTGAATATTTTTTTTTTCCAATTTCTCTTCCAAAAGTTGATCAAAAATTAAAATACATATATCGTTACAAAGGGTGAAATCACCCGTTTTGTCCCCTTTTAAATGATCTAGTAGTCATCATAGATAAAAGACGTTTATAAACCTCTTATGTCTTTAAAAAGAATAAGGTTGCTGCGTCAACCGACATTATTGTAAAAACAGTCAGTCTCTAGACTTTAAAAAGAGAACTTCGTGACCAAATACATCTATTTTCTTTCTAAAATATTCCTTGTTCGTGAGACTTCTTTGGCTCGGCGTTCGCTTAAATCGCACAGAGAACTCTTTGATTCTCTTAGACCTTTCTTAATTTCCCCCGTTGTTACAATATATATATTTAAATTAAATATGTAAAAAAAAATTATATATATATATATTTTAATTTTTGATCAACTTTCAGAAGAGAAATTGGAAAAAAAAATATTCAACATCAATTGAATTTTTTAAAAATGAATATAGATATTGAGAAAATTCTATATATTTTTTCAATATTTGTTCACATATTAATCAAATTAAAAATATTATTCGTTAATTTCAGAAAAATTATTTATTTCGTTTTATTCTTTTTACTTTTACCGAATCATTCAATTCAATTTTCTTTATTGATATTCAATCATATCAATGTATAATTTAGATATATATTTAGGAATTTCAATCAAAATTATTTTTATTCAATAGGAGGATGATAAATAAATTTATTATTCATGTTTCATTCTTATGTATATATATATATATTGAAATTTTCAATCAACTTTCAAAAAAAAGAGAAATTAAAAAAAAAAAATATTTCACATGAGTTAAATTTTTTGAAAATGAATATAATTATGAAAAAAAATCCTCTTCCTTCAACATTTATATAATGGATTAGAACTCACTGAAAAGTTATATATATATACAGGGTGTCCCTAAATTGCCTCCCACGGACTAGCCAGCATAATACCTCGTTAAAATCTAACCGAGAATTTCTTTTCCGGAAGATCGTCCGACGCATAGTTTTTGAATTATAAGCGATAGCGCTAGGCCAATCAGAGTGCACCATTTCATCTAGATTTGCCGCCACGGAAATTGCTGTTTTGTTCGGCTGGGTGAATTATTATTATTTGTTTACGAATTAAATATCGGCACTTCCCCTCTTTCGCTGCTGTACCCCTTATGCTTGAGGATGCGCTTCTGTTTACACACACAAGTGTGCACCCATGGATGTGCGGCCGGCAGCGTGTGCCGCGGCAACAATACCGAGGTCAGCGCTCGAGAAGGGGTACAAGAGGGAGAGAGGGGAGGTGCCGATATTTAATTCGTAAACGAATAATAATAATTCATCCAGACGAACAAAACAGCAATATCCGTGGCGGCAAATCTAGATGAAATGGTGCACTCTGATTGGCCTAGCGCTATCGCTTATAATTCAAAAACTATGCGTCGGACGAGCTTCCGAAAAAAAAATTCTCGGTTGGATTTTAACGAGC
Source organism: Neodiprion pinetum (assembly GCF_021155775.2). Taxonomy (NCBI): domain Eukaryota; kingdom Metazoa; phylum Arthropoda; class Insecta; order Hymenoptera; family Diprionidae; genus Neodiprion; species Neodiprion pinetum. The sequence continues at coordinate 11,337,561 of NC_060238.1, read as the reverse complement.
TATCATGCTGGCTAGTCCGTGGGAGGCAATTTAGGGACACCCTGTATATATATATATATATATATATATGTATATACATATATCAAAATACAACAATAATAATGAATTTATTCATTATCCTTCTATTTGATGAAAATAATTTTAATTATAATTCATTATATATATATAAATTATACATTAATATAATTGGATATAAATGAAGGTAACTCAATTGAATAATTATATGATAAAAAAAATAATTAATTAATGAATAATTAATCTTCGAAAATTAAAAATATAAAATTGAATCATCATTTATTTATCTATTTGTATGCTTTCTTCTAACTTTTTGATAAGTTCTTATCCATTGTATAAATGTTCAAAAATACAATACACAAAGCACATTAAATGGCATATTTTTAATGGAGAAGATTTTCATTTTGATCAATATGTGAGCAAATAATTGGAAAATATATAGGATTATTTCAATAATTAAATTTATTTCTAAAAAATTGATGTGATGTAAAATATTTTTTTTTGGGAAAAATTTTTTTTTCCAAAGGTTACCAAAAATTGTGATATATACACATATATATGTATATATATATATCAAAATGAAACATGAATAATAAATTTATTCATCATCCTCCTAATTAATAAGAATGATTTTGATTATAATTTATAAATATATATATAAATCATACATTAATATGATTGAATATAAATGGAGGTGATTGAATTGAATAATTCATTAATGAAAAATGAAAACAAAATTCAACAAAATGATGTTCCTCAAGTAAATGGATAATTAATTTCCAAGAATTCAGAATACGAAATTAAATGATTAATTATGCATCTATCTGTATGTTTTCTTTGAACTTTTCAATAGGTTCTAATCCGTTGTATGAATGTTTTAAATTACAATACATAAAGCACATTAAATGGCATTTTCTCAATGAATAATATTTTTATTTTGATTGATGTGTAAGCAAACATTGGAAAAATATATAGGATTTTCTTAATAATCATATTCATTTTTAGAAAATTCGATCATTGTGAAATATTTTTATTCTTTTCTTATAATTCTTCTATTTTTAAAAGTTTGTTACCTCCAGTATCCCACTTGTGTTTATTTTTTCTACTCGCCAACTCTTCCACAGTTCTTACATTAATCTCATGGTCTCTGTCCGGTCCTCTTATTTCTACGTAGTCTTACGCTATTCACTATCGCGCTCACTCATCAAATTCCATTTTCTACTTCAAGCATTGTCACACCTCTTCTGCACCCGTACGTTTCACCTCTCGAGGGACACTCCCATTCTTAATCTTGACAACTCCACATCTAGACTTCTTATATATCTTTTGTACCACACAATTTATTCCTATCGGTATCTCAAGTTCTACGCAATAAACATATAATCGATATATCAAACATACTCATGTTTATTCTATCCTCATCCTGATTTCCGGTTGACCTGAAACGTAAGAGCGAAGCCAACCAGATTACTCCTTCCACTCAGGAGTAAACTTTACTCATGGACGTGACATTGGTGGCAGCGGTAGCCTTCGCTTTCCGGAAATCCAGTAATACAATTTGACGTGTGTGCTACGCATGAAGTGCCATCTGATAGGCCGGTTCCAAGGTGTGCAAGCTCAGTGATGTAAATACAAAAGTAATACCACTGTGTGATAGTGTTGAAGACACTCTGAAAGACATATTCTACTTCGAACGCAATCAATGATCTCTGATACACACGAACGTCACAAACGAAACCGTATCTCCAAATCGATATAGCTGAAAAACTGTCTCCTGCTGCTACTACAACGACATATTCATTTTTCACGACTTCGAGTACAACACAACGCACACCGACGTCATCACCGCCTACAGACGCGGAATCGATGGACCAACATGCTCAGGGAAGAATGCAACATTTTCTTCCAATCTCTTTCTTCATCTTCACTTTGTAAGTCGACTAATCCTAGATTAAAATTTACAACATGGCTACCGGAAGCACTTTTCCGCAGCTGCCTCTCAAAGATGCATTGGCTTTGATTCCCACGTTCCATGGCACTAATATGCTTGTATCCGAATTCACAACTAAAGTAGAATGCGCAAAACAAGCTGTGTTAGCCAGAAAACTGCATTTATTCTCCACACTCATTCGCACGAAAATCGAAAGCGACGCAAGTAAATATGTAGTCAGATAATCCGGATTCTCTTCGAGATTTGCTAGACTGCCTAAAACAGGCCTACGCATCGAAACAACACCTCCCAGATATCCGGCTAGACCTCGCACAATCGGCACAGAGGCGAAACAAGAGTGTTCTAGATGACGGTGCTAAAATAAAACATCTGTTGAGACAAGCGTGCAAATCAATAGATGCCTCAGAATCTATCAGTGATGCTCAGGTGCTAAAGAAATATATCAAAGAGACCGCAAGACTAAGATTCATGAAAGGGTTACTAAACAAATTAGAAATAAAAGTGGCTCATGGGAATCCACAAACCCTACAAATGGCTATAGACACGGCGACCAAGACTGGAAAACTATTATCAGACAGACTTAAACTAGCCTCATACCGTGATACTAACTACGAAACACAAAACCATATAAAAAGTAGTATATGTAAATTAAACGATCACATCGATAAATATTGTCCTGAACAACCTTCCGTATCAGTGGTGTGTAGATACTGCAAGAAGGCAGGTCACAGTATAGAAGAGTGCAGAACGAGGCAGCGCAACGACACAACTTGCACGCAGTGTGGTCGCAAAGGCCACTCAAACGATAAGTGCCGCTAAAATCGGTCCCAATATCCCCAGAATCCGAAAAGCCACTAAGATTCGAGAGTTTTCTAAAATAACACTAATCGTCAGCAACAGAGCAATCCCAACACCCGATATCAAGCAAGAGACCCGACAAACCAACCTTTAGACCAGACGCGAAATGACAGTCAACGCTCACAACAGTATAACACACCAAATCCCTTTCAATCGAACTTCAGGGTTAATTACGTAACACAAGACTACCCGAACGAGAATTGCGATGCAGGCGTCCACCTGGAAGTTTGATGCGAAGCAGAGCAACATCGCGAATATTTAGGCAACGCGAGCTATTTAAACGAGTTCAGGGACGGCCGCGCGGACGCATCGACCTCCCTGAAACCGGAGCAGCGTCCAAACCAAACGTCAGCTCCGTGCAAATAGAATCTGGCCCTCTACAGATTCGAACACAATGCCCGCAGTCTTTAAATGGGTACGTGACACTAATAATAGATACTGGCGCTAATATTAATTCGTTAAAAATCGATAAAATCGACCCAAGAGTCCACGTCACAAAGGTGGACATTAGGCAGATTTCAGGGATAACGGAAGAATCCATCAGAACGATAGGAAGTCTCTCCATCGAGTCAGCTAATACACGCCACGAATTCCATCTTGTCGATAACTCCTTCTCTATCATCGAAGACGGTATACTGAGTTCAGACTTCTTACGTTCGGAAAAGGCGACTATCTGTTTCAAAAACAACTACCTTATCTCTCGCGAAACCGGCGTTATTCCCTTTAACAGGCATAGAACCAACACAAAAACACCATCGCGTATCCTCATAAGATCTGTCACACAAACACCGAAGGTTCGAATAACCACCAGTGAACTCACACGACAACCCAGCACATTTATAGTTGACACCGGTGCTGATGTAAACATAATTAAACTCGAAGCAATACATCCGCATGTTCCGTGTAAATTACTGAAAGGTCAGATCCACGTCACCAGTGCTATACATGAGCCAATAAAAGTATTGAGAACAACTAGCATTCGAATCGGTGACAACCTTCGTATATTCCATATAGTCGACGATCTGTTCCCGATACAACAAGACGGAATCTTAGGATCGATATTTTCACGGAACGAAAATGCAACGATATCTTTCGATACAGAAAAAATAATACTGAACAATACCAGTGAACCATTCAAACTCCTAAACGAAGACTACATATTGATACCACCACGAACGGCTCAGGTGATTGCACTAAAAATTTCGAATTCCTCGGTGAAAACGGGATTCATAGAACAGTTGGAAGCAGGCGCTAACATATTCCTGGGACAGGCCCTGGTTACTAACCAACAAGGGTTTGCTTACGTTTATGCAATAAATTCCAACGAATCAGCTGTGGAAATAAGAAGACCAGTCGTAACACACTAGAAGAAGTCGACGAACTCGCGAGCACCGCCACGCTCAGTGCAAAAACACACCTAACGCATACAAGTACTGCAATCAGCGGACAGGTCTTACTAGCACAGGTCTTACATGAAAAAAAAGGGATTGAGAATCGCGTTTTTCCCACATCCCCAAATTACGATTCGAGACGCCTTGACATTTAGAAAGAAAACTCACGATTGGACCATTTGAACGACGAAGAAAAACAATTGATAGTTCATCTTGCTATAGAATTCAACCATTTATTTTTCCTCCCAGGTGACACCGTAAGACATACAAACTTAGTCAGCCATACGATCCCTACTACCAATGACGCACTAATTCATACCAAACAATACAGACACCCAAGAGTACACAAAGATAAAATACAAAAACAAGTGACCAAACTCCTTGATCAGAACATTATCACACATTCTTGAAAAGAAATGGCGAATGGTCATTGACTTCCGGAAACTGAACGAAAAAACCATTGGCGACGCTTACCCGCTACCAAATATAGTCGATATCCTAGATCAGCTAGGCTCCGCGAAATATTCCTCAACGTTCGACCTGGCTTCCGGGTTCCACCAAATTCCAATGCATCCCGATGACAGCGCAAAGACCGCTTTTTCGACTCCTCACGGCTATTTCGAGTATACTAGAATGCCATTTGGCTTAAAAAATGCCCCATCCACCTTTCAACGTCTGATAGATCAGGTTCCATTGGGATTACAGGGTACAGATATGTTTGTCTATTTGGATGACGTAGCCATTTACTCCCGATCCTTGTAGGAGCACGAAACCAAATTTCGGAAACTCATGAAGAGATTGTCTGATGCAGGACTAACCCTGCAGCCAGATAAATGTGAATTTCTGCGTAAAGAAGTAGCATACCTAGGTCACATCATCACTTAAAATGGATTGAAACCTAATCCGGAGAAGATATCAGCAATAAAAAACTACCCAGTTCCCAAGAATCCTAAACAGATCAAACAATTTTCAGGCTTGATAGGCTACTACCGAAGATTCATTCCTAACCCTTCAAAAATTGCTAGACCTATTGATGATTTGCTGAAGAAGAATAGCCCTGAAATGCTATGGACGGCAGAAAATCAATTTGCGTTCGAAACTCTACGCGATAGTCTGTGTCGAGAACAGATACTGCAGTATCCAGACTTCGAAAAACCCTTCGTCCTAACAACCGACGCTTCAAAGTATGCAATAAGAGCAATACTTAGTCAAGACAAAGGTGGCGAGGATTTACTAATCGCGTATCCATCGAGAGTGTTACAAAAGGCCGAAATCAATTACTCGGTGTCCGAAAAAGAATTCGTAGCAGTCGTTTATGCCGTCAAACATTTTTGTCCTTACCTGTACGGTAAAACCTACACCCTGGTAACAGACCATGATCCATTAAAGTCGATCAAAAACGTACGAGACCCGACTTTTCGATTAATGCACTGGAGACTGAAGTTGGAAGAATATTCGTACGTCACAAAACTTAAAAAAGGAATAGCGAACTCCAACGCAGGCGCGCTTTCCAGAAATCCATCTGTCGACTCTCTCCGAATTCTACCTATTACCTCAAAACGGCCACGACCCGATACAGAATGCTCATCTACTGACGCCCACAAGCGCGCCAATGTAGCTCACTAACACCCAACACGTGCTCGCGAACCAGATACGCTATCTTCGTCTACCAGCGCTCAGAAACTCACCAAAATAGCTCAGCAACGCTCAACACGTGCTCGCGAACCGGATACTCTATCTTCATCTACCGGCGCTCACAAGCAAATGAAACATGTAGACCAGCACCCAATACGAGCGTGTGGATCCGCACACGAATCCACCAGCCCATCCCCACGAAGACGAAACAAAGCATTACAAGACACTTCGACTTCCACTCTTACCTCTGACTCAAGTGCCAGTATGACTGGCAATAGCAGCGCAACGGAGGCACCGATCGTAGTCGATAAAACGATCAAGCAATTTACGGAACGAGTTTAACCACTCACCTCATCTAAATCAAACCAAAATTCCGGTCAGCCCCAGGGTCGTAGTATTAAAATACGTGAAGAACAGTCCGACATACTAAATCAGCCGACACCGAAGCCACTACCAGTGAAGGACGAAATCACGCCCCTCGATTCACGGAATTCGTAACAGATGTTAACCACCTACCATTAACGCATAGTAAATTTATTTAAGAGATACGCTCCAATCTCCTCGACAGACAAAACAACCTAGCCCACTGCATCTCGGTAGACTGCAAGACATCACGAGGAGTCGCCGGACAACTAATCAATAGGAAAATAATCACCCGAGATCAACTACAACAACTAGACCCCAAAGTAACGAACGTATTGACACTGCCACATGGTAACCGCCTCATTTACAATCTAGTAATCAAAAAATACCACCACCAGAAACCAACTGAAGAAATACTGTTCAACGCCCTAGTAAACCTAAAGAATTGCTTGGAACAAAAGGAAGTCAAATCGCTCTCGATTCCAAGACTAGGTTGCGGCTTGGATGAATTGGACTGGAACCTTGTTAATCGGATGATTCATTGCATATTTGAAGACTCCGACATAACGATCACCATTTGTGATTATCAAAACCCGACTTATGACTCGCCATCTTCTGAATCTGAAGCAGAAGCATCAACACCCAGAATCCCTACTCCCCCTTCAACTCGTCGGCCGACGCGTCGGACCGGCACTAGGTCAGCTCCAAGACATGCTCCGGTTTCTACTCCCTCGCGCTACCCAACTGATATCTCGGAGAGTGACTCCGTGACACATGATCCGGAGTCAGCTGTTGAAGACACGGATAGCGATGCCTCCGTTGTACCTACGGCAACGCTACCACCTTCATGCTCACAACGTCGCGACAATCCCGAAGAGCGAAAACCGGACCGCCCCTATTGACTATGACAGCTTTTGTTACTTAGATTACTTCATACAAAATCAAAGTGACATATAACCAACACCCAACGTAACCAAAACAAATGACGGACTTCTCATGTTGTGCGACAATTACGCTAATTTCCTATCAGCTAATTGTCGTTGGAAAAACGGACTAGAAAAACAGTTGAGAGACGGAAATCTGATAAGCATGGAATCCTTTCAAAACCAGAATCCAGAAATATCCGACGTAATCAAAACTCGGTTGAAAAACAACAAATACATTTTTTCCCTCGTAGTGAAACCACGTCAATCAGACCCGGGCAGACTTGACGACAGGTTCTACACGTTAGTTGACTTGAGGATTATCTTGTCCGGACTAGACATTTGGTCCATATCATTCTTCATGTCAGGACCAGGAGTAGATGATATTCTACGATCTATCTTCAAAAAACTTATTTATCACATTTTTGCAGATTCAGACATTCGAGTAACACTCAGTAGAAATACTACAATTATACCAGACGAACGATTACGCGACGACATGATCATAGAGTACGACGAGTCACTGATCGAAGGACACCAAGGCGTTACGAAAATTTTCAATAAAATAAGAGAAGAATATTTTTGGCCAAATATGAAAAAGCAAATTCAAAATATCATCAGATCTTGCGGCAGTTGCGAGAGAAAAAAACTAGTCAGGATCGAAACAAAATTACCCATGGAAATCACTGACACGCCCGCAGAGGCCTTTGACAAAGTAGCCCTAGATTTACTTGGTCCACTCCCTGTTACGAAATCGAATAACCGCTACCTTTTGACGATCCAGTGCAATCTGACCATGTTCTTAGACGCCATTCCAATTCCCGATGCTACGCCAAAGACGATAGGGACAGTATTCGCTAACGATTACATCACGCGCTATGGATCTCCGCGAACTATACTCACTGACCAAGGACGAAACTTCATGATTACCGCTTTCAAAAAAATATGCAGGCTCTTCAAAATTGAACAACTACGAACAACCGCCTATAGACCACAATTAAACGGCTCATCAGAAAGAAGTCACCTTGTAATCACGCAATACATCAAACATTACACCAACGCAGTCAAAGATTGGGATGAATTCATACGTTTCGCCATTTTCTGCTATAATACAGCGAAACACGACACTACACATTATTCACCTTACCAGCTGATCTTCGGCTCGGAAGCTAAACTACCGACAGATGCGATACTAAGCAACACATCGACGCATACATACGATACATTCCTCCTCGATCTAATAGCGAATCTCACAGACATCCGTGAAAGCGCCGCGTTGAATCTGAAACATGCTAAACAGAAAAGTGAAGAACACTACGACAGAACGATCAACCCACAACGATTTGAAGGAGGACAAACTGTCTACCTATTGAACGAAACAAGGTCGAAATTCCAAGATCATTATAAAGGCCCGTATGTAATGAAACGAATAATAGAAGACGTTAACGCCGAAATATACCTTACGCTATACAAAACTAAAATAGTTCATCTCAATAAACTGAAAATCGCACATACATAGTAAAATCCCACATTAACCCCTCCAATAGCAAACACAGTACAACCGACAATAACAAGACGCGATTTGCCCAGTAATCAAGCTTTTGCAAACTCAGTAGAATATGTATATCATTACAGGGCCAGTGCGGAAATCACCGACCACGATGAAATACCGTACACAATACAACAACTTGACGTTAATCCCGGCATCCACTTTGAACAAATAAACAATCTACGGACATTCAACGAAGAATAGACGTTGATCAACTATGTGGATCTTGGTAACATGTTATCCCAGTTATTCACAATTACAGACTATGTGAACAAAATACGCGAAAAATGTACTATTTTAGCAAGTAGATGCGATACGAGTGATCACATAGAATTGTTAGCCAACAGAATAAGTACAATCAAAGATTACCAGAAGCAAATAAAATCATTAATTGGTCAATGCACACTTAAGGGGAGATATACACCTAGAAGCCGTAAAAAAAGGTTCTATTTCAATAATGTTTTAAAGAAAAGTAATCATTTATTTTAGATCAGAGTTTTCATTATCTAAAAGTACATACATTCAAATGTATGTCAAATTTTTTTTATGTACAAATATCAAAAAGATACAAGGATATCGTAGGATTCTTGGAGGTCCTTGAAAAAATCGGCGCACACGGTACCCACTGGCGTATATTCAAAAATCATCTGAAAAAAAAAAAAAAAGATTATTAAATAAGATACTATAATCTAGTACTTGTCATAGCCGATTTCATTATTATTGGTTTTTAACAAAATGGCGGCCATTTGAATATAGGTAACGATTTTCGGGCCTTAAACGTGTAATTACTTTGGCTATAAAATGAAGAGTAAGTAACGAAAAAAAAAAAATCCTATGACAAATACTAGGTAATATTATATAGAATGACCACAAAAAATTTCAAAGCAATCGGTACATGGTTTTTGAGAAATTTTGGGTACCGCTTTGAAAAACGTAGTTTTGAGAGAAACACGTTTGAAATTTTAAACTTACATGGAATCATCAATACCAGGCCCATAGTGTAGGTCTTCTACAGTCGACGGAATTCCCATTGCATCTAAAGCTTGTTGCCGACGACGAATTCGACCTTCTTAGGGGGGGAGCACTGTACAATTCTATCACAAAAGAAATCTAACGTTTCCAGTTCTCGGTTATAACTGCCTTATTTTTCGAAGAATTAATTTGCGATTTTCACCAAATATTCTAAGGACCTTAAACTTTCAGAAAATGTAAAAAAAAAAAAAATCGATTTTTTCGATTTTCTAGGTGTATATCTCCCCTTAACAAGGCGCACCGGGAGCTGTCCAAGTTAGCCACGCAACGCGACAAAAGAGGAGCCTTCAACTTTGTGGGAAGCCTCTCCAAATCACTTTTTGGAACACTAGATATAGAAGACGGTGATGACTTGAACCAACAGATAGATCATCTTTACAACAATACAAACCATCTAGCAATCCTGCTAAACAAACAAACAAATATAGTGCAACCGACACTGGGCGCATATCGTAACGAACTAGATAACGTTGCATCCCACAACGAATTACAAGACCGCATATTGGCAACCCCAAACAACCAAGTGACTATCTCGGAAAGATTCATGTCCACAAGCAAGACTGCAATCTCACTTATTAGACACCTCATTGACGTAGACAGATACATAAATAATTACGAACTTGATCTTAACAACCTAATAGACGCTATCCTCTTTGCACAACAAGGAATAATAAATCCAAAAATTTCATCTCCAGAACAAATGATTTCGAGCATCCAACACATTCGATTGCTGAAACCTCTTCTAGAATTTCGAGTTTCCATAGACGCCGCATACGCTGAAGACTGAGTCCGAATATCGAAAGTAGAAATCGCATATTTTGAGCCGCGATTGATTTAAGTCATCTCAATCTTCATATTAAATAGAGATACTTTCAATTTATACCACTTGCTACCCATACCAGTTAGACAATCCTACGACACGATTTCCAACAAGTTCGCATACATTCAACCCAGTGCTGACTATATAGCAATAACACTAAATAGAGCGTCATACTTCTAGCTATCCGAACCGAGAATCAACAGATGTATCCTAACGCAAAACAGATACATTTGCAGGCAAAGTCAACCTCTATTCCACAGCGGAATCCACAAGCTATGAGGAGTCGACTTGTTTCTCCACTCCTCACAATCAGTAACTAAAAATTGCGACGTTAGACTAACATCTTTCGAAGGTACATATTAGACGGAACTTTCCGTCACCAACGCTTGGATATTTTCCCCAGCAAAACCAGAAACCGTACACATATTATGTCCGAACAACCACACCTCGCGAATCGCCATTTCAGAAGCCGAAATATTACGACTAAATAACAAGTGCTCCGGTCACACAGGTGAGGTAACACTCTCCACAACTAGGTATTCGACCTCATCTGAAACCCACTTATACATCCCGAACTTCACCCCCGATCTGGACCGGATATACAAAAACTTTAATTTAAATGAAACCACAAATTTATCCTTAATTGCAATCCCCCACTCCACAAAACCTCGCACATGAATGTACATGCCTTAGCCAATACCGGACTATCGCTGCATGATGTCGTAAAACAAGCTACTGATATCAGCACACACCACCGCACACAGCGCTACATGTTTCACATCAAGGACGCTCTTAGTTACAGCGGTGTAGGTTTACTATCTCTCGCAACCCTATACTTATTCTACCGTCACTCATGCCTCGGCAAAGTCATTACTCTGTGCACACATTGTAAAAATGAAAAAACGAACCAGACATTAAGAGCCAGACAAACAGGGTATGACAATCCAATCGAGCTAAATATTATCCACTAACCTACTTCTTCTGTCCTACCCATTCCCAACGAAGTAGAAATCCATGATGCAGTTCCTTACACACCACCTCCGCTTCCCCTAAACCCACTAGTACTCAAAACCTTACGAAAACCTTATTACAAATAGGTAACTACTATATTGCTACCAAGATCTGCTGTTGCGCCGCCAAACAGACATAAGTAAAATATATGCTTGTGTACACTACTGCATTGAAATGATTGTAATGACGATCTTATACCCTTAGTTGACAATTAGCCCAAAATATATCTACACTCATAACCGATATCATTGTACGAATAGGTCAAACTCTGTATCGCAGAAAAAAAAAAATAGTATTACTTAGGACCCAGCGAATCAAAGAAATCATTGTTGTTCAATCTTAAGTGTACTAACCCGATTCCATGCGCATTAACCCTAGGCGCCTAGCTTGAAACAACATTATGTAACCATAGTATTATAACTATATGCCTCACGCCTATACGCAATCCAGAATATGAACCATACTATCTCAAACATAAACTTACTATTACAAACACTCATCCTCAAATATCCAACTAAGGTTGCTGAACGCATTAATCAATATTCAATCTACATTCATACTGCGACTACATACTTGTAAACACACACCAATTGTTATTTTCATATACATATACGGCCAACATCTTATATTCAGATTATAAATACAATACACTACCTATAATAAGAAAAATTGTAGAACTAATTTTGAGCACATACTCTGAAAACATGTTTCACTACTGTATATGACATTTCCACCTTCTTGCTTTCCATATTCGGGACCATATCTACCGCTTCGCTCTCTCTGAGGGGGGGGGGGGGGGGGGGGGGGGGGGGGGGGGGGTGTTACGTCCAGCATACCACTTCTCTCTATTTTTCCTACTCGCTAACTCTCCCACAGTTCTTACATTAATCTCATGGTCTCTGTCCTGTCCTTTTATCTCTGCGTAGTCTCACGCTATTCACTATCGCGCTTACTCATCAAATTCCATTCCCTACTTCTAGTACTGTCACACCTTTTCTGCACCCGTACGTTTCACGTCTCGAGGGACACTCCTATTCTAACTCTCGACAACTCCACATCTAGACTTCTTATATATCTTTCGTACCACACAATTCATTCCTACCTGTATCTCAAGTTCTACGCAATAAACATATTATCGATATATAAAACATACTCAAGTTTATTCAATCCTCATCCTGATTTCCGGTTGACCTGAAACGTAAAAGCGAAGCCAACCAGGTTACTCCTTCCGCTCAGGAGTAAACTCTACTCACGGACGTAACACATTAATTAAATTTTTCAGAAATGGAAAATATGATTACTAAAAAAATTACATACATTTTTTTAATTATTTGCTGACATATTGATCAAAATAGAAATATTAATCATTGGAAAAATGCTATTTAATGTGCTTTATTTATCGTGATTTGAAACATTCATACAATGGATATATATATATATATATATATACATACATATATATTATAATTTTCAATTAAGTTTCAAAAAACGACAAGTTGAGAAAAAAAAAATATTTCACAATAATTAAATTTTTTGAAAATGAAAATAATTATTAAGAATATCCTAAATAGTTCTTCGATATTTGCTCACACAATGATCAAGATAAAAATATTATTCATCGAAAAAATGCCATTTGATGTGCTTCATGTGTTGTCATTTGGAACATTCATACAATAGATTGGAATTTATTGAAAAGTACAAAGAAAACATACAGATAAATGGATGATTATTTATTTTTTTCCATATTCGTAATTCCTAAAAATAAATTATTTATTGGTTTCAGAAAAATAATTTATTTTAATGAGTTTTTTTTTTTTATCATTAAATTATCTAATTTAATTATCTCCATTGGTATTCAATTTTATCAATGTGTGATTTACATGTATATTCATGAATTAAAATTGAAATTTCTTTCATTCAATAGGACGATGATTAATAAATTCATTATTTATTTTTTATTCGGATGTATATGTATATATGTGTGTATATATATATATATATACACATATACACACATATTTGTATTGAAACATTTCGAGTTTGTTCGCGAGCTAAACTTCGTTAGAATTTCACACGTAATATGTGAGATAACGTAGAGACATCGCACAAGCTGGAATGTTATATTAAATTTGCAAATTTCGTGTCTCTTGGATAGAGCTGCTGGATTCGGTCTCTGGACTCGGAAGGAAGGTGGAGAATGATTACTTGTCGATTGTGTGATCAACTCCCGGAAAAGCTTGAATAGTTTGACCGCTTCAACTTGGTCTTTCGAGATAGCCTCAGAAGTTGTTTCCTCACCCTCATTTGCAAAGGCACTAGTGGGATAAACCCATCATCATAGGCCGTGTAAACGGTTGAGGGTCGAACTTGATCTGTGTGTGAGAAGCACGCATAGATCGATCGCTATGAGAAGATGTCTCGTAATGTGAAATATTTGTTTCCGAGAATGAAGTATTGAAATAATGAGTGAATGTTTTGTTCCCGTGAGGCGGGATAAGAGACAGGATGTCAAGTTTTGAATTTATTTTCCTTGTGATCTTTGAGGAATGTGTGGTTACTTAGAAAGGGATAGTTCTTCCTGACTTACTTTGATAATAATTAGGTTGCCTACGGCAAGACTGAATATTATATATTTAACAGCAAGGTAGTCGGAAGGACTCAGATAATAGTTCGGTTCACCTATGGCTAGACTGAACATTGTTTACGTGATGTCCTGATCGTCAGAGGGACGGTGTTCGACAATGCGGAGTCGTCGCTGACAGTTGGTTTCGATTTTAATAACTATTCGTTTAATTAGTACTAAGACGGAATATTATTTGTGTGATAGCAAAGTAGTCAGAAGGACTTGGATAGTAATTCAGTTTGCGTATGACAAGACTGAATATTGTTGGCGTGGTAGTCAAATGAAAGGAAATTCTACGCAAACATACCTACACTTGTATTAAGACATTTAGTCGTAATGACCGAGACTCTCTACAAGTTCAAGTGCCCTACCTATGGGTCAGAGGATTCTGAGACGATCACCGTACCTGAGCTATGAGGTTAGACGCAATGCTGTTCTTCACTCAGACACGACACCCTAGTACCTAAGGGCTTTTTATTGAAAACAAGTAAAAATGTTAATACGTTGAATGCCCTCTTTTGATGGGAAGTGGTGTGTGAGGATTCCTGGAAGGACAATTCCACGTCTCCTGATCGTGGGTCCGTTGATATCCGGTCCCTCCGTATACGTGGGATGCTCCGTCAATGTAACCGCGGATGGGTCCTCGCGTTGAATCGTGCGTAGATCTACCTGGGCGTGTGGCTCAATAGATGACAGATAGCTAGATCCACGTTTGCACTTGTCTTTTATACTCTCACTGTCTAGTTTCGCCGTTTGCGAGGATAGAGATTGGTCGCGTCTCCTGAAGAAGGGGTACGGTGAATCGTGCGATTTGATCGGATTACCGGTATGTGGTGGGGTTATCGAGTGGGTAGTGAGAATTGGGCTTGTCGCCACCAAGTACGATATTTGGGGGCACGCGCCGAACTCTAGGTGTCGGTACGCCAGCCAGGCGTCCCGTCACAGTATATATATATATATATATATATATATATATATATATATACATATACATATATATATATATATATGTATATATTTTATATATATATTCAAATTTTCAATCAACTGTTACGGGATGGATTGCGTAGGCTCCGATGAGCGATAATCGGAGCTTACTCCACGCCCAGCCGAGGTGTTATTGGGCTATTATAGGGTCTGTTCACGTCGACTTTGCACTCGCGTGATACTACTTCCAATGCAGGAAGTGAATGGAATAAAAAGGGATTGATATTAAGGAAAGGTAAACGATTTAGAGTGTATGATTGTTTATTAGTAGTCAATGCAACGGAGTCGGTCGAGGGAGAAATGTATGGTCTTGGTTTAGAGGGATAGGTGTCTTGCTTGAGCGCTAGGATGGATCTGCTTAGTTTAGCGGGATGTAGAAGGCAAGCTAGCCGCGAGTTACAGTAGAATCTGCTGTCTCGCGGACGATGAGAGTAGACCACAGAGCGCAAGGTAACTAAGAGTGTGTGAAAGGAATGAGAAGTCTGGAGGACGTAACACAACTTCTAAAAAAAAAAATATTTGAAAAAAAAAAATATTTTACATTCATTAAATTGATTGAAAATCAATATAATTATTAAGAAAATTTCATATATTTTTGGATGATTTGCTCACATATCAATAAAAATAAAAATATCATTCATTGAAAAAATGCCATTCAATTTGCTATATGTATTGTAATTTGGAACATTTGTACAATGGATTAGAACTTATTGAGAAGTTTGAAGAAGACATACAGATAGATGAATAATTAATTATTGAATTTCATATTTTTAATTTTCAAAAATAATTATCCATCAATTTAAGAAAAATAATTTCTTTGAAATGATGATTTTTTTTCATAATTCAATTATTTCATTTAATTACCTCTATTTATATTCAATTATAATAATGTATAATTTACCGGTATATAATTATGAATTGTGATTAAATTTATTTTTTTCAAATAGAAGGATGACACATAAATTCATTATTCATGTTTTATTTTGATATCTATATATACATTGTAACGCTAAATTCTGTTACCCTCAGATGTAGACTTACCGTTGACACTTTGGCGCGATTCTCTACTTATCCGCAATATCAAACTATAACAAAACAATTACGTTGGGCGCCAGACGCGTTAGCGTCGATTTTCAAACAATAATGTAAATCAATAAAATTAACACAGAAACGTACAAAGAGATAAATAGAGAACCCGTTGTATGGCTGGCTAGGCACAGGTACGATCGCGTACATCCCGGTAGAGTGGCGGAATTCAAGGCAGCTAACAGTAATTGCGGAATTAAAGAAAATAACAAAATAAAGAATAAACTCCAGGCAAAAGGGAAGATGAACAGGTTAATCGATCATATATTGTCGAGAAGGTTACATGAGTGAGACAGGCAAATAAGATGGTATCGACAGCGGTAGTTAATAAAATAAATAATCGCTGTTCACAAAAATATCGGTAGAATAGCAGTAAACGGTAGCTTTAACACGAGAGACGGTAGCTAATAGAGAAAAATAGACGTAGGTCGAAAGAGGCGATATAATGCAAGATTTGACTTGAAACTACACGTCACTGGGCGACGTGATCTTACCCAAGTTGCAAATGACGCTACGAAAATTATTATTCTGTCAATTAGAACAAGAGGACTTTACTGCGATCGGTATAAAGCAACGTATCGATAGTTCGGTAGATGATACGACAAAGTTACCATAAATTATATCCAGTATGAGAGATTGACATTCAGTAACAATTTACCAAGTCGGCAACCGATCGACTGGATAGCCTTCGGTAGAATTATTCAGAAACGGTAGATTTGACAATTTAGAATTATTACGTACTGGAGAAATTAAATAATGAATTCCTAAATATCACTTTTGAGAGGATACAAAATACAAAATTATGAGAGTGAGAGAATTTCGGAGAGATTACAAAATGGAGAAATACACTACAATACACCGCAATACAGAAGAATAATTCACAGAACTTAAGTTAGCAAAATACGGAGAAATAAATAACAGGCAAAAATAATATAAAATGGTCAATAGTAACAAAGAAAAATGCGGTAATATCTAGGGGTGATTCTACGCTCGCTTGTACTCCATGGAACTCGATATACGATACAATAGGCACAAAAATAAATAAAAATATGATAAGCGATGACAGAAATAAAATATAAAGCACACTACTATTACAAAAAGAGTATGGAATCAAATATGAAGCCAATAGGGCTCAAAATACGATAAAAAATACAGAAGCAGGATAACAGAGATTCACAAATAATTAGAAAAATTATAAATACAAGAGAAGTAATTATTTGGCAGTTACGAGGTCGCTCAGATACGAAAATAATAAATTACTGAAATCATGCAGCCACACGGCGGCTTACTGCAACTCTAGGCCGCGGACCATGATTCACAGAAAACTGGCATCACAAGATGCAACCAAGAAACAATAAATATAATATTAATGACCGAAATCATGCAGCCACACGGTGGCTCAGTGCAACTTTAAACCGTGGTCCATGATTCACACAAAGTCGATGAATACCAGAAGAAAGAATAGAAATTATGAGCAACTTCGTAACGGTACAATTCAAAGGCAAAAGCCTTACCTTAACGGTTGACCTCAGGCACAGAAACTGACTCTATTTTAAATTAAACTTAGAAATAATCAAACGAAAGTAGAAAGAAAGGAAAGGAATTGAATTTATAGGAAGACGTTAACGGTAGTACAAGGATCGAGAGTAGGGAAATACAGTAGATACGATAATGGTAGAATGAAAGGAAGATGGATCGGTAGATGAAATCGAGAGAATAATCGGAAGGATGCGGAAGAACGACGCCGTCACTCAGCAGGTCAAGCGTAGAATAGCAGGTCGTAGTTCAGCTCGCCGATCTCGCGGTTGTCGTGAGGTGATTCTTCTTCTTCTTTGATTGGTCGGTTGACCCCCACCGCAAATAGGCCATCCCCCTGTGGCGAATATTGGTTACTGCGTGGTCATACGTTTTCCAAAATTACCGCTAGATGTGGTGTAATGTGCTGCTCGCGATTTCGTCGTTGACACCAACTCACACGGTTTCGTAGTCGCTTCGCTTTACAGTCCAGGCTGCCTATCATCGGGGACTTCTTTGGCAGAGGCATACACAGGGTGCCTCTCGGTCAAAGTTACCGGGTGGAGGGTGACGCCTCATTGTTCACCTCCACCGGCTTTTGTACAGGCAGTAGCTAGCTACCTGTACTTGAGGTCGTGCAGTCAGACGGTTGGCCAAACCGTGGACCACGACCCACGCAATTAGTCCCTGCCGATAGAAAGGCAGCGTCGATCCTCAGAATGATGGCTTTATCACCCTGGACGTAGTGGTTTGGGGTCGGTCCGGCACCAGGCCGGTAAGTCGGAGGATGGTAGGCTACGGTCTGCCCTTCACGCCATCCTTACGGCATCCGATAGAGCTGGCGGCTGGTTCCTCTTCGAGGAACGGTGCCCTAGGCCGCCGGGAGGATTTTTATCTCCCTGTTCACCGGCAATCGAGGCGATACGGAAGGTTCGGGTGGATGCTACCCCAGGTGTATATGAAGGTGCACCAAGGTAGCCAGTATAGTCTGATGAGACCGTCGGTAGGCGAAGTCGTCGAGAGCTGCAAACGGTAGCTAGTGGTCCCTTGTTGGTCGGAATCGTTGTCGTCCAAGTACCTTGTTAGCGTGCGCCGAAGCGTGAAATAAAGAATTTACAAAAAAGAATTAGTTAAAAGTAGTTATTGCCTATTTTGTATCGAGTTCGGTTGGAGTACCATGCTGAGGACGCATAAACTAAAAATAATAACGGTTGTGTGCCCTTGTGACGGGCGATTCTGAAACGCCACGTTACAACATATATTATAACGTCCAATTAACTTTACGAAAAAAAAAAATCGAAAAAAAAAATTTACAATAATTAAATTTTTTGAAAATAAATGTAATTATCTGAGAAATCCTATATTTTTGAACTATTTGTCACATATTAATTAAAATAGAAATATTATTCATTGAAAAGATGCCATTTAATGTGTTTTATGCATTGTACTTTGGAACACTTATAGAATGGATCAGAACTTATTGAAAAGTTCAAAAAAAACATACAGATAGATGAATAATTAATTATTCAATTACACATTTTTAATTTTCAAAAATCGATTATCCATTAATTTGTTACGTCCTCCAGACTTTTTATTCCTTTTCCACACTCTTAGTTACCTTACGCTCTGTGGTCTACTCTTATCGTCCGCGAGTCAGCAGATTCTTCTGTAACTCGCGGAAAGCTTGCCTTCTACATCCCGCTAAACTAAGCAGATCCATCCTAGCGCTCAAGCAAGACACCTATCCCTCTAAACCGAGACCATACCTTTTTCCCTCGACCGACTCCGTTGCATTGAGTACTAATAAACAATCATATACTTTGAATCGTTGACCTTCCCCTAATACCGATCCGTTTCTATTCCATTAACTTCCTGCACTGGAAGTAGTGGCACGCGATTGCATAGTCGACGTGGACGGACCCCATAATAGCCAAATAACACCTTGACTGGGCGTGGAGTAAGCTCCGATTACCGCTCATCGGAGCCTACGCATTCTACCCCGTAACATTTTGGTGGCAGCGGTTTTGCCCGTCGACCTACCCGTCAGTGCAGTGCTGCATGTTTTCTACGAAAGTGTTCAGTGCTCAAAATTTCTAACGCCGTACCAATCAGTGATAGCCGTGTGACAAACGAACTCTGGCCCACAAAGTACTGTGACAGGCATGCAGAACCTATTCAACTCGCCACGGACACATGCTCTGCAAAGAGTCCCCAATTTCATTAACTCCGTCACATTTTGATACTATTGAAATTCATCGATACGTTTGACGTCGAATGACTGAGTAACGAGTGGAAATTCAGTGCGATAGCCAAGTTAAGCCGCACACCGCATCTGAACACATCAGCTTTCGAACTGACAAATATTGAATGGACCCTTCCCGCTCATTAGGACTCCTGCAACCCTGTTAAGACGAGAATCTGGACCCGGAAGTGGCATCGCCCTGAGACCTGGATTACCACAATTATTCATCAACACGCCACGGAGTACCTCATCTATACCCTTCTCGTCCCGACGCATGACGTGTATCGCCTCTTCAAATTTCACTTGCGTCCAGCTGCCTACAACCATGCTGTACCCTGTTCTTGCGTTCACCTCTGCCCTGTAAGTCTACTCTAAGTCTCAGTGTTGAGTTGATATTTTTATTCCTGTACTTGCAATACCCTGCTTAAATCAACGTGGCACCAACTAACGGAACAGGTTCATATTTTTGGTCCGTGAAAGATGTCTTGCCGACAATCCCCCCTTTCGACGGTCACAACATGCCCTTTGACTCGTTTGTAGAACAATTACGTCACGTAGAGACTCTTATAAAAGCTTCGGATAAAATGACTTTCGCCAAATTTGCGCAATCAAAGGTTACAGGCCCCGCTTCCCAATATTTGATAGGCATTAACTGTAATGACGTCGAGGACCTCATAACTGCCGTCAGCCGAGCATACCGCCCTGATATTTCCGTACGCCAGTTATCCGCTCAATTAGATGAAATTACACAACAACCATATAAGCGCATCATAGATTACTCGTGCAGAATAAGAGCAATATCAAAAGAAATAAGCACAGCGATCATAGCCAAGCACCCACCAGATTTAGCAACGCTTCTACTGAACGATCTGAAGAAAAATACCTCTAGATGGTTTATTAGAGGGCTTCGGCCAGAATCGGAGTGAAGAATCGCTACTATCAGACCATTACCAACCTTCGAAACTGCCGTCAGCATCGCCGAAGGTGAAGAAGCTGAGCTCATTAACCGTCAGATGCAATTCTCTGCACAATATGTTACGCCCGCTACACCCATGTGCCTGCCGTTACCCCCCCATACTGCTCCTCCGTCTCAGGTGCCCGCCGCGGCCTCCTCTACCCCCCCCCCCCCCCCCCCTGATGTCATTGCCCACACCTGGTTACGCTTATCAACCAGCGCCTCGTACCGAGCCCAGACCTTACACCCAAGCGCTCGATCCAAATACCTGTTTTGCTGGCCACGTTAATGCTCTGCCCAGCAGTTGTGAATTTTGTAACCACCAGGGTTACTCCATCACGGAATGTCACCGTCTGAAAAGTGAAAGTTATTGTACCAAATGTCGCAGAATGTGCCACTGCCACAATGAATGCTACATAAACCAAGAACTACACTGCGACAATTGTAATCGCAGAGGCCACACAGTAGACCGATGAAGATCCTCTCCGCGTGATAATCAAGGCAATGCAGGCTCAAATAAACAAATAAACGGGAACGTCGACCGCGGGGAGAACGCGCCCGCGAGCAATGCAAACAACCAGCGTTCCGATCTTCTGGTCATACCCTCGTAACAGCTTCAGCTGACCCTCCACTGATTTCGATCGACACCCACGAGCTAATAAAAATATCTACATTTATTATTGATAGCGGTGCAGACGTCAACTTGGTCAGAAAAAGTTCCGTTAGGCCCCTCGTACGATGAAAAACCGACGAACGTTTGACGCTGACTGGTATAACAGACAAAAAGACGCAAACCATCGCAAAAACTGAAAAACGTTTGAATAATCAATTCCATACCTTTCACTTGGTTCCTGACTCGTTTCCGATTCTGCACAACGGTATCTTAGGCGAGCCCTTCTTACGAAAAGAGAAAAAAACTATTGCTTTCAACTCAAACTCGGTGATGCTCGGAACCTCATTGCCAATCCACTTTGATGAATTCGATGAACCCTTGTCCGCGCCCGAAAAAACGCGCGTAATTACAACGCAGTCCCGTACCGTGAAAGCCATCCCACTAATAGTCGCAAACCCAGACACTAAAGTAGGCTACCTTAAACGCGTTGATTTAGGCAACAATGTTCTATATGGTGAAGCGTTAGTTGAAAACCAGAACGGCATCGCTTACTCGTACGTGTTGAATTGAAATGAATCTGCGGTAAAGATAAGACTCCCAACAGTAACCCTCGACAACTTTGACAAGCCACCGAGTACGGTCATGCCCATCGCTACGCCGACTGCACCGAGTAACCATCACAGTGACGCCCCCGCCACGTTTGAAAGTCCCATGGACCAAGTCCTCGTAGGCCTACAAGGTAACGAGATGTTCGTATATTCAGATGACAGTTATTTACGCTTGAAACTTGCAAAAACATGAAATCAAATTTTGGAAATTAATGAGGCGACTGACCGCTGCTGGTTTAACTTTACAGCCAGACAAGTGCGAATACCTGCGCAAAAGAGTCGTTGACCTCGGACACCTTATAATTGAGTCAGGAGTAAAATCTGACCCTGGTAAATAGATAGCTGTAAAAGAATATCCTGTCCCTAAAAGTCCCAAAATTGTTGGACAGTTCCTTGGCCTTTTAGGTTACTACCGAAGATTTGTTCCAAATTTTAGGAAAATTGCTGAATGCCTTAACAATTCAACGAAGAAGGATACCCCTTCCATCTGGACGTCTGAACAACAGTCTGCCTTCGAAACCTTACACGATTGTTTATGCAAAGAACCAATTCTACAACACCTGGAATTCAGCAAATCATTTGCGCTCTCTACAGACGCGTCAAAATTTGCGATAGGTGCAGTTCTTAGTCAAGATGAAGACGGTACCGACGTACCAGTAGCATACGCATCCCGAGCCCTCGAGCCCGCCGAATTAAACTTTTCAGTGCGTGATAAAGAATTCTTAGCCGCCTACTGGAGTATGAATCACTTTCACCCCTGCATCTATGGTCAGAAGTTTACTTCAATGACAGAATAAGAGCCACTCAAATGGGTAAAGAGCGTCAAGAAGCCTAATTCCCGTTCATTACGATGGAGGTTAGACCTGATAAAGTACGACTTCGATACGAAATTCGAGTCCGGAAAATCTAATACAAACGCTGATGCTCTGTCTAGAAACGCACCGCCCGACACCGCTCAAATTCTTCCTATAGATGCAATACGCCCCCGTCCAATGACTGAAGCCTTTAGCGAATAATCAAAAAAACGCACTAAAAAGACTCATCAGTACCCCAGACGCCCTCGACATACCACAGACGAGTCCACCAAGCTAGCTCCGCTGAAACACCCTAAACTCTCACAACCCTGTAAGATGGTATACTCCTCTGGTTCCTTTGACTTCTCTGATTCCTCTGATCTCTCCGACGATGAGCATAGCGATAAAGAAATCCCCGTTGCTCCTCAACACCCCCTTCGTTACCACGGCACCGATCCCAGTACGTCGCCAACCCAAACGCCGTCACGAAACAAATTCTTCAACAAATCCTGGGCCTCATAATAGACCATTCCAGAGCTATTTTTCAGATTCTTCCCTTAGCTCGGATGACTTACAGACCCCAGAAACTGAATCAGGAACTGATGACTTTTGTCCAGCCGCCGATTTACCGGGCCCTTCTTATAGCGATTTCCTCATAGAAAGCGAAACTTTTCCTCTCATGCGTGATAGACGTATCAAAGAAATACAAGCTGACCTATTACGGCAGAAGGATAACTTGGCTCATTGCATATCGGCTGACTGCCAAATGTCAAAAGGAATCGCTTCAGCACTGACAGAACGTAAATTCATGAACCGCGAACAACTCAGAGAATTCGACCCGACTGTGACTGACGTTATTTTTGTAGTCCATGGAAACCGAAAAATCTATAACCTAGTTACAAAGCCCAAATACAGTGACAAACCTTTGCCCCACGTTTTTTTTTGACACCTTGGTCAACTTCAAGAAAACCTTGCAGGAAGATAGCGTGACATCCGTCTCGATACTATTGATAGGTCGTGGACTCGACAAACTAGAATGGAGCGCGGTACGCAGAATGATTCATTATGTTTTTGAAAATTCGAAAATGAGTATCACCGTTTGCAGCCTCGACTCTCCGCTTCCTGCCACCGCGTGCCCCTGCATGACACCCACACCCGCTTATACTAACCCCCCTGACCCTGTCCCTACCACATCTGGATTACCCCCCCGCCACCATTTGCGAAAGAAATCGGAACGTCCAACTAAACCTTTAAGACCTCGTCCGATTTCATCTCCACCCCCATCCACTGACTTCATTATGCCCCCCCCCCCCTCTATCTGGCCACGGCATCGTGCTAGGAGATACCCCCCGCTACTTCCAGGCCGACCAACCCTTCCTTACACCTCCGTTCCCCTCCCCCCTCGCCACTCACACCCACCTCTGATAACGACGACAGTTCTGACTTGCTCACTGACACTGAATACTATACGTGCACTCAACAAATCGACTTTCATACGGAAATTACTGACAATAACCATGACAGTGCTCTCAACACTAGCGATGATCAAATTAATGACCCTTACGGTTTCGCATATTTCGTTCACAACTTGGACGACGTACCAGTATCAGACAATGTCAAAGATAACAATCATGGACTTTTGATGCTCAAAACCAACTATGCGCACTTCGTATCGACAGACTGCGCTTGGATCAAGGGTATACCAGCCCAACTTTCCGACGAGAATATCGTTGACCCGAAAGTAGTGATGAGGCCTCGTTCACAAAGATTTGATATCATTGGATCTAAGCACAATAGTCGATGTATTTTCACCCTGGTTTTGAAAACAAAAGGCTCAGAGAAAAGCAACTTATACGATATCTTCAAGCTATTGTCCAAACTCAAAACGGCTTCGGCCGATTCAAACCTGAAGTCTCTTGCCCTCCTGATAACCGATGACAGTTAAGACGCTCTCGATCCCCGCGTTTTTTGGAAACTACTATCCTTTATTCTCGCAGACTTAGAAATACAAAGCATGCTTTGTCGGAACGCGACAGTCATCCCAGACGAATGGTTACGGAAAGAAACAATCAGAGAATGCCACGAATCGTTAGTCGGCGGTCATCAAGGTGTCACTAAAATATATAACCGCATTAGACAAAAGTATTTTTGGCCCCGTATAAAAGAACAAATCCAAGATTCCATAAGAACTTGCGAGAGTTGCCAAAGAATAAAATTCGTCAGAGGAAAAGCCAAATTGCCAATGATGATAACGGACACGCCTGCCGATGCATTCGACAAAGTGGCATTAGATATTGTTGGACCTCTACCCCTCACTAAATCGAATAACAAACATTTCTTGACGACACAATGCAATTTGACAAAATTCATGGACGCCATCCCTTTACCTGATTCCACCGCCAAAACGATAGGCGCAGCATTCGCATAAAAATACATTTCACGTTACGGTGCTCCTCGAGCAATACTTATATACCAAGGACAGAATTTCATGAGCACAGTCATCAAACAACTTTGTAAACTTTTTAAAATTAAGCAAATACGAACCACAGCTTACCGCCCACAGTCCAACGGATCGCTAGAACGCAGTCACCTTATTCTCACTGAGCACATCAAACACTACACGGATGCTGGTGAAGACTGGGTCGATTACGTCCGCTTTGCAATTTTTTGTTATAACATCGTTAAGCACAAAGATACTAACATCACCCCCCAGCAACTAAGTTCCGGCTCTCAAACCAGACTCCCAACAAACGCGAACCCTGCCAGCACGTATACCCGTTTCTACGATTCCTTCCTTCTAGATTCAATCGCTAATCCATCCAGCATACGAAGACACGCCGCGTCCAACCTACAACAAGCAAAGCATTGTTCCACGACGTATCACGATCGTAATGTCAACAGCCAAACTTTCTCAGCAGGTCAAAAGGTCTATCTACTAAATGAAACCCGATCCAAATACGACGATCACTATAAAGGAGTGTATACGATTAAACGTACGATTGACAATATTAATGCTGAAATTCAGATTACCCCCCGAATAACTAAAATCGTCCATTTTAATAAATTGAAATTGGCACACCTAATCGACTAATTGACCTGGACCGACGCTTGAACGAATACGAACTTGACCTGTCCTGCTTAGTAGACGCTATCCTCTTCGCCGAAAAAGGTATTATCCACCCCAAAATTATATCACGAGAACAAATTGTTTCCAGCCTCAAACATATCCCTTACCCGTGTCGTACAAAACCCGAAATTCCTACGCGCCATGCCATCCACCACCCGCACCTAGAAATAATACTATTTCCCGATGACCTGCCTCCTCGCTCTTCGTCGCTGCTCCGGACGCAATCGGAAATTGAAATGACGGAACTAAGCATATCGAAGCCACGTAAATTGCTCCCCGAGCGAAGCCCTAACGATAGCTCCGAACCACTTGAAGTATGGCGCTAAGCCCTCCGCTATTGGCAATCGTATTCTTTTATTGCCTTGTTCTGCCCGTAATAATCTGCAGCCATAATATAATCGTCAGCATGTTGCATAAGTTTCGTTTATGATTTACACAATATCTATCATGTATACCACCACATTTATAAGATGTCATTTAGGAAAACTTTGTTCAAATGTATACTAACCCACTTGAACGCGCACCAATATCTAGGCGCTAGATTGTAAGACCTTTCTTTGTAATATTTTGTGAGTGAGACAGTACATTTCGTGGCATTCCACTTGCTCCCGAACATCCTATTCCGTACCCTCACCGAATGTTCTTCACCAAGGGGGGGCATGTTACGTCCTCCAGACTTCTTATTCCTTTCCCACACTCTTAGTTACCTTAAGCTCTGTAGTCTACTTTCATCGTCCGCAAGTCAGCAGATTCTTCTGTAACTCGCAGCTAGCTTGCCTTCTACATCCCGCTAAACTAGGCAGATCTATCCTAGCGCTCAAGCAAGACACCTATCCCTCTAAACCAAGACCATACCTTTTTCCTTTAACCGACTCCGTTGCATTGACCACTAATAAACGATCATATACTTCAATCGTTTACCTTCCCTTACTACCGATCTCTTTGTATTCCATCCACTTCCTGCACTGGGAGTCGTAGCACTCGAGTGCATAGTCGACGTAAACGGACCCTATAGTAGCCAAATGACACCTTCTCTGGGCGTGGAGTAAGCTCCGATTACCGCTCATCGGAGCCTACGCAATTTATCACTCAAAGAATTAAAAAAAAAATAATTTATTGAAATTATTTTCTTTTAATCGATATCAAATTATGCTATTTAATCACCCCCATTTATATTTAATTATATTATTGTATGATTTACATATATATTCATGAATTCGAATTAAAATTATTTTCATTAAATAGGAGGATAATAAATGAATTTATTATCTATGTTTCATTTTGATCAATCAATATATGATATAATTTCCAAATAACTTCAAAAAAAAGAAAATTTTGGAAAAAAAATATTTTACATTGATTAAATTTTTCAAAAATAAATAAAATTAGTAAACAAATTTCATATGTTTTTCAATTATTTGCTCACATATTAATTAAAATGAAAATATTATTTATTAAAAAAATGCCATTTAATGTGCTTTATGTATTGAAATTTGGGAAATTCATACAATGAATTTAAACTTAGTGGACAGTTTGGAGAAAACATACAGATAGATAAATAATCAATCATTTGATTTCATATTCTTAATTTCTGAAAATTAGTTATTCATTAATTGAAGAAAAATAATTTTGTTGAATATATGATTTTTTTTCCATTTTATTAATAAATCATTTAATTCAATCACCTCCATTCACATTCAATTGTATAAATGTATAATTGATATATATATTTCTAAATCATAATTAAAATTATTTTTATTAAATAGAAGTGTTATGCCCCGACGTACCGCCTTGGCGTACCTCATTTAAAATTCCATTTCAGTTCATTTCTTTGATTTCTTCAATGTACAGATATTGCTTCATCAAAATCTTATATTCTTATAACGGCGAGTTCCACCCTTCCCGGCAAAAGTCACGTAGAGACCAACAATGATCCCTAGTATAAGGTTCGACTTTCTTCTATTTTACTGGTACCAAGAACGGAGATAAGGGACTGCTAATCTAGCATCAGTAGCGCTCAGTCTAAAAATAACCCTCTTTTTAAGTTGAAACTATAACGAATAACTGGAATGATCCACTACCTTTGGAAACACCAAATTGAAATAGATTACTCATTAGGATGTTTGAAAGAATGTGTGAACATTGTATGTAAATATTTCTTGTTCATAGTTTTAATGTGTCACCGACGAGATTGAGAATCGAAGAGCGTGAAGTAACGCTGACCATGTGGATTTGGGTGCCAGGAGGTCGCCCTTGCACCTCATTGCCTAATTACCGATGTAACTTATTACAACTGCAGCTCCTTGAACCCTCGGGCCAAAGAAGCCGCGTCTTTCGTCTGTCAAGTCGCGAGGTGCGTGGACGTCAACCCGTATCAGCCCTTCTTGAGCAATAGTAGCGTTCGGAAAATCTTAGTTGTGACCGGCCTAAAGTCTCGCGCTAATTCGTCAAATTCGAGCATTCAGTTATTCCGTTAGCTGCAAAAGACTCACTATCTTTTACGTTTCCATCTTTTCTGTGCTATACTAAATCTCATCATTTCGAGAATAGACATTTTTATGCCATTCCATTTTACGTAATTGAATTGAGTTCGGCCCTGATTCAACCGAATCAGGTAATTTTAAGTGTTGATAATGATAACTACACTATCATTTTTAATAAATAATCTTTGGAATCATTTTCAACATATATCAAAATCAACAAATTGATACTTTCAACTATAGCTTTCGATAGTAAGTTATCATTCTAAATCTACAAAGACTAAGTGCCCGACGTTCAACATCGTTCGATTGATCAACTCTTCCGAACTTGAGGTAAGGCCCTGGTCCAGAATTCTACTGACGCAGACCGACACGATCCGACGGCTCTAAATCTCGTCGACCGATTCACCTAAAGATAAGTCAATCCGAGTGTTAATCTTCGAAATTGAACGAATTCTAGTTTCACTTTTATAATCAAAATTTACTTCCGTAATATTCATTCAAAGGCAAGTCTAGAATTGGTGGCAAGCTTTACTACTCCCAATTAAATCATACTTATTGTTTTCAAGATTGAACGAACAGGAATTAACAACAGGATATATAATTGATTCAAGATAATCTAAAAAAAGAGATACAAAATCGAATAATCACGACCGGCCAGTTCTAACCATCGTTCAGAGTAGATGTTCCAGGTACCAAATAATAATATCCTTTAAAATAGAATAACATATAATTTGTCGAAACCCGCAAACGTTCAAATTGAGTGATTCTATAGCTTCTCTGCATTTGAATATAAATTCGTCCGTCGGCGTGGATCGTTATATAAACTCAAACGCTTTATCAATTGTTAATTTCGGTTTTTGTGTCATTATCACCATTTATTTTTATCGGACATTTCAATTACCTAATCATACAGAATATACTTCATTTTTTACCAGTTAAATCATATTAAACCATTTATTTTGAACGACCTTTTTCCCATTTTCATCAGTATAAAATTGCCTCAACAATTCAAACAAACCTCACAGACCTGTACAGGACTGTAGCAACACGATCCTACAAATTACCGGATTATCGAAAGGTAGGTCTTTCTTAGTTTTAATATTTATTCATTTTCGTTACATGGGAGCTTGATTATTCAATTAATCATTAACTACCACCGCTCAGTACACTCTCACCCCCACGTAACACAAGAATTGGAGGCAGCGGTGGGATATTGCTGCTAAAGTTAGATTTGTTTGAATAAAAAAAAAGAAGGAAAAGAAAAAAAATTTTTGTTCATGTGTCGAATTTGAAAAACTGGTCAAACGCATGAAAAACAAAAGCAAGGTATCTTTCTTTCTAGATAATGGTTATACAATCTACCAAAATTGTGCATGAAACTCTGCAAATTATTACTTGTGTATTTGTATGTATATGTCATAATATCCTGATATCGTGTATTGCCGAATTTTCCACTAGTCATTTGTGTATTAACTGTGTTCTCAATATTTGCCTTGAATTGGCCTGAATTATTTCCTGTGCATAAACAACCCTTTACGATTTTGAAATGCCTAACGACACGGGAAATCAGAGCGCGGAACGAACAAATGTATCCGCCCCAGACGCAAGTAATGCAATGATGACGTCAATGGCGAAGTGCTTTGCGTTGCAGCATAGCACATTAAATATTCCATATTTTGACGGGAAAAACATTCGTGCGAAAGATTTCTTACAAGTCGTGCAGAACGGTTCAGTGTATGTTCCGCCGAATTCAGGAAGCGCATACGTGAAGTGCGTTCTAGGAAAATTGCAAGGTGCAGCTCGTGACAGTACATATGGCGAAACTTTCAATACGGTCAATGAATTAACAAATCATCTGAGAAGTCGATTTGCATCTGAAAAGACTTATCCGTATTATCAACAAGAGATCGCGAATATACGGACGAAACGTGATAAAAACGTGAGCAATTTCTATGATCGATTAAAAATCTTGGTCAGTGCAGCTCGGGTAGCTTTAGAAGACGAGTACGGAAAAACTGACGTCGACGCGGTAATGAAAGTACTACAAGTGAACGCGTTGGATGCTTATATTCGAGGACTACCTGAAGCTATCGAAAGATATGTTGAAGGACGTGTAAAGACATTGGAAGAAGCGTTTGAGTTAGCGCGAAAAACAGAAAATCGTATGTGTCAGGGACTGATATCTTCCGGAGAAACACAGAGAGTACAAATTCCGCGACCAAACTCTCCACTGAACTATAACCAAAATAATGCGCCGCGATTGTACTCGAATTACGGCATATCAGACGGAGCGGAGACACGCGCTAGAAGCCCGTCACCGAACGCGGCGATGTACAGACCCCCAACGGCAAACGTCACCGATCGACAATCACCCGAACCGAGGGGTTGTCAACCATACGGCATGCGCGCTCACTCCCAGTTTCAGCACCAGAAACCGCGTGGTTATCAATATCCGCCTTATTTTCCAGAACACCCGTATTATTATCCGCCGATGACATATCCGTATTTACCACCTTATGGATATCCGCCCACAATGAATCCTGCATCGTTTCCACAGAGATCGGGATCGCCGGGAGCAAATTTGAATACGAGCAGATCGAATTCGCCAAATTCAAACACCCGTTTACACAACCCGAATCAGCAGTCCGGCTTTAACCAAGCAAGGTTTGATAATTCGAACGTCAGAACACGGTCACCATCTCCGCGTAGAACGTCCGAAACAGCTGAGTCTCTAAACTTGAACGCGACTTGTCGTCCGGACCCGACGACGAGGTACGTGACACCCGAGCGTCAACCGACGGAACCGCTGGCCGGTGCGTCGATACGTGCGAACCAGATCGAGAATCGCCACTGATCAGGATGACAGCTCCTGAATTAAAAGAACACCTAGCTATTTTTCTAATCGACACCGGTGCAGATATTGGTCTAATCAAAGATAATGTTTTACATCCTGACGTTTTAATCAGTATACACGAAATTTCTACGATAACGGGAATAACAACCGACAAAGTTGAAATTTTGGGAATAACAAATTTGACTTTACAAAACGAACCAAGTAAATTTAACGTCGTACGTTCAATCTTCTTGCTAAATTGCGACGGTATATTAGGTGAAGATTATTTGCGCGAGCGTAAGGCTGAAATCTCTTTTACACATAACACCTTGGTAACGAAAACGGACCCGACTAGACCGATACGATTTACCGGATACGAAGAACATTCCGATACCGAAACAAAACCGCAAAAACGATTCTTTAAAATTCGTGCGCGCACAAAGCAAGCCATTGGCATTGGCGTAATCAGTTGTAATCACAAAAGAAGCATATTTGCCACGCGTAGAAACCGTAGACGGCGTATACATTGGTGAGGCTGCAGTCTCGGTACAAGATGGCGTATGCCATGTTCTTGCAATTAATACCTTGGATAGAGATATTGGGATAGAGATTCCACCACAGAAAGTGATACCTTTTGAATATCACAACTTTCCGGAGGAGCATGAATATCACGATTCAAGTTCAGAAGACTTAGATTTAGAACCTGTAGTGCCTGATTGATTTACAGAAATTCAATCAAAATTGCATTTAAATCATTTAAATATAGAGGAACGCGACCACGTATTAGATATCATTGAGGAATTTCCAGAATTATTTCATTTACCTGAAGGTAGATTGAAATCGAAACCCGGCATTCAGCATCGTATACCAACCAAGGATGATATACCGATGAATACGCGTTAATACCGGTTCCCTCCAATTCACAAAACCGAGATTGTTAGCCAAATCAAAATTAAACTTGACAACGGAATAATAGTTCCTTCAAATTCACCGTATAATTCACCCGTGTGGATTGTACGCAAAAAACCCGATTCTGCGGGTAGAAAACGATGGCGCATGGTAATCGATTTTCGGAAATTGAATGAAAAGACAATTGGGGACGCGTATCCATTACCTAACATTACAGACATTCTTTATCACCTCGGTGAAGCGCGATTTTTTTCAACTTTCGATCTTGCCAGCGGTTTCCAACAAATTGAAATAGACCCTCAAGATAGAGCAAAAACCGCATTCACGACACCAAACTGTCATTACGAATATCTCAGAATGCCTGAAGGGCTTAAAAACGCGCCCGCTACATTTCAAAGATTAATGGATCAAACATTACGTGGACTACAAGGTGTCGAAGTTTTCGTTCATTTAGACGACATCGTAGTTTATGCAAAGAATTTAGAAGAACACGGCAAGAAAATTCGCCGGTTATTTAACAAATTAAAAGACGCTAGATTAACGTTACAACCAGATAAATGTGAATTCCTAAAAACAGAAGTGGCTTATTTAGGCCATATTATTGGCAGATCAGGAGTTGGACCGGACCCGAAGAAAATTACCGCGATTCGACATTTTCCACAACCTAAAAGTCCTAAGAACAGTAGACAATTTCTGGGACTCGTCGGTTACTACAGGCGTTTTATTAAAGATTTTGCGGCAGAGGCTAGGCCTCTTACGGACTTATTGAAGAAGTAATCACTATTTATTTGAGGAAAAGATGAAAAGAAAAGTTTCAAAATTTCAAGGAAGTATCTATGCCAATATCCTATCTTGCAGTACCCAAATTTCAAGAAGCAATTCACGATAATTACCGACGCATCCGACTATGCAATCGGAGCCGTTTTGAGCTAGAAAGTGGACGGTTGAGACATGCCGGTCGCCTACCTGTCTCGTGCTCTGAGCAAAGCGAAACAAAATTATTTCACAACTGAGAAAGAGTGTTTAGCAGCTCTATATGCTGTACAACATTTTCGACCTTCCTTTTATGGCCGGAAATTCAGACGGGTTAGTAATCATAAGCCATTACGCTGGATCGACTCGATTAAAAATCCGGGACAGCGATTGATAGGATGGAGGCTCAAGTTACGAGATTAGGAATATGAATTCAAACACAAGGCTGACGACTGAACATTAACGCAGATGGATTGTCGCGCAATCCAGTCCCTATTACCGACGGCGTTAACCAATCGTCGGAGTCATCTGATAGTGTAAACGATAGTGACAATCTAATAATTGAATTTGTAGACTTATTTCCAAAACATTCAGACTATTTGAAAATAACTAGAACAGCTGATATTGAAAATCCAAACATTATTGAAGTACACGAAAGCGTTTTTTATAAACTTGACAATTATGCGCATACTGTTTCGGTAGATCTTGAAATGAGTTGCGGTACAGCAAGCGATTTTAGGAAAAAATATGGGGTACCGGAACACCTTCGCAGTCAAGCCGATATGCATTCAGTAGCTAAATTAGAACTACCACATCAGAAAATTTATTATGTTACGACAAAATTAAACTTTTGGGACGAACCAGAGTGTGAAGACATGTACCTCAGTCTGATCAATTTTCGAAAATCTCAGAGGATGACTCAGTTAAAACAGTTAGAATACCTAGAATGGGATGTGGTCTAGATGAATTAGCATGGAATGATGTAAGAACCATGTTACGATTCATTTTTGGAGAAACAGGAATCAAAATTTTTGCTTGTACAAATTTAAAACTAATAGAAAATCAAAAACTCCAAACGATATTTGCTATTATGGACCCTTGGTCAAACTTGAAAGTCAGGACTAAACGCAACCAATGAAACACATTACCCATTGATTCTAAAATTTTAAAATTACCTGCTCCAAAAATAAATCGACCATTAGCTAGATCAGACTCACAAGGATACGTTTTCAGGTGTTCCCCCCCCCCCCCCCCCCCCCCCCCCCCCGATTTCGATGAAACTCTGGTATGTTATAGAGGGTCAAAATCGATGACATACGTATTTATTTTTATCGGTCAAAACTCATTTTGAAGGGGTGCAACACTCCTCCAAAGTTGACCACCTCCCAAGATGATTTTTCTGTTTTGCATACAAAAAGGGGATTTTGATAACTAATAATGATAGTAATGAATACCTTGTCAAAAGTGATGAAAAACACACTTCGAATATTCTCAAGAACTCTTAATTTTAGGGGTTAACTTGTATATATACAAAGTTCATTTTTTACATTAGAAACAAGATGTTCATCAGAGTTCAATTAATCCAACAGCACTGTGAAGAGTATGCAAGAATACAGAATACGTGCTTTCGATTTTTTCCCAAAAACTGAATTCTTATCGACGTTTTTCCCAATATTGCGGATTTTGTCTAGTATTTAGCCATGAATCATTGAATAACATAGTTTGAGGCTCGCATTCATTCTGGCATCGCTCTCTTATCATTTTACTGTTTTATCATTTTTTTCAAGTAACGTAAATATTTTTCATTTCAAGCAGACTATCAACTACTCGAAAATTCGATGTGTGTCATATGTAAACAAGTCATACCTCTACTTGAATTAATTCTATGGCACAGATATTCAAGGGGTAAAGGCTGGGAAAAAGATGAACAAAAAACAAGTAGTGATTATTAGCCATTTTGCATTGAAAAAATAAATAAAGGAATTTTCTTTTGTTACTTTGATTCATACACTAAACACACCTGTAAATAGTTTTGTAAATAAATTACGTTTTTATATAATACAAAATTGTTGAATATGCACATGATTCTACTTCCTCTACCGTGGCCACACCCTTTGAACAAAAACAAGTTTTAAGTTTATCTATAAATCGCTTTATGGATGATAGTCGGTACAATAATGATATTCATCAGAAAAATGCTGTAGGCAAAGTGATTTTTTACATCAAGAACATCTGATTACTGCGACATTCGTGCAACCTTCGATTTCACAATTCGGATTAGATGACTGTCCAAATGCAAAATCGACGGGGTTATCAAATTCATCAGGTTTCTTTGCAATGAACCCGCTTTTACCCCACGCATAACGAAATAAATTGTGATATTGCGGAGATGACAGTTGGTTGTGAACTGAAGACTGTAATTTCATTATATTATTCCTTAAATGTAAATTTAAATCATAATCAAGAAGAACTACGGTGTCTGAAAAATGACGAATATAATTTTTCCATATACGGAAGCCGAAGACATCGAGAGGTTGAATTTTTCCAGTGGTTCATTTCGGTATCAACAGAGTCGTCAACTTTACGTCTGGGGGTGTTGTCTCTTGCACAACTCTAGAACAATGCCCACTCCAAGAATCAATTAGAAGTAGACTCTTCGGTCCCACTTTTGAGATAAACACTTCTTTTAACCACATCTTGAAATGCTCTGTAATGAATCATTGTGATTATTACCGTTTGAATATATGCAGCGCGAAACAAAAATTATTATTCCTGAAGTAAGTTTTTCTGATTTGGAAGCTGTGATGAAAACATTTGGCGGTCTGAATAAATGTTGTTCAACTGTAGGTCCGAACGTTCCGGATGGTTCTTTTAAAACAATAAATGAAGGAGATAATAATTTTCCGTCCGCTGAAATTGTAGGCTGTATAGTATAACTGTGCGTTGTTGAAGTTACTGATCGTACTATGAACGACACTTGTTTAGTTCCTTCTTCCGTTAACGTTCGTCCAGAATAAATCTCTATTTGGAAACTACTCTGATCAGAATTACATATATTTTGTAATCCATATTCGGAAATATAAGGTTTAACTCTTTTCAAAAATTCTTCAGCACTCTTTTGTAAATATTCACTATTTGCCACTGATTTCCGCGTAACGAATTTACTGATTTTTCTGCTAGTAATGCGATGGATCTTCTTGAAGTGAAGTGAACACGTTGGCGGTGCTTTAAATCGAAAATCCTCATGACTGATAAGTCCTTGGGCCTGTAAAGCCCATTTTCGCAGATCCGTATCATGAACAATCAAGCCTGCGTCAATGGCATTTTTCATATTCTGCAATGTATACTCTGATATGCGAGCCAATTTTTCCATGTTTGTCCCTCCCTGGTTGATTTGGTGTGCCCAACGACGCAATTGTCGTACTGATTTGACTTTTTTATATCTATGACGAACCGTATCAATTCAGCGATTTTTTTTCGTCTTTGCACTTCTCCAATATTCAACAACTCTTCTTTTATAATCAAAACTTAAAGGTTCATCATCTTCAGAACAGCGATCTTCAGGTCCTTCGGAAGGCACCTGAAAATGTGCATCTTCCACTGCGAACGTTTCAAGATTTTTGTAGGGCTCTTCAAAGTCAAGAGAATTTTCCTCAATCATTTCCACACTATTATATTCTGTCATGCTTTGTAATAAAATGTTGTGACGTTGCACCTAGAGTGCAAGTCACAACAAACCCCAAACCCGCGGGGAAGAGCCAAACGGGTGAGTCCCGGCCCGTCGGGAAACACCCGAAGCTAACCGAAGCCCACCGACGCTCGGCTGAGCTGAGCGCCAGCCAGCAGTTCGATCACGTCTCGCCACCAGGACTAACGTTATCCAACACGACCCGAGCCCCAGAAAGAAAGAGAAAGAGAGAGAGAGAGAGAGAGAGAGAGAGCGAGAGAGAGAACGAGGAAACACGAAGAGACCAGCAGGACGCCCCCCTCAACACCGCCACCCATCCACACCGACGACACCAGGTTAGCCTGCGATCTACAGCCGATCTGCACCTCCTCCCCTTCCTCCCCCCTGCAATTCCGACCCTTCCTCCCTTACACTCCCCGTCGCCCTACACCACCCCCCCCGCCGCAATACCGACCCATCCTCCCTCACACTCCCCGTCGCCCTACACCACCCCCCCGCGCGTACCTTTAAGTTAGGATTGAGTGACGCTAAGGACTGAGGCGTGATCAGCCAGCGTTAACGTCTACAACCCCTTTGTAACGATCTTTTGTAGTCTTAAGTCGACTCCGCCCCCCGATCGCAATACGTGTACACTCCTCACAAATACAAACACGAAGTTTTACCTATTCAATCAGTCTCGACTTTCTCGCCCCGTCTCTAATTGTTCCTCCCTTCCACATAATTAGTGCGGCCTCGAAACCCGTCACAATGTTTTCGAAGTTCGATACTATTTCACGTTCATCATTTGTTAACGGGGACTCGGGTATATTCATTACTTCAAATGCTGCCCACGGAAGTTTAATAACGTTTATTGGATTCACTTTCATTGTAAACGTGAGAAGAAATTCAATAACTGCTCGAAGTTCTGTTATTAACGTATTAACAAGCACTGAACGGTCTCACGACTTTTCATATTGAAAATATCCGAAAGATACGCGTAATCGTTGAAAAAAATATCTGTGCCATAGAATTAATTCAAGTAGAGATATGACTTGTTTACATATGACACACATCGAATTTTCGAGTAGTTGATGGTCTGCTTGAAATAAAAAATATTTACGTTACTTGAAAAAAATGATAAAACAGTAAAATGATAACAGAGCGATGCCAGAATGAATGCGAGCCTCAGACTATGTTATTCAATGATTCATGGCTAAATACTAGACAAAATCCGCAATATTGGGAAAAAAGTCGATAAGAATTCAGTTTTTGGGAAAAAATCGAAAGCACGTATTCGGTATTCTTGCATGCTCTTCACAGTGCTGTTGGATTCATTGAGCTCTGATAAACATATTGTTTCTAATGTAAAAAATGAACTTTGTATTTATACAAGTTAACCCCTAAAATTAAGAGTTCTTGAGAATATTCGAAGTGTGTTTTTTATCACTTTTGACAAGGTATTCATTACTATCATTATTGGTTATCGAAATCCCCTTTTTGTATGCAAAACAGAAAAATCATCTTGGGAGGTAGTCAACTTTGGAGGGGTGTTTCACCCCTTCAAACTGAGTTTGGGCCGATGAAAAAAAACACGTGTGTCATTGATTTTGACCCTCTATAACATACCAAAGTTTCATCGAAATCGGAGGGGGACACCTGAAAACGTTTCCTTGTTAGTGAATTTGAATTGTTATACCATCACTCACATTTGTCCTCCCAAACTTGAGGGTGTGCTGTTTCTAAAGAAGTCTTGGATCAGACACCCATCTATTTCCCTGTTTCCTGTGTGAATTTTCAAAAAGGAATCTGCCTTGATCCCATTTGGTCCCGAAATTTTCGGTTTCCGCCTCGACGTTTTTACCCGAACCTGTTTGGATCGGTCAATCCTTCGTGAGGAGGATTAGATTTCTTTCCGACATCGATCTGGACCGTTGCTGATGTCTTCAAATTTATGAAGATACATAACACTGAACAACCCGTACCTTTATAAAACAAGGCACATAAATTTTTGAAATTACTTAACGCTCAACTATCTGCTCAAGGTTTTCTGTGGTTGACCTTGAGACTGTGGGCAAATGCCAGTTGGTGAAAAAGAGAGTCTCCAAATTTTTAGAGCTACAGCTCCAACTCACCTTTGAGCACTTTTATAACTGTTTCGTCTTTCCCGAGTCGGGTCGACTCTTTTCCTCGGGGGGGAGTAGTGTTCCAAAGAGTGAAATAACCCGTTTCGCCCCCTTTTTACTGATCTAGTAGTTATCATGGATAAAAGACGTTTATACACCTCCTATGTCTTTCAAAAGAATGAGGTTGCTGCGTCAACCAACATTATTGTAGAAACAGTCTTGTTTCAGACTTGAAACGAAAAACACATATCTTGCAAATGAAGCTTTTTTCACGACATTTATTTACGCCTTTGATTTTGGCCTGATAATCAAACTCATGAATCCATATTCATTTCCGTGACGTCCAAGAACGTTACAATATTATAATTTTGAATTGTCTTTTAAAAATAGAAAAATTGAAAAAAAAAAGTTTTTACGTCATCAAATTTTAAAAAAATGAACATAATTATTAGAAAAATCCTACATATTCTTCAATCATTTGCTCACATATTAATCAGAATGAAAATATAATTCGTTGAAAAAAATGCCATTCAACGTGCTTTATGTATTGTAATTTGGAACATTCATACAATGGATAAGAACTTATTGAAAAGTTCGAAGAAAACATACACATAGATGAATGATTAATTATTAATTTTCATATTCACAATTTTTAAAAATAAATTATTCATTAATTTAGGAAAAATAATTTATTCGAATTGATTTCTGTTTTCATTGTCAAATTATTCAATTCAGTTATCTTCATTGATATTCAATTATATCAATGTGTAATTTATATGAATATTTATAAATTATAATCAAAATTATTTTCCTCTCTGCATGCACGATGTAAGGAGACTGTAGTGTGTAGATGTTTATGTTTACCCTTTTCAATCCTTTGCTTCCGATGAGAAGTCCGTAACACGGCAATGCCGTCTAATAAATGAGATGCGGGTGTGCAAATCATTAATCTACGAGAGAATTTTGTTGAGAATATGTAAATTTGAACAACTGGTGAATTTGAAAAATCAACGACGGAGCCAGGAATCGAACCTGGAATCTAGCGATGCTTTACCGGAGACTTACTCCACTAGACCACCTAGCCGCCGTGACTCTGTTGTCATTAATTTCTCTCATAACCAGTGAGTTCAAATTTGTTTTCATGTGCCCGAT
Organism: Neodiprion pinetum; assembly: GCF_021155775.2. NCBI lineage: Eukaryota > Metazoa > Arthropoda > Insecta > Hymenoptera > Diprionidae > Neodiprion > Neodiprion pinetum. Next base: position 11,297,543 of record NC_060238.1, on the reverse strand, counting down.
TTGTATGAGTAAGAATTTCTTCTCTGCATGCACGATGTAAGGAGACTGTAGTGTGTAGATGTTTATGTTTACCCTTTTCAATCCTTTGCTTCCGATGAGAAGCCCGTAAGACGGCAATGCCGTCTAATAAATGAGATGCGGGTGTGCAAATCATTAATCTACGAGAGAATTTTGTTGAGAATATGTAAATTTGAACAACTGGTGAATTTGAAAAATTAACGACAGAGCCAGGAATCGAACCTGGAATCTAGCGATGCTTTACCGGAGACTTACTCCACTAGACCACCTAGCCGCCCTGACTCTGTTGTCATTAATTTCTCTCATAACCAGTGAGTTCAAATTTGTTTTCATGTGCCCGATTTGTATGAGTAAGAATTTCTTCTCTGCATGCACGATGTAAGGAGACTGTAGTGTGTAGATGTTTATGTTTACCCTTTTCAATCCTTTGCTTCCGATGAGAAGCCCGTGAGACGGCAATGCCGTCTAATAAATGAGATGCGGGTGTGCAAATCATTAATCTACGAGAGAATTTTGTTGAAAATATGTAAATTTGAACAACTGGTGAATTTGAAAAATTAACGACGGAGCCAGGAATCGAACCTGGAATCTAGCGATGCTTTACCGGAGACTTACTCCACTAGACCACCTAGCCGCCCTGACTCTGTTGTCATTAATTTCTCTCATAACCAGTGAGTTCAAATTTGTTTTCATGTGCCCGATTTGTATGAGTAAGAATTTCTTCTCTGCATGCACGATGTAAGGAGACTGTAGTGTGTAGATGTTTATTTTTACCCTTTTCAATCCTTTGCTTCCGATGGGAAGCCCGTAAGACGGCAATGCCGTCTAATAAATGAGATGCGGGTGTGCAAATAAATTTATCATTCATGTTTTATTTTGAGATATGTATATATAATACAATTTATTATTAAATTTTGAGAGCAGAAAAATTCAAAGAAAAAAAATGTTTCACATTAATTCAACTTTTCAATGATAAATATAATTATTGGTAAATCCTATATAGTTTTTGATTATTTTTTCACATATTAATCAAAATAAAAATATTATTTATTAAAGAAATCTCTTTCAATGTGCTTGATGTATTGTAATTTGGAACATTTATACGATGGTTTGGAACATATTAGAAAGTTTGAAGAAAACATACAGATAGATGAATAATTCATGATTTGATTTCATATTTCTAATTTTTGAAAGTTATTAATCCATTTATAATCAAATTATTCAATTCAATCACCTCCATTCATATTAAATCATAATAATGTATAATTTACATATATATATATTTGTAAATTATAATTAAAATTATTTTCATTGAATAGGAGGATAATGAATAGATTCATTATTCATGTTTCATTTTGATACATATGTGAATATATATATTATAATTCTTAATTGACTTTTAAAAAAAGAAAAATTGGAAGAAAAATAAATTTTTACATTAACAAATTTTTTGAGAATAAGGGTAATTATTATGAAAATCTCATATATTTAATAATTATTCGCTCACATATTAATCAGAATTGAAATGCTATTCATTGAAAAAATGCCATTTCATGTGCTTTATGTATTGTAATTTGGAACATTTATACAATGGACTGAAACTTATTGGAAAGGTGGAAGAAAACATACAGATCGATGAATAAATAATTATTCAATTTCGTATTTAAATTCCTGAAAATTAATTATCCATTAATTCAAGAAAAATTGTTTATTCAAATTAGTTATGTTTTTTCATCAATAAATTAATCAATTTAATTACCTTCACTTATATTCAATTATATTCATGTACAATATATATATATATATTTTTGAATTATATTTGAAGTTATTTCCATTAATTAGGAGGATGATAAACATACTCATTATTCATGTTTTATTTTGATATATGTATACATGAATATAATTGAATATAAGTAAGGGTAATTAAATTGATTAATTTATTAATGAAAAAACATAACTAATTTGAATAAACAATTTTTTTCGATATATTTTTCTTTATTCAATATATATATATATATATATATATTGTAACGTTCTTGGACGTTACGAAAATAAATATGGATCCGCGAGTTTAATTATCAAGTCAAAATCAAAAGCGTGAATAAAATGTTGTAAAAAAGCTTCAATTGCGTAATATGTGTGTCTCGTTTGAAGTCTGAAACAAGACTGTTTTTACGATGATGTTGGTTGACGCAGCAACCTTATTCTTTTGAAAGACATAAGACGTTTATGAACGTCTTTCAACTATGATGACTACTAGATTATTAAAGTGAGGGCAAAACGGGTGATTTCACCCTTTGGAACACCACTCCCCCCCGAGGAATAGAGTCGTCCCGACTCGGGAAAGACAAAACAATTATAAAAGTGATCTAGCAGTCAGTGCTCAAAGGTGATTTGGAGCTGTTGCTCTAAAAATTTAAAGACTCCCTTTTTTACTATCTGGCATTTTCCCACAGTCTTAAGGTAAACCACAGAAAACCTTGAGCAGATAGTTGAGCGTTAAATAATTTCAAAAATTTATGTGCCTTGTTTGATAAAGGTAAGTGTTATTGAGTGTTGTGTGGCTTCATGAATTCGAAGTTATCAGCAACGGTCCAGATCAATGTCAAAAAGAAATCCAATCCTCTTCATAAAGGATTGCCCAAACGAAACAGGTTCGGGTGAAAACATCGAGGCAGGAACCGAAAATTCCAGGACCAAACAGGATGAAAATAGACTCCTTTTCACAGGAAATAAGGAAATAGATGGGTGACTGATCCTAATCTTCTTTAGAAATAGCTCACCCTAGAGTTTTGGAAGGACAAATGTGAGCGATGGTATAACAATTCAAATTCACCAAGTGAATTTGGGAGAACACACGGATAAAACAAATTAAGTATGTATTCAAAAGAAAAGAAACGATCTTATTCAAAATCTCCGTGTATTTCTTCAAAATAAGGCCACCAGTCATCCTCAGGAATCGGGGAAAGTTTGGATGGGAAAAGGCTGTGTCAAGTAACCTGAAAAAGTGCTCACAAAAACTGACACTTGAGGTTAATAAAATGTGAAAATCAAGCAATCGCTCATCGACCTCGAAAAATAATCGTGGCTCTATTCACATTCCAAAAGAAACCAAAGCCCATCCGAAACAAAACTCGATTCCAGAGAAGAAGGTTCTGGAAAAATTTGGTCGGCTGTAGCTTCTGCATTTATAACCAAAACAGGAGCCGATAAAGAAGAAAAGGTTTGACTTACTAGCCAATCCTCATGAATCTCATAAATAGTTCTAAGTAGCTTTGAAGAAATGCTTGATTCCTCCTCACGAGAACGGGAACTAACGCGAGCAAAAGCAGTTTCTGGGGAAACTCGCAAATAAACAATTAAATCCACTCTGAGTTCAGACGAGCGAATGAGAGGATCAAAATTTTTCCTTAATAAAAGAGATTCGAAGTCGCGAAAATTACCTAACCTTCGACGAGCTTCATTTTCCTGACAGGCAATAAAATAGGTTGGGAATGCCTGTCCCGCATAACCAAAATAATTAAAAGAAAGAGGTTAACTCCAATGATAATTTTATATAAAAACGTCTGAAACTAGTTCCTCAAACCGGCCTCAGACGAAGAGCTAGTTTGAGGATTGAGGATTTTCTTTCCCAACCTCTATATCTCTTCTTCGCCAATTATAAGAATCTGAATGTGAGTTTCGAATCATTTCTCTACTATTCCTTTTAAGTAAAAAGCAATGATTGGCATCATGTTCAATTTTATGACAAAATAAACAAGTTACTACAGTTTGATCTGTCGTAACTGCGCCTCTAATTTCGTGTATGTTACTCTGATTCTGAAGAGAACCACGATTTTCACGATTATAATACTTGTTATTGTTTTTATATCTGTAATTTTGAGGCTTTGACTCCTCCGAGTGCTCAAAACCTCGTCTTTCTGAGGTGTTTTTGGACACCTCAATCCGACGAAGCTTGTTCAACCTAAAATATTGTTTTCGCATCGCCTCTACCTCAAGGGCTGCGGCCGTTGCCTCTCGTAGGGAAGTCAAACCCGATGTCCAAACGGCCATTTTAATTTCTGGATCACTAATTGCGTTTAAGAAAGCTTGGGTCGCTGATAAATTACGAGACGGCTTGCGGTCTGGCAAAGCTACACGAGAAAGCCGTTCAATATCTTGGCTAAGTGACGCGAGGTCTTCGTCTCGTCCTTGTCTTCTAGTCTGTAATTGAGCTGTGTATAATTTTGTCAGATGGTCATTTTCGTATCTCAAGCTGAGCGCGGAGCTAAGTTTTTCATAATCGGAAATTTCTTCTTCAGACAATGCCGTGAAAACATTTGAAGCCGGCGTCCGAAGACAAGAGGCAAGGCTGTGGGCCCTCATGGCGGAGTCCCACTGATTATGCTTTGCAATTGTGTTAAATTGACGTTAATACTCTGCCCATGGAATCTTTTCATCAAAAATTGGCGGTTTTAAAGGATAAAAGGGTTTCTCGTTAATTTGAGAAGCAACCCCAGGAAATCTTGAATTATTTAATTGACTCAAATGAGAATAACGAGGTTGAACCTGAGACAGAGGCTCGGAAAAGCCAACCTCATTATTTACTGTTGTTCTACAAATTGGGGATTCATCTATTCCCCCAATGAAAGGCACAGACCTTGAGTTACGAACATCCTGGAACCATCCTGGATGTTGGACTCCCTGAACAGCGGGAACGGAAACAGGAGAGGGAACAGGAGAGGGAAGCGGAGGAACGACTCTGGAACCTCGAGGGGTGACAGCCGGTTCTCCTGAGCCGTTCACCTGATGGATAGCCTGAAGAGCTGCCACAGTCGTCCGAAACAGTTCATGAAGACTGGTCTCGGATCGTTCTTGAGCTTCTGTATCAAGCCTCTGCTGTCCTTGTTGATCACGAAGCAGCTGAAGAAGTTGCTGTTGATGACGTTCAGCTGCTTCTTGGTGTTGGGAGATGATCTTAAGCAGATCAATCTGAGAGACCGCCGAAGGAATTGGAAGAGGGTCCACTGAAGGTGATGAGATTGTCTCGGGAACCCGCGGATTTTCCATAATGGACGGTTCTTCTCCGCCACTTTCCCTTCAACGTGAGCGTGTCATACGACTATTGCTCATAGTTAAAGTTCGCGCACTGAATTGACTCGATTAAAAAGAAACTCAAGATCCCGCCTCTGACACCAATGTAACGTTCTTTGACGTTACGGAAAATAAATATGGACCCTCGAGTTTAATTATCAAGTCAAAATCAAGAGCGTGAATAAAATGTTGTGAAAACGCTCTAATTGCGTAATATGTGTTTCTTGTTTAAAGTCTGAATCAAGACTGTTTTCACAATAATGTTGGTTGACGCAGCAACCTTATTCTTTTGAAAGACGTAAGAAGTTTATAAACGTCTTTTATCTATGATGACTACTAGATCATTAAAGAGGGGCCAAAACGGGTGATTTCACCCTTTGTAACAATATACAATATCTATATATATCATAATTTTTAAATAACTTTAAAAAAAGAAAAATGGAAAAAAAAAATCCATCATTGATTAAATTTTTAAAAATAAATGTAATTATCAAGAAAATCCTATATATTTTGTCAATATTTGCTCGTATAATAATCAAAATAAAAATATTATTCATTGAAAAAATGCTATTTAATGTGCTTCATGTATTGTAATTTGGAACATTTACACAATGGATTAGAACTCATCAAAAAGTTCAAAGAAAACATAGGGATGGATTAATAATTAATTATTCAATTTCATATTTTCAATTTTTCTAAATTAATTATCCAATAATTTGAGAAAATTAATTTATTCAAATCAATTTTTTTTTTTTCATTATGGAATTATTCAACCTAATTACTTGCATTTATATTCAATTACATCATTGTATAATTTATATATATATATTTATGAATTATAATTCAATTTAATTTCAATAAATAGGAGGATGATAAATAAATTTATTATTTTTGTTTTATTCTGATATATAAATATATATTCACTAGCAGCCCATCCCGGCTTTGCACGGGCATATAATGATATGATGACAGAAAATACACTATGTTTACAGTGAGTTTCTAAAAAAATAACATTTATTGAAAACAAAAAACTGAGATATCAATTTTTGCATATATTTTTAAAAAATTTTCTCTGTATTTACATTGGTTTTTAATGTTTTATTTGTTTTTTTTTTTTGGTTATAAACATTATTTTTCACTTTTTTTTCATGTCATTTTTCAATATTCTTTTTATTGATTATTATACTAATTGTTAGAAGGTCATAAACGCAAATCAAAAGCCATTCAATTTATCGAGTCAGAGCCTCCCTGTAAACAATATTTGATGTTGTTTTATTTTGTGGCAGCAAAGTAAATTGATTTTCAGGGGCTCCAACCCGCGATAGGCCAACGTATAATCGACCATGAGTAAAACATTTCTCTCGCAGATCGATCCCAACTCATTCGAAGGTTTGACTTTGGGACTTGTTAATTGTTAATGCGAAAAATGTTTTTACCGGAAAGTGAAGCCGTTTATATGGGATTGACAAATCAGTTGGGATCATCGGTATCCTCGGTATATGAGCTAGTTCACCAGTTGCTGGACCGGTCATAATAGTCGCTACAATTATATTTTCCTTTAACTCCTTAATAAGCAACCTCGTCCCATTGCACATGCTTGGAGGGCTTAAATTTCTCAAAAGCATGATTGGAATTCCAATTTTTAACGTCAATTCGTGCGGTGGTAATCCAGAAGGGTTCAAGGAATTTAAAAATTCCTGTGGATAATGAACTGTATCTTGAATATTAGTTACAGTGTCTATCGACCTGTATTTTTTCATCTGACCGCTGACTTTTTGAACGATAAGATTGTTTATTTCGTTGACAGTATCCTTCTTTGGTGACATTATTGCCCTAGAGCACAACCAATGAAAGTCCTGTTCGTGCAAATTCTCGATATCAGGGTATACTGCATCTATTAAATTGTCCAAATTATGGAATATTTGGCCTAGAGACTCATCCAGAATAATGTAACTATATTCGCTCAAATTTGGAGCAGGGAAAATTCCTTCCCCAAGTTTTAGCAGTTATTGTGGGAAATCACTGTCACTTCCATGAAGATGAGCTCTCATATTCGTCCTTAATTTTAATGTTTTAATCGAAGTCCATAAGGGAGACGATTTCAAGCATGCTTTGATGATATCTGCTCGCGTACCTCTGTTAATAACGGGGAGAGTCTGTCGGAAATCTCCAGCAAATACAAAAGTAATCCCGCCCATGACTGCAGAGGAGTTCCTGAGGTCTTTTAAGGTTCTGTTCACGGCCTCTATATGTGCTCTATGGCTCATCGTGCATTCGTCCCACATAACTAATGAGGTGTCTTGTAGTAATTCACCTAGAGACCCGTTTTTGCGGATAGAACATGTAGATTGTTGCTCAAGATTTACAGATAGAGGAAGTTTAAAATTAGAATGAGCAGTTTTGCCACCTCTCAAGAGAGTTGCAGCAATTCCGGAGGAAGCAACTGCTATTGCTATCTTCCCTGATTCTTTGACCTTAGCAAGTATCAAATTCGCAAGAAACGTCTTTCCTGTTCCGCCTGGCGCATCCAGGAAAAATATTTCTTGTTTGTCACTATTCACGCTGTCGACTGTAGTCTCAAAAGCATGTTTTTGATGTGGGACTAATTTTGGTAGGTCTTCATTGACGAAAGCGGTCAAATCATTTGTATCGTAGTGATGTGCCATTGTATCTGCAACATTGTTTTCTGTACGATATGAAGAAGGTAATCCAAAATCACTTAGACTTTTCTCATTTAATTGCAACAATCTATTTTCTATTTCTATCAAACCTTCGTTATAAATATTCTCATTGTATGGCAACGCGAAGTCTTGATTTTCCTGTCTGATTCTGTGTCTAACATCTTCACACAAATCATCTTTGAAACTGTTTCACAATTCGAATGGCTCTGATGGCTGACAAAATAAAAGTATGACCACAAACGACTCTCTTAGTTGTATTGGACATTGCAAAAGCGATGCTTCTCTTAGAGTATTTTCCCAATGGTCATCGTTTTCTAGCAAACTTCTAGCACGGCAAGCAGCTTGATAGGTCTCTTTGAGAACTACGTCCACAGTTTTCAAGTGCTGGAATGAAGTTGGACCGCGTACGTGATGCAGCAACATCCTAAGATAAAAACACTCAGATTGAGAAGGATGAACACCATAGACTCTTCCTAAAGCAGCATCTTTTTTTATTCCTGGATGGCCAACTACGTTCTCACCACGCTTCCTTCTTGTAAACTTATTATTATTGGCCCATGTGAAATATTGCGGGACTTCGTGGTATAGCAGTGTCTTTGCGAATTCATCTTCATTACAGAGCTCAAAGAAAGCAAGTAAAGTTGTTTTGCGTGGATTTCGGGCCACTTGTTCCACCGTTTTTGCGGTGAAATACACCCTTTGCCCATTTTCTAAGTGGACAGCTAACTGTAAGACTGTAGGATGGCGCTCGTGGATGGGGAATTCGAATATTCACCAAGCAGCTTCAGATGTACTGATGCAACGGCCATTCACGTAGTTTTCCACTTCATCATTTGGGTTTCTGACGCCGAATGTAGCTTGGTCCGATCCTTTATTTATGTATTTACAAATGTATTCGATGGCTTGAACTGAGTGGCAATACTCTACATTTATGTGAGCGTTAAACGCCCTGCACAGAAGTGGAGAATAAGGGACAATCCAGCTATTATCTATAGTAAGATTACTGCCTCTGATATTTAGCGAAGCGCTCTGTCCTCCATTTGCGGTGTCACGACGACGATAAGCTGGATATTCGTCCTCTCCGGTCTGAGTTTCGTTCACCAAACGTCGTGGGAATTTTTTTGTGCAAATTCCGTTTCTTATACATGGTGCTGTTAAGTTATGCTCTCCACATGGTCCGTGTACCATATTTTTAGTTACGATATCGAACAGTATCGGATCGTTTTGTTGGTTGGGCAGTTCCACAACTATCAGACTATCAATTTCGTCTGGTTGGATTTTTGTTTCTAGCCAAAACAGTATATGATAGTGTGGTAAACCTCGGTTCTGCCACTCCACACTTGCCATGAAACATTTCACTGTGCCGAATATTTCATTTTTATTGAATAATTTTATTAATTTTTTTATCTTTAAATGAAATACCCTTGAAATTATGTCATGACGATCGAAAGAACGCTGACCAGGTAGTAGTTTCGCTTTAATGTCAGGCCATTCGGGGTTGCACGTAAAAGTGACAAACAGATCTGGTCTCTCAGAGTTTCGGACATAAGTCATCGCGTCTTGGGTTTTTTCATGCAGATAACGTGGAGAACCTGTGAATGAAGATGGCAAGATTACGCGTTGACCGATATTTGATGGGTCAACATTTCCGTCTTGATTTAAAGCGTCTCTGAGATGAATGTATTCTTCAGTCCTTAATCTCTGTTGATTACGACATATGTAATTCAATCTTTCCGATATTATTTTTGCCATCATATCAACAATAAATTGACTAAATAGGTCCCTGTAATAATATAATAGATTAAAACAGTCAGCTCTAAACATCAACCTAAATGCATAAAATTGCATGCACGTCACAGTCTTGTTTGTCGCTGTATCTTGCTGTGGAATAGTTAAATAATAACCGTCTTCTCCTTTAACGAACATTAAGGTATTCTGTAGTGAATCATACGATCGGTGTAACTCAGAGACCCTTTTCAATTGGCCGTCTCTTCCGTGCAGCACTATATCTCTGGGGCCCTTTTCTTCGTCAACCAAGAGAACGGCTACCTCGTTTACAGCTGGAGCATTGTATCTACCCGGGTGTGCTGTCTGCGGCGGGCGGTCAGAATGAATTGTTAACTTTGAATTATCCGAAGAGGTACGTTCTAAGTTTTGTTTAAAACTTTGTATATATACATTGTGGCTATTCAGTGCGGTCTGTAGTTCGTTAATTGAATCGATTTTTAGCGTTGGAGGTATGTTTGACCTCAACGATAGTTGATCTGCGTCTGAAATGAAATACATCTGCAAGTATTGTGGATTTTGGCCTTGTGGTGGTGAAAGGCTACCAATAAGATGATTAACCTGTCCCTCTACTTTGAAAGTTGGCATAAAATTTCCTTCTCTTATTTCTTTGGCGCCAAACGAAGTCATTTGAAAAAGGCTATTGTACTTACGGATATTGGTTAAAAAATGTCTAGATAGCGAATGATTATTTGTCAAAAGATTTTTCATTGGCTGTGGCGGTTCTTTAATATTGGGGAGACTAACTTTTCCAGAAGTACAGCACATGCCATTAGCTTCATCGACCCATTTTTTGGCAGAACACTTAGGGCAGATCTTTGTCATGTCGCCGATTTGGACGGAAGACTGTCGAGCATAATCAATCTGTGGATCGTATCTAAAAGCCGATCTATTACTATGAGCTAAAACTTGATTGCGAGCTCTAGCTCTGGACGTCTGTTGTCAGTCTCTCTGCTCTTCAAGCCGCTGAAAACGCTCAGTACTTGACTCTCGCGCGTGCACTTGAGAAGTTCTTAAATTTTGTTCAGTAAGCCGCTGCGAACGCTCAAGACTGGACTCTAGCGCGCGGACTTGAGAAGTTCGCAAATTTTGCTCAGCAAGCCGGTGTGAACGCTCAAGACTGGACTCTCGCGCTCGGACTTGAGAGGTTCTCAAATTTTGTTCAGATAAGCGTTGTGAACGCTCAAGACTGGACTCTCGCGCGCGGACTCGAGAGGTTCTCACATTTTGTTCAGCTGGGCGCTGTGAACTAGACTGGGCCAAAAAAATTGACTATTTTTTTTTTGAAAAATATATTGAGAATATCATGCAGTATGGCAAAAAAAAAATTTCATGAAATTTTAAGCCCTTAATATTAACTTTAAGAGGTCTATCATCGCTATTTTTGATTTTTAGTAATAATTTGATGTTTTACGTCAGGACTGTCGAAATATTGAAGTGAAAAAATTTATGTTCACTTATCCCTTTATAAAATTAAATTCCCTACAAAAATGGCCTGATTATAGATTTTTGTCAGACAAGCCGTTTCCGAGTAATTAAGCTTAATAAATTGATATAATTTCTCGATTTGACTTTTTTAATTTGGAATTTCGTGACTAACGAATCAATGAATGTATAAAAAATATCGTGACAGATTCTCAAAGGAAATTTAATGTTCTACAAAAAAGATCTCTTAATATTTTTGCCTCTTGAAATTTCAATTGAGAATAACTTTTGAAAAATTAAATTGAGGCAAAAATATTAAGAGATCGTTTTTGTAGAACATTGAATTTCCTTCAAGAATCTGTCATGATCTTTTTTATACATTCATTGATTCGTTAGTCACGAAATTCCAAATTAAAAAAGTCAAATCGAGAAATTACATCAATTTATTAAGCTTAATTACTCGGAAACGGCTTGTCTGACAAAAATCTATAATCAGACCTTTTTTGTAGGGAATTTAATTTTATAAAGGGATAAGTGAACATAAATTTTTTCACTTCAATATTTCGACAGTTCTGACGTAAAACATCAAATTATTACTGAAAATCAAAAATAGCGATGATAGACCTCTTAAAGTTAATATTAAGGGCTTCAAATTTCATGAAATTTTTTTTTGCCATACTGAATGATATTCTCAATATATTTTTCAAAAAAAAAATGGTCAATTTTTTTGGCCCAGTCTACTGTGAACGCTCAAGACTGGACTCTCGCGCGCGTATTTGAGTGGTTCTCATATTTTGTTCAGCAAGACGTTGTGAGCGCTCGATACTCGACTCTCTGGCACGCGATTGCGACGCATATTTTCTCTGACTTGATAGACGATTTTTAGTTTCTGATGAAGATTCTCCATTTCGACGTATTTTTGATGCGCTAGCCTGGGAACTGTTTCTAGAAAGTTGAGATCTTGATCTTTGTGGCATTTTAAAATGACCAAATAATGCCTTTACACTAAATCATTAGCTTAACGTTTGTTAGGTACCTACAAATACAACCTACATCTATTACCTATTTATAACAAAAAAAAATTGAAAATTATAAACAAAACTATTTAAATCACCTATTTACTTATTAACTAAAAAATGTACCATTTAAAAAAATTAGTCTAGTCCGAAAATAACCTTTTGTATGAGTTTAGTAACTTAAAAAACAAATTATTATCAATCGACAAAACATTAACAAGCGACAATTTTTAAATTCCGAGCACGACCGCTACGTATGTAGCTGACCGCGCGGATGAGCTGCGCGGCAAGTTAATTTCGTGATGTTGAGTCCCCTCCCGTACCTCTTCAACGCATAGCTAGCCGAGCGGAGTTTTTTACATTATTTAAACTCGCGATATTTTTTGAATGAAATATCCGAATCGAATCATTTAAAAGGTGATATGAAGGTATTGAAGTAGTCTTAAATAATGATTTATTTATTTTGATAAGGATCACCTAGGTACGAATAAAGAGCCTTTTCTAGCGGTGGTATCTTAATAAATTTTTTTGAATAAAAGGACGCTTCTTGTGACGTAACTATAGAAGATAGAGACATGCTGTTGCGACATTTTTTATAGATAGTAATGTGTCCTGAAAAATTGTAATACATCATTTTGTTCTATCATCAACAGTTTTCGCAGTGCACGCGATTGAAGGAAGTTCTTTGTTTACTTTTTTACAACTTGGGTTAGATAATTCAAGTTTTAGTAAGCATCCCTAATTTTTTTGAAAATGAAACATAGCCTATGTCACTCGGAAATAGTGTAGCTTGCCAACGGTGAAAGAATTTTTTAAATCGGTCCAGTAGTTTCGGAGCCTATTCATTTCAAACAAACAAACAAACAAACAAAAAATCGAATCTTTCCTCTTTATAATATTGGTATGAAAGTATAGATAGATATGGATATATATATATATATATATATATATATATACATATATATATATGTGTGTGTGTGTGTGTGTGTGTGTGTGTGTGTGTGTGTGTGTGTGTGTGTGTGAGGATAGAGAATAATCAGTAGAAGCCGCACGATTAGATTCGTCTAGAAATAAGAGATTTATTCATTCAATTACCGAATTACCTGATTACCATATTTACCAAGTGAGCGCGTGTCGTACTAACCTAGAAATAAGGGAATCAACAATCAAAGCTATTGCTTCACAGATCTCTTTTGCCCCTTCGAAGATTCAACACTCCTAATTATTCATATATTGTGACTTAGTTTCCATGACCGTAGTTTACTTTACTAACTTTCATCAGTTACCAATTCATTAGATGATCTTATGTCTCGAGGCAAAGCTCGTGGAGGATTTCTATTTCTCCCCCTCTCTCTACCGTCCGTGTAGCCAGAATGTCCCGGGTCATTCGCAGAAAGCTTACATATATATACATTATAATTTTTAATCAACTTTTAGAAAAAGAACAATTAAAAAACAAAAACATTTTGCATTAATTGAATTTTTTAAAAATAAATATAATTATTCGGAAAATCCTATATATTTTCTAATTATTTGCTGACATAATAATCAAAACAAAAATATCGTTTATTAAAAAAATGACATTTGATGTGCTTTATGTATTGCAATTTGGAACATTTATACAATAGATTGGAACTCATTGAAAAGTTTGAAGAAAACATACAAATAGATGAATAATGAATTATTTGATTTCATATTTCCAATTTGTAAAAATGAATCATCCATTAATTTGAGAAAAATAATTTATTTGAACTAATTTTTTTTTCATGAATGAATTATTTGATTTAATCACCTCCATTTATATTCAATTATATCAATGTATAATTTATAGATATATTTATGAATTACATTTCAAATTATTTTTATTTAATAGGAGGATGATGAATAAATCTATCATTTATGTTTCATTTTGATATATGTATATATATATATGTACATACGTATACTATAATTTTCAATTAACTGTTAAGAAAAAAAACAAATTAAATAAAAAAATATCTTACAATAATCAAATTGTTTGAGAATAAATATAATTATTAGTAAAATCCTATATATTTCTCAATTATCTGCTCACATATTAATCAAAATAAAAATATCATTCATGAAAAAATGCCGTTTAATGTGCTTTATGTATTGTAATTTGGAACATCTATACAATGGATTAGAACTTATTGAAAAATTTGAAGAAAACATACAGATAGATGAATAATTAATTATTTGATTTCATATTTTCAATCTTTTGAAATCAATTATCCATTAATTTATGAAAAAAAATTTATTTGAATCAATTTTTTTTTTATCATCCAATTGTTCAATATGATTACCTTCATTCATATTCAATTATAATAATGTATATTAAATAATATTATAATATTCAAATATAATAAAATAATAAATTTATATATATTCATAAATTATGATCAAAATAATTTTCATTGAATAGGAGGATGATAGTTGAATTTATTATTTATGTTTCATTTTGATATATATATATATTGAAACGTTTCGAGTTTGCACGCTGTCGCCAATGAGACGTACAGTTTATTCGCGGGCTTTGTTTCGCCAAAACTTCACACGCTATGTGTGATGTTTAGCGCAGACTCGAATGATGTATTTATTTTGAGAATTTCCTGTCTCTTGGATAGAGCTGCAGGATTTGGTCTCTACACTCGAAAGGAAGGTGGAGAAGGATAACTTGTTAATTGTGTGATTAACTCCTGGAAAAGATTGAATAGTTTGACCACTTCAACTTGGTTTTTCGAGATAGCCTCAGAATTTGTTTCCTCACCCTTATGTGCAAAGGCACGAGTGGAGTAGACCCATCATCATAGGCCGTGTAAACGGTCGAGGGTCAAACTTGATCTGTGAGTGTGAAGCACGCACAGATAGATCGCTCTGAGAGGTTGACTCGTGATGCGAAATATTTATTTCCGGAAAGGAAATATTGCAATGATACGTCAATGTTTTGTTCCCGTGAGGCGGGATAAGAGACAGGATGAAAGGTTTTGAACTTATTCTTCTGGTAATCTCTAAGAGATTTCTGATAATTTAGGAA
Source organism: Neodiprion pinetum (assembly GCF_021155775.2). Taxonomy (NCBI): domain Eukaryota; kingdom Metazoa; phylum Arthropoda; class Insecta; order Hymenoptera; family Diprionidae; genus Neodiprion; species Neodiprion pinetum. The sequence goes on along the minus strand of NC_060238.1, from coordinate 11,282,490 downwards.
GGGATAGTTATTCCTTATTTACTCTGATATTAATTAGGTTTGCCTACGGCAAGACTGACTATTAATTGCGTGATAGCATGTTGGTCAGAAGGACGGTATTTGACAATGCTGGATCGGCGTTGACTAGTCGGTTTTGAGATTGATAATGATTCGTTTAGTGAGAACTAAGACAGAATATTATTTGTGTGCTAGCATGGTGGTCGGAAGGACTTAGATGATAGTTCGGTTTACCTATGGGTAGACTCAATATTATTTATGTGATAGCCTGGTCGTCAGAGGGACGGTATTCCATAATGAGAAATCGTCGCTGACAGTTGATTTTGATATTATAATTATTCGTTTAGATAGTACTGAAACAGAATATTACGTGTGTGATAGCATAGTAGTCAGAAGGACTTTGATAGTAATTCAGTCTGCGTATGGCAAGACTGAATATTACTAGCGTGGTAGTTAAAGGCAAGGGGATTCTACGCAAACGTACCTTCACCTGTATTAAGATTTTCAGTCGCAATGACCGTGACTCTCTACGGGTTCAGGTGTCCGCGTCTCCTGATCGTGGGTCCTTGGTGTCCAGCTCCTCGTGGATGTGGGTAGTATGGGTCTTCTCGTAGAAGTTTTCGATGATCTATCCTGGGGGTTGCTCAATGGGTAATAGATAGATAGATTCGCATTTGCGCTCGTTTTATATACTCTTATTGTCTAGTTACGCCGTTTTCGGGGATAGAGATTGGTCGCGCTCCCTGAAGAAGGGGTACGGTAAATCGTGCAATTTGATTGGGTTCCCGGTGTGTGGCGGAGTTATCGAGTGGACAGTGAGATTTGGGCTTGGGTTTACCAAGAAAAATATTAGGAGGCACGCGCCGAACCCCAGGTGTCGGTACGCCAGCCAGGCGTCCCGTCATAATATATATATATATATATATATATATATATACAGGGTGACCACGATAAGGTGGCCACCCCCCTCCAAAATCTAGCCGTGTGATAATTTGAGAAATTTTTTGCCTGATTTTTAATGGATTTGCGACGATCTCTCCGATAGTGAAGTCGAAATTTTTTTAGAAACAACCGTTTTTGCGCGCGAAAAAAAAATTTTCGATTTCGAGACCAAAAATAGGGTTTAATTTTTTTTCTGAAAATACGCAAAATCCTGAGCGCAGATATCGAAAATTTTCCGGGATTCGTCAAACCAATCACCCAGAAATAAATCTCAAAATTCGAACTTTCTGTCAAAAATTCGGTACTAACTAGCGGAACAGGTGGAATTGAAATATCTGGAAAAATCGACCGGCGCCAACTTCACCCGAGTCCAGGTAGCGGTATGCGATATGTCATTGACGATTCTGCGCGATGAGTTTCGTTGGACTGACTTTCTCTGTTTGCAGCTAGGCGAGCAGCAAGATAAGTAGTTTGAAAATATCTGCATTGAGAGAAGCGTCGTCGCATCTGTTTTTGAGAATCAAATATGAGGATTAGAAAAATACGAGGCACATATTATGATAAAATTTGATTCGACATTTTTGAAACTACAGATGCAGTTTAACGTGCATCGAAAACAAGCGAATGTACACTCGATTTTTTACGATTTTCGTGACACTATTCTCGCATTACAGAAACGCTGAAGCTCAAATTTCTTCGCGATAAGAATCAATCATTGAAGTTTTGTAGTGTTTAATACGAGCGTTTAATAAAAAAAAACTTGTCTTGCATTTCATTTCTCGTCTCGTTCTGTGTTATCGTCCACCAAAAGCCATTCCTAGCTGTCATCCGCACCACACGGAACTGTCGTCGCATCTGTTTTTGAGAATCAAATATGAGGATTAGAAAAATACGAGGCACATATTTTGATAGAATTAGATTTGACATTTTTGAAACTACAGATGCAGCTTAACGTGCATCAAAAACAAGCGAATGTACACTCGACTTTTTACGATTTTCGTGACACTATTCTCGCATTACAGAAACGCTGAAGCTCAAATTTCTTCGCAATAAGAATCAATCATTACAGTTTTGTAGTGTTTAATACGAGTGTTTAATAGAAAGAAACTTGTCTTGCATTTCATTTCTCGTCTCGTTCTGTGTTATCGTCCGCCAAAAGCCATTTCTAGCTGTCGTCCACACCACACAAAATTGTCGTCGCATCTGTTTTTGAGAATCAAATATGAGGATTAGAAAAATACGAGGCACATATTTTGATAAAATTAGATTTGACATTTTTGAAACTACAGATGCAGTTTAACGTGCATCAAAAACAAACGAATGCGCACTCGACTTTTTACGATTTTCGTGACACCATTCTCGCATTACAGAAACGCTGAAGCTCAAATTTCTTCGCAATAAGAATCAATCATTACAGTTTTGTAGTGTTTAATACGAGCGTTTAATAAAAAGAAACTTGTCTTGCGTTTTACGTCTGATTTTGACAGCTCTTCGTGTCCGCCGATAGCCGTACCTTGCTTATCCTCGAGATCCCACGGGACTATCGTCCAACCTATTTTCAACATTAAACAGCACAATAAGAAAAATACGAGGTGCCTTTTTAATGATAACGATTCCTATGTTATTCAAACATCATATACAGTTTTGTGTGCGGTAGCAAACAAAGAGAGTTTTGACGTCCCACCACTTCTGTTATATTATTTTCACACATCTGAGGATTTTTTTTTAACCCTCTAAATAACAATAATAATAATTCATGACAGTTTCGCGTTGTCAATCATTGAAGATTTGTAAAAAGATTCATATTTCACATTTCATTCCTGGTTCCGTTGCCTGAGGAGATGCTAGATGTGCCCTCCGTTCTGCTGGACAGTGAGTGCGAGCCGTTTCCGGATCGACCCTCGCACCCGTTGCATCTCCCTAACAGGAATAGCGGCACACGCTTCGGCGATGCGGTGGCGCATGTCGTGTTTTGTTGTGGGGGCCCGATCGTAGACGATTTCCTCGACTCTACTCCAGAACCAGAAATCACAGACGGTGAGATCTGCTGAGCGCGCTGGCCACCTAACCGGACCTCTCGTACCGATCCAGCGCTCCGGGAACATGGCGTCCAGGATTGCCTTGTTCGCGTTACTGTTGTGGGCAGGGGCCCCGTCCTGCTGCCACCAAACCTGGTCCATACGGATGGGGTTTTCGTCCATCAGGCGGGGGAGTTCCTCGGTGAGTACGGTCGTGTACTTGGCTGACGTGAGATTTCCGTCGAGGAAAATGGGCCCGAGGATCCTGTCCTGTAATACTCCAACCCAGACGTGGAGCTTCAAACGGTGCTGGTTGTCCTGTTCGACGATCCAGTGTGGGTTTTCCAGGAATGTGTTTTTATTTCAAAATAAGTAGCAAGTTATGTAATTATTATTATTTATGTGCACTTTCATGGTGTGTAACCGTTATTTTAAATCTCTGTGATAAAAAAACGGTGAAAAACACATTCTTGAAACTTCACTTATCGCTTTGAGTAGGCCTTGTAAAGGTACAGTATTTTTTTTAGATTCTCCAATCGTGTCCTACATCGTGAAAATGACTGAAATAACGCTGCGACGCCACCGGGGTGTAGCGGTGGACGGCAACCGGCCGCCCGCCATTACGTAGAGACTCGGCGCGCCGCAATTTCACGCCCATCGACACCTTTAATGATTTTTAACTCGGAAACGAAGAAAAACACCTCTCTGGAATTAATTCATAGGTTGTAATACAGTTCAAGGAACATGTCGGAATTTAAAAAAAAAATTTTGATCGTGTCAGTCACTGTTTTAAAAATCTTTGAAAAATTAATTGTTAAATAAACAATTGATAACAACTTTTTTTTACCGTTTCGTATTTTTTTTTAATTCTATGGAGCTTTCCGCGTGATTCATAAAAAAATACATTGTATCTAATTCTTTGCCAAAGTTATGAATTTTTGAAAAAAATGGGAGTCTAATTTGTTATTGTTGATAAAAAATCGAATTTTGCATTATGAGATTCGCGCTTTGGCACAAGAATCCAACTTCTCCCACACAATCCACATGCCAAATTAAAAAAATATCTGAGAGATGACTGATCCGGTTGACGCGGAATAGCCCATATACTTGATTTAATTTTCCGTAATTCAGTTGTGTCTCCGTTAATTCTCAACATTTCAGTTATATTCAGTGATTCAGTTGATTCTCATTAATCAAGTTATTTTACATTCATCCAGGTGAATTGTAATTAAGCCGAAAATCCATTGACTCGTCAGTTCGGCGAGATATTTCCCCGTCGGTTTGATGCGAAATTTTATTACCAAGTCATACCTCGTTCTGTTGGGTGAGATTTATCAGAGACGAGACAATCCTGGACACAAATTCAACGTATATTTAGGGGTCAATGCGATAATTGTCTCTTCGTGCTCTCTAAAAGGAGTAATTAATTCCCTACAGAGGTTCCTCGAGAATCTGTGAGAAAAATCGCACGCGAGCTGAACCGTCCGTTCAAGTACCAGCCGGTGCAAAAGCTGTGCCCAGGTGATGCCGAACGAAGACTGACTTACTGTCGCTGGGGACTGGAGCGTCTGCAGGAGGATCCCGATTTCTTCAGGAACGTGTGCTTCACGGACGAAGCGCTGTTCACGAACCTCGAACTCATCAACAAGCAGAACTGTCGTTGGTGGGCTCTGGAAAACCCACACTGGATCGTCGAACAGGACAACCAGCACCGTTGGAAGCTCCACGTCTGGGTTGAAGTATTACAGGACAGGATCCTCGGGCCCATTTTCCTCGACGGAAATCTCACGTCAGCCAAGTACACGACCGTACTCACCGAGGAACTCCCCCGCCTGATGGACGAAAACCCCATCCGTATGGACCAGGTTTGGTGGCAGCAGGACGGGGCCCCTGCCCACAACAGTAACGCGAACAAGGCAATCCTGGACGCCATGTTTCCGGAGCGCTGGATCGGTACGAGAGGTCCGGTTAGGTGGCCAGCGCGCTCAGCAGATCTCACCGTCTGTGATTTCTGGTTCTGGAGTAGAGTCAAGGAAATCGTCTACGATCGGGCCCCCACAACAAAACACGACATGCGCCACCGCATCGCCGAAGCGTGTGCCACTATTCCTGTTAGGGAGATGCGACGGGTGCGAGGGTCGATCCGGAAACGGCTCGCACTCACTGTCCAGCAGAACGGAGGGCACATCGAGCATCTCCTCAGGCAACGGAACCAGGAATGAAATGTGAAATATGAATCTTTTTACAAATCTTCAATGATTGACAACGCGAAACTGTCATGAATTATTATTATTGTTATTTAGAGGGTTAAAAAAAAATCCTCAGATGTGTGAAAATAATATAACAGAAGTGGTGGGACGTCAAAACTCTCTTTGTTTGCTACCGCACACAAAACTGTATATGATGTTTGAATAACATAGGAATCGTTATCATCAAAAAGGCACCTCGTATTTTTCTTATTGTGCTGTTTAATGTTGAAAATAGGTTGGACGATAGTCCCGTGGGATCTCGAGGATAAGCAAGGTACGGCTATCGGCGGACACAAAGAGCTGTCAAAATCAGACGTAAAACGCAAGACAAGTTTCTTTTTATTAAACGCTCGTATTAAACACTACAAAACTGTAATGATTGATTCTGATTGCGAAGAAATTTGAGCTTCAGCGTTTCTGTAATGCGAGAATGGTGTCACGAAAATCGTAAAAAGTCGAGTGCACATTCGTTTGTTTTTGATGCACGTTAAACTGCATCTGTAGTTTCAAAAATGTCAAATCTAATTTTATCAAAATATGTGCCTCGTATTTTTCTAATCCTCATATTTGATTCTCAAAAACAGATGCGACGACAATTTCGTGTGGTGTGGACGCCAGCTAGAAATGGCTTTTGGCGGACGATAACACAGAACGAGACGAGAAATGAAATGCAAGACAAGTTTCTTTCTATTAAACACTCGTATTAAACACTACAAAACTGTAATGATTGATTCTTATTGCGAAGAAATTTGAGCTTCAGCGTTTCTGTAATGCGAGAATGGTGTCACGAAAATCGTGAAAAGTCGAGTGCACATTCGTTTGTTTTTGATGCACGTTAAACTGCATCTGTAGTTTCAAAAATGTCAAATCTAATTTTATCAAAATATGTGCCTCGTATTTTTCTAATCCTCATATTTGATTCTCAAAAACAGATGCGACGACGCTTCTCTCAATGCAGATATTTTCAAACTACTAATCTTGCTGCTCGCCTAGCTGCAAACAGAAAAAGTCAGTCCAACGAAACTCATCGCGCAGAATCGTCAATGACATATCGTATACCGCTACCTGGACTCGGGTGAAGTTGGCACTGGTCGATTTTGCCAGATATTTCAATTCCACCTGTTCCGCCAGTTAGTACCGAATTTTCGACAGAAAGTTCGAATTTTGAGATTTATTTCTGGGTGATTGGTTTGACGAACCCCGGAAAATTTTCGATATCTGCGCTCAGGATTTTGCGTATTTTCAGAAAAAAAATTAAACCCTATTTTTGGTCTCGAAATCGAAAAATTTTTTTTCGCGCGCAAAAACGGTTGTTTCTAAAAAAATTTCGACTTCACCATCGGAGAGATCGTCGCAAATCCTTTAAAAATCAGGCAAAAAATTTCTCAAATTATCACACGGCTAGATTTTGGAGGGGGGTGGCCATCTTATTGTGGTCACCTTGTATATATATATATATATATATATATATATATATATATATATATATATATATATATATATATATATATATATATATCTAATTTTGGATGAACTTAAAAAAAAAAAAATTGGAAAAAAAAATATTCCACATTAATTGAATTTTTTGAAAATAAACATAATTATTAAAGGAATCCTATATATTTTTTGATTATTTGCTCACATATTGATCAAAATAAAAATATTGTCCATTGAAAAAATGCCATTTAATGTGCTTTCTGTATTGTAATTTGGAACATTTATACGATGGATTACAACTTATTCAACAGTTTCAAGAAAACATACAGATGGATGAATAATGATTTATTTAATTTCTTATTTTTAATTTTTGAAAATTAATTATCGTTCAATTTATGGAAAAAAATTCAATCGAATTAATTTTTTTTTTCATCATTTAATTATTTCATGTAATGACCTTCATTTATATTCAATTATAATAATGTATAATCCATATATATTTATAAATTACAATTAAAATAATTTTTATTAAATGCGAGGATGATAATTGAATTTTTTATTTATGTTCTATTTTGATATATATATGTATAAATTGTAATTTTCAAATAACTTTTGAAAAAAGAAAAATGCAAAAAAAAAAAAAATATTTCACAGTATTCAAATTTTTCGAAAATAAAAATAATCATTCAAAAAATTGTATAGAATTTTCAATTATTTGTTCACATCATTATCGAAATCAAAACATTATTCATAAAAAAAATGCCATTTAATGTGCTTTATGTATTATAATTTGGAACATTTATACAATGGATTGGAACTAATTGAGAAGTTCGAAGAAAAAATACGAATAGATAAATAATCAATTATTTCATTTCATATTTTCAATTTTCAAAAATTAATTAGCCATTAATTCAGTAAAAATAATTTATCTAAATTATTTTTTTTTTATTATTTAATTATTCAATTTAATTACCTGTATTTATATTCAATTATAATAATGTATAATTTATACATATATATTTATAAATCATTTTCATTAAATAGGAGGATGACAAATAAATTTATCATTCATGTTTTATTTTGATATATATATACAGGGTGTCCCTAAATTGCCTCCCACGGACTAGCCAGCATGATACCTCGTTAAAATCGAACCGAGAATTTCTTTTCCGGAAGCTCGTCCGACGCATAGTTTTTGAAATATAAGCGATAGCGCTAGGCCAATCAGAGTGCACCATTTCGTCTAGATTTGCCGCCACGGAAATTGCTGTTTTGTTCGACTGGGTGAATTATTATTATTCGTTTACGAATTAAATATCGGCACCTCCCCTCTCTCGCTGCTGTACCCCTTCTCGAGCGCTGACCTCGGTATTGTTGCCGCGGCATACGCTGCCGGCCGCACATCCATGGGCGCACACTTGTGTGTGTAAACAGAAGCGCATTCTCAAGCATAAGGGGTACAGCAGCGAGAGAGGGGAGGTGCCGATATTTAATTCTTAAACGAATAATAATTCACCCAGACGAACAAAACAGCAATTTCCGTGGTGGCAAATCTAGATGATATGGTGCACTCTGATTGGTCCAGCGCTATCGCTTATAATTCAAAAACTATGCATCGGACGAGCTTCCGAAAAAGAAATTCTCGGTTGGATTTTAACGAAGTATCATGCTGGCTAGTCCGTGGGAGGCAATTTAGGGACACCCTGTATATTTATATGTCGGCGCAAGAAGCCGGCAGCCTCAGCGCTTGACGCTCGTGATTGTCGTACTACTATTGTTTTGATTTAGACCACACGAGTATTGTTATTAAGTTCCGATCTTTGTAATGTAGCAGGGGTGGGTAAGGTACCTAACTTCAGTCCTAAGGCTTACCTTGGGAAAGTTGAAAGACGAGAGGGCAGTGATAGTCAGAGGCTTGAGCGTGAAGGACCGAGAGCGTCTCGAAGTCCCCACACACCTACCCGCTGCTACATTAGTGTTATTTTTATTTAAAGAATAAGAGAAGAGAGAAAATCTGAAATTATGAGTGACTTTCCCGATCACCTGTATCTTCCCTTACTAACTCGGACATATACATACATGTATGTATATATCAGAAAAAAGCATAAATAATAAATTTATTTACCATCCTCCTATTCAATAAAAATTAATTTTATTCTAATTCATGAATATGTATATATATAAATTATACATTGATATAATTGCATACAAATGCAGGTGAATAAATTGAATTATTATTAATGGAAAGTGAAAAATGATTAAAATAAATTGATTCTCTCGAATTCATGGATAATTGATTTTTAAAAATTGAAAATCTGAAATTCAACAATTAATTATACATCTATCTGTATGTTTTCTTCGAACTTTTGAATAAGTTCTAATCCATTTTATAAATGTTCCAAATAACAATACATAAAAAACATTAAATGGCATATTTTTAATGAAAAATATTTTTATTTTGATTATTATGTAAGCAAATAATTGAAAAATATATGGGATTATTTTAATAATAATATTTATTTTCGAAAAATTTAATAATGTGAAATATTTTTTTTTTTTTTCAAATTTTTCTTTCTTTAAAAGTTAATTGAAAATTATAATACATATATATATATATTAGACTGGGCCAAAAAAATTGACTATTTTTTTTTTGAAAAATATATTGAGAATATCATTCAGTGTGGCAAAAAAAAAATTTCATGAAATTTAAAGCCCTTAATATTAACTTTAAGAGGTCTATCATCGCTATTTTTGATTTTTAGTAATAATTTGATGTTTTACGTCAGAACTGTTGAAATATTAAAGTGAAAGAATTTATGTTCACTTATCCCTTTATAAAATTAAATTCCCTACAAAAAAGGTCTGATTATAGATTTTTGTCAGACAAGCCGTTTCCGAGTAATTAGGCTTAATAAATTGATATGAAATTTCTCGATTTGACTTTTTTAATTTGGAATTTCGTGACTAACGAATCAATGAATGTATAAAAAATATCGTGACAGATTCTCAAAGGAAATTTAATGTTCTACAAAAAAGATCTCTTAATATTTTTGCCTCAATTTAATTTTTCAAAAGTTATTCTCAATTGAAATTTCAAGTTTTTCTTCAATTTTAATTATGAATAACTTTTAAAAAATTGAATTGAGGCAAAAATATTAAGAGATCTTTTTTGTAGAACATTAAATTTCCTTTAAGAATCTGTCATGATCTTTTTCATACATTCATTGATTCGTTAGTCACGAAATTCCAAATTAAAAAAGTCAAATCGAGAAATTATATCAATTTATCAAGCTTACTTACTCGGAAACGGCTTGTCTGACAAAAATCTATAATCGGACCTTTTTTGTAGGGAATTTAATTTTATAAAGGGATAAGTAAACATAAATTTTTTCACTTCAATATTTCGACAGTTCTGACGTAAAACATCAAATTATTACTAAAAATCAAAAATAGCGATGATAGACCTCTTAAAGTTAATATTGAGGGCTTAAAATTTCATGAAATTTTTTTTTTGCCATACTGCATGATATTCTCAATATATTTTTCAAAAAAAAAAATGGTCAATTTTTTTGGCCCAGTCTAATATATATATATATATATATATATATATATATATATATGTATATATATATATATATACATATATATATCAAAATAAAACATAAATAATAAATTTATTTATCATCCTTTTTTTTAAGGAAAATTATTTTTAATTATAATTTATAAATATATATATAAATTATACATCAATATAATTGAATTTGAATGGAGATAATTAAATTGAATAATTTAATGGTGAAAAAAAAAAATTCATTGGAATAAATTATTTTTCTTAAATTAATGCATATTTGATTTTTGAAAATCAAAAATATGAAATTAAGTAATTAATTATTCATCTATCTGTATGTTTTCTTTGAACTTTTTAGTAAGTTCTAATCCATTGTATAAATGTTTCAAATTACAATACATAAAGCACATTAAATGGCATTTTTTCAATGAACAATATTTTCTAATATAATAATAAAAAAATCTAATGATTGTGTTACGGAGTAAAATGCGTAGGCTCAGATGAGCGGTAATTGGAGCTTACTCGACGCCCAGCCAAGGTGTTATTTGGCTATTATAGGGTTCGTTCACGTCGACTATGCACTCGCGTGCTACTACTCCCAATGCAGGAAGTAAATGGAATAGAAAGCGATCGGTATTGAGGGAAGGTTAACGATTTAAAGTATATGATTGTTCATTAGTAGTCAATGCAACGGAGTCGGTCGAGGGACAAAGGTATGCTCTTGGTTCAGAGGGATAGGTGTCTTGCTTGAGCGCTAGGATGGATCTGCCTAATTTGGCGGGATGTAGAAGGCAAGCTAGCCGCGAGTTACAGAAGAATCTGCTTACTTGCGGACGATAAGAGTAGACTACAGAGCGGAAGGTAACTGAGAGTGTGGCAAAGGAATCTTAAGTCTGGAGGACGTAACACGCCCCCCCTTGGGGAAGAACATTCGTTGAGGGTACGGAATAGGATGTTTGGAAGGAAGTGGAATGCCATGAAACGTACTGACTCACTTACAGAATATTACACAGAAAAGTCCTAACATCTAGCGCCTGGATATTAGTGCGCGTTTAAGTGGGTTAGTATACAATTGAATAAAAAAAAATTTATAAATGACATCTTATCGTACTGAATCACTTACAGAATATTACACAGAAGAGTCTTAAAATATAGCGCCTAGATGTTAGTGCGCGTTTAAGTGGGCTAGTATACATTTGAACAAAATTTTCTAAATGACATCTTATAAATGTGGTGGCATATATGATAGATATTGTGTATATTATAAACGAAACTCATGCAACATGATGATGATTATATTATGGCTGCATATTATTACGGGCAGAATAAGGCAATGAAAGAACATGATTGCTAATAGCGGAGGGCTTAGCTCCAGACTTCGCGTGATTCGGAGCTATCGTTAAGGCTCTGCTCGGGGAGCAATTTACGCGGCTTTGATATGCCTAGTTCCGTCATTTCAATTTCCGATTGGGTCCGGAGCAGTGACGACGAGCGAGGAGGCAGGTCATCGGGAAATGGTATTATTTCTAGGTGCGGCTGGTGGATGGCATGGCGCGTAGGAATTTGGGGTTTTGTACGACGCGCGTGAGGGATATGTCGTGTCCCTCCCAATTTGCAGCAAGAGTACAGCCTTGAGATTTTGCTAAATAACGAGATTTTGTAGCAGAAGAAAGCTACTGAGAGGGACACGAGGCCGATGCCGCTATAACCAAGGCTGGTAGTGAGGCGGTGCATGTTATCTCTGGAGCGATAATGTGTGCTTAGGTCAGCTGAGCGTTCCAGTATATCATTCAGGGAAACGCTGGCGACGGCAAGATCGTGGGGGTTAATATGCGATGGTTCGCGAAGGGGAGGGATGGCAACAAGGGATAAGTCGGTGGAAATATTAAAATCAAGACTGAGGGATACTTGGCTTAGTTCCAAGGTAACTTTCGGGACGTAGGAGAGGGTCTCGGTAGATTGTGAGCGTTTCGAAGTTTTGAGAGTGACTTCAGAAGTACTAGCCATACACAGGGCGGTTAGGGTGATAACGCCTGAACCAAAAAGTGTGACACGAGAGGTCTGGTTATTTGGGCAGAGAGTATAAAGAGTCTCAGGAGTGGAAGACGAGAAAATCCAAAAATTAGATGTTGATAATTCCGTCCAGTAGGTTCCATCGAATGCGGTCAATCTGATATTACATTGTTTAGAAATTTTTGTGGACGGGTTCAGAAAAAGGTCTACCTCGCAGAGTTTGTGAGTTGACGGTCGGAAAAGCGGTTGTGTCAACTTACATGTGAATTTTCCTAGGGATACAATGCATTTACTAAATTTGAATTCCGAGATTTGAAAGTACGACGCTCGGTTAAGTGCTATAGCTATGTATTCGCTGCCAGGTTAAATGTAAGCGAATTTGTCATCTGCAGAGTCGTATGTCTGTCTAACAGGGACGGGAAGCAGTCGGTACAGGTCAAAAGCCTCGGATTTGAGCAACGGAATAGATATCACATAAAGCAGTCTGGGTTCGTAATACGCTATGTCGATTTTAGAGATTCGAATTAGTTCTTCAGCGTAATTTGGATCCATTGGAATAGGAAACTCTATTTGTGGTCTGAGTGACTGGATATGTTTAAGGCTGGAAATAAATTGTTCTGGTGATAGAATTTTAGGGTGGACGATACCTTTTTGAGCAAAGGGGATAGCGTCCACTAAGCTGGACAGGTCAAGTTCGTATTCGTTCAAGTGTCGGTCCAGGTCAATTAGTCGGTTAAGTAAAGTCGTTCTGAAGGTATTGTTGGCGATTAGGGCTCTTGAAATAGCTGCATCAGTCGAGAGGGCCGTGAGTAATTTATGTTTTTCGCGGTCGTGGCTGATCATGCTGTTGATTTCTTTCCCGTAGACGCCCAACGTTGACTGTACGATATTTGTCTGTTTGTTAAGCAGAGATGCTAAGTGTCTACTGTCATTGTACAAGTTGTCAATTTGTTGGTTAAAATATTCTCCGTCTTTTACGTCTAGGGTGCCGAATAAGGATTTTGATACGCTACCAATGAAATTAATCGCGCCTCGTGTTTCGCGATGGTGGGCTAATTTAGCAAGTTCGGACTGGGTGGATTCGCCTGTGCGATGGCCAACTAAATATTCTATTCGGTTTTGGTATATTTTTATGGTTTTTATTCTATCAGCCAACATTTGAATATGGTCGCCGGTGTAACAGTAGTTTTTGGCGACAGAGCATTTTCCTTCTATTATTGTTAAGAATTCTGATGTTTGGTCAAGTCGGTCGAATAAATATTGGAGGTCTATGTGGTTCAGCAGAGTCCATTCTTTGTTATATGTACGTAGGTCTTGCAATTGTTCGAAGAAGATTCCCGGGTTCTGATTCAGTTGCTTAATCGCGACGTAAGTCGAATCGTCTATCTTGCTGTCGAGAGCACTGCACCTGCAACGATATGCAAAAGTATGAGACTTAATGTAACGCGATCGCAGGCAATTTGGTAGCATATGGCTGTCGATTTTTTCTTCTTAATTTTAGTTGCTTTCTTCTTGTGCCAATTTCAATTTATGGAAATGAACGATTTTAGTTTTTCGGGGGGTAATCCAAATTCCAGCGTTGATATTGTCAATTATACGCTTAATCGTATACACTCCTTTATTTTTTTTTTTTTATTTATAATGGTCGTCGAATTTGGATCGGGTCTCATTCAGTAGATAGACCTTTTGACCTGCTTCGAAAGTTTGGCTGTTGACATTACGGTCGTAATACGTCTTGGAACGATGCTTTGCTTGTTGTAGGTTGGACGCGGCGTGTTTTCGTATGCTGGATGGATTAGCGATTAAATCTAGAAGAAAGGAATCGTAGGAACGGGTATACGCAGTAGCAGGGTTCGCGTCTGTTGGGAGTCTGGCTTGAGAGCCAAAAATTAGTTGATGGGGGGTGAAGTTAGTACCTTCGTTCTTCGCGGTGTTATAACAAAAAATTTCAAAGCGGATGTAATCGTCCCAGTCTTCACCAACATCTGTGTAGTGTTTGATGTGTTCAGTGAGAACAAGGTGACTGCGTTCTAGCGATCCGTTAGACTGTGGGCGGTAAGCTGTGGTTCGTATTTGCTTAATTTTGAAAAGTTTACAAAGTTGTTTGATGACTGTGCTCATAAAATTGTGTCCTTGGTCTGTAAGTATCGCTCGAGGAGCACCGTGACGTGTAATGTATTCTTTTGCGAATACTGCGCCTATAGTCTTGGCGGTGGCATCAGGTAAAGGGATGGCGTCCAGGAATTTTGTCAAATTGCATTGTATCGTCAAGATATATTTGTTGTTCAATTTAGTAAGGGGTAGAGGTCCAACAATATCTAATGCCACTTTGTCAAATGCATCGTCAGGCGTGTCCGTTATCATAATTGGCAATTTGGTTTTCACTCTGACCAATTTTTTTCTTTGGCAATTCTCGCAAGTTCTAATGGAATCTTGGATTTGTTCTTTTATACGGGGCCAGAAATACTTTTGTCTGATGCGGTTATATATTTTAGTGACACCTTGATGACCGCCGACTAACGATTCGTGGCATTCTCTGATTATTTCTCACGGTAAACATTCAACTAGGATAACAGTCGTGTTTCGACAAAGCATGATTAGAATTTCTGACTCTGCGAAAATATAGGATAGAAGTTTTCGGAAAACGCGGGTATCGAGAGCTTCTAAACTATCATCGGTTATCGGGAGGGCAAGAAACTTCAGGTTTGAATCGGCTGAAGCCGTTTTGAGTTTGGACAATAGCTTGAAGATGTCGTATAGGTTGCTTTTATCTGAGCCTTCTGTTCTCAATACTAGGGTGAAAATACGTCGTCTGTTGTGCTTAGATTCAATGATATAAAATTTTGGCGGACGAGGCCTCATTACTATTTTTGGGTAAACGATATTTTCGTCGGCAAGTTGGGCTGGTATACCCTTGATCCAAGCGCAGTCTGTCGATATAAAGTGCGCATATTTGGTTTTGAGCATCAAAAGTCCATCATTAGTATCTTTGACATTGTCTGATACTGGTATGTCGTCTAAGTTGTCAATAAAATATGCGAAACGGTGAGGGTCATTAATTTGATCATCGTTAGTGTTAAAAGCACTGTCATGGTTATGGTCAGTGATTTTCATATGGGAGTCGAATTGTTGAGTGCACGTATAGTATTCAGTGTCCGTGAGTAAGTCGGAACTGTCGTCGTTATCAGAGGTGGGCGGGAGAGGCGAGGGGGGAGGGGAACGGAGGTGTAAGGAAGGGTTCGTCAGCCTGGAAGTAGCGGGGGGTATCTCCTAGCGGGACGCGGAGGCCCGACAGGGGGGACATGATGACGTCAGTGGGTGCGGTTGGAGGTGGAATCGGACGAGATGCTGCAGGTTCAGTCAGACGTTCCGATTTCTTTCGCAGATGGCGCCGGGGGGGTTATCCAGATGTGGAAGGGACAGGGTCAGGGAGGTCAGTATAAACGAGTGGGGGTGTAATGCAGGGGCGCGCGGTGGCAGCAACCGGAGAGACGAGGCGGCAAACGGTGATACTCATTTTCCAATTTTTGGAAACATAATGGATCATTTTGCGTACCGAGCTCCATTCTACTTTGTTGAGTCCGCAACCTATCAATGGTATCAAGACAGACGTTACGCCATTTTCTTGCAAGGTTTTCCTAAAGTTAACCAAGGTGTTGAAAGAAACGTGGGGCAAAGCTTTGTCACTGTATTTGGGCTTTGTAACTAGGTTATAGATTTTTCGGTTTCCATGGACTACAGAAATAACGTCAGTCACAGTCAGGTCGAATTCTCTAAGTTGTTCGCGGTATATGAATTTACGTTCTGTCAGTTCGGAAGCGATTCCTTTTGACATTTGGCAGTCAGCCGATATGCAATGAGCCAAGTTATCCTTTTGCTGTAATAGGTCAGCTTTTATTTCTTTGATACGTCTATTACGCATGAGAGAAAAAGTTTCGCTTTCTCTGAGGAAATCGCTATAAGAAGGGCCCGGTAAATCGGTGGCTGGACAAAAGTCATCAGTTCTTGATTCAGTTTCTGGGGTCTGTAAGTCATCCGAGCTAAGGGAAGAATCTGAAAAGTAGATCTGGTATGGTCTTTTATGAGGCCCAGGATTTGTTGAAGAATTTGTTACGGGATGGCGTTCAGGTTGGCGGTGTACTGGGATCGGTGCCGGGGTAACGAGGGGGGGTTTGAGGAGCAACGGGGTTTCTTCATCACTAAACTCATCGTCGGAGAGATCAGAGAAATCAGAGGAATCAGAGGAGCATATCATCTTACGAGTTTGTGAGATTTTATGGCTTTTCAGCGGATTTGGGTTCGTGAACTCGTCTGTGGTCTGTCTAGGGCGTCTGGGGTACTGACGAGTCTTTTTAGAGCGTTTTTTTAATCTATCGCTAGAGGCGTCAGTCGTTGGACGGGGGCGTATTGTATCTATAGGAAGAATTTGAGCGGTGTCGGGCGGTCCGTTTCTGGACAGAACATCAGTGTTGGTATTAGATTTTCCGGACTTGTATTTCGTATCGAAGTCGTACTCTGCCAGTTCTAAGCTCCACCGTCATAAACGGCAATTAGGCTTTTTGACGCTTTTCACCCATTTGAGTGGCTCGTGGTCTGTTATTAAAGTAAACTTCTGTCCATAGATGCAGGGGCGGAAGTAATTCATACTCCAGTAGGCGGCTAAGTATTCTTCATCGGGTACCGAGTAGTTTAATAAAGCGGGTTTGAGGGCTCGGGACGTGTATGCTACCAGTAGGTCGGCACCGTCTTTATCTTGACTGACAACTGCACCTCTCGTGAATTTTGACGCGTCTGTAGTGAGCGCAAATGGTTTGCTGAAGTCCGGATATGGTAGAATTGGTTCTTTGCATAAACAATCGCGTAAGGTTTCGAATGCGGACTGGTGTTCGGAAGTCCAAATGAAAGGGGTATCCTTTCTCGTAAAATTTTTAAGGCATTTAGCAATTTTTCCAAAATTTGGAACAAATCTTCGGTAGTAACCTAAAAGGCCGAGGAATTGTGTAATATTTTTGGGACTTTTGGGGACGGGATACTCTTTTACAGCTAATAATTCACCAGGGTCAGGTTTTACTCCTGACTCAGTTATGAGGTGTACGAGGTAAACGACTTCCTTGCGCAGGAATTCTCACTTGTCCGGCTGTAGAGTTAAACCAGCAGCGGTTAGTCGCTTCATTGATTTCCGAAATTCAATTTTATGTTCTTGCAAGTTTCGAGCGTAAATAACTATGTCATTTGAATGTACGAACATCTCGTTGCCTTGTAGGCCTATGAGGAGCCATGAGCCTTTGAAACGTGGCGGGCGCGTTCACTAGTCCGAAGGGCATACGAGAGAATTCATAATGTTCTCCAGGTGTCGAAAATGCAGTTTTCATGCTGTGATCCGGATGCATGGGAATTTGGTGGAACCCGGAAGCAAGGTCAAATGTGGAAAAGTATTTAGCTGAGCCAAGCTGGTCAAGGATTTCCGTGACATCGGGCATGGGGTATGCGTCGCCGACTGTTTTTTCGTTAAGTTTTCTGTAGTCGATTACCATACGCCATCGTTTATTGCCGTCACTATCCGGTTATTTTCGAACGATCCACACCGGGGAATCATACGGAGATAAGGAATGTTTGATAAGATTTTGCTTGAGTAGTTTATCAACTCGGGATTTGATTTCGTCTCTGTGAATCTTGGGAAAACGGTATTGTTTGGTATGAATAGGCGTATTGCCCGTCGTGGGGATAGTGTGATGAGATGGATTGGTGTGGCCTAATTTATCACCTGGGAGATAAAAGAGATGGTTAAATTCTGTTACGAGGTTAAATATAGATTGTTTTTCGGTGTCATCCAAATGATCAAGATGTAAGCTGCTCTTTAGGACGTCCAATCTCTCTGACCTACTGTCAGTCAAAAGCACCGTTGCAGCACCGGGACAAAATGTACTGTCGTCAGCGATAGGAGGATCGGATTGCGGTTGCGCGAGGTCAGTGGACTTGATGGGCAGGGGGGGGGGGGGGGGGGGGGAGGATTATTAGTCGGTCGCGATGTACGCTTGGCCGTAGAAAGGATCGATGAATTACTATGGAGAGGGCTTGGGTGCGAAACGAGGGTTTTGGCGCGGGCATCGCTGTGGTGGTTACTCGGTGCTGTGGATGTAGCGTTGGGCATGACTGTACTCGGTGGCTCGTCGAAGTCGTTTAGGGTTACTGTTGGGAGTCTCATCTCTACGGCAGATTCGTTACAATTGAACGCGTACGAGAAAGCGATGCCGTTCGGGTTTTCAACTAACGCTTCACCACATAGAACATTGTTGCCTAAATCGATGCGTTTGAGGTAGCCTACTTTAGTGTCTGGGTTCGCAACTACTAGTGGGATGGCCTTCACGGTACGGGCCTGTATTATAATTAGGCGCGTTTTTTCGGGCGCGGACGGGGGTTCATCGAATTTATCAAAGTGGATTGGCAACGAGGTTCCAAGCATCATCGAGTTTAAGTAGGAAGAAATAGTTGCTTTCTCTTTTCGTAAGAAGGGCTGGCCTAAGATACCGTCGTGTGGAATCGGAAACGAGTCAGGGACCAAGTGAAAGGTATGGTATTTATTATTGAATCGTATTCCAGTTTTTGCGATAGTTTGCGTCTTTTTGTCTGTTATACCAGTCAGCGTCAAACGTTCGTCGGTTGTTCGTCGTACGAGGGGCCTAACGGAACTTTCTTTGACCAAGTTGACGTCTGCACCGCTGTCAATAATAAATGTAGATATTTTCATTAGCTGGGGGGTGTCGATCGAAATTAGTGGAGGGTCAGCTGAAGCTGTTACGAGGATATGACCAGAAGATAGGAACGCTTGTTGTTTGCATTGCTCGCGGGCGCGTTCTCCCCGCGGTCGACGTTCCCGTTTATATGTTTATTCGAGCCTGCATTGCCTTGATTATCACGCGGAGAGGATCTACATCGGTCTGTTGTGAGGCCTCTGCGATTACAATTGTCGCAGTGTAGTTCTTGGTTTATGTAGCATTCATTGTGGCAGTGGCACATTCTGCGACATTTGGTACAATAACTTTTACTTTTCGGACGGTGACATTCCGTGATGGAGTAACCCTGGTGGTTACAAAATTCACAACTGCTGGGCAGAGCATCAACGTGGCCAGCAGAACAGGTATTTGGATCGAGCGCTTGGGTGTAAGGTCTGGGCTCGGTACGAGGCGCTGGTTGATAAGCGTAACCAGGTGTGGGCAATGACATCAGGGGGGGGGGGGGGGGGGGGGTAAAGGAGGCCGCGGCGGGCACCTGAGACGGAGGAGCAGTATGGGGGGGTAACGGCAGGCACATGGGTGTAGCGGGGGTAACATATTGTGCAGAGAATTGCATCTGACGGTTAATGAGCTCGGCTTCTTCACCTTCGGCGATGCTGACGGCAGTTTTGAAGGTTGGTAATGGTCTGATAGTAGCGATTCTTCACTCCGATTCTGGCCAAAGCCCTCTAATGAACCATCTAGAGGTATTTTTCTTCAGATCGTTCAGTAGAAGCGTTGCTAAATCTGGTGGGTGCTTGGCTATGATCGCTGTGCTTATTTCTTTTGATATTGCTCTTATTCTGCACGAGTAATCTATGATGCGCTTATATGGTTGTTGTGTAATTTCATCTAATTGAGCGGATAACTGGCGTACGGAAATATCAGGGCGGTATGCTCGGCTGACGGCAGTTATGAGGTCCTCGACGTCATTACAGTTAATGCCTATCAAATATTGGGAAGCGGGCCCTGTAACCTTTGATTGCGCAAATTTGGCGAAGGTCATTTCATCCAAAACTTCAATGAGAGTCTTCACGTAACGTAATTGTTCTACAAATGAGTCAAAGGGCATGTTGTGGCCGTCGAAAGGGGGGATTGTCGGCAAGACATCTTTTACTGAGAACTTCGCCGTCTTCTCGCTGCATCATCAAAGTAGTTCTCAGAAACCGCCAACATCCTCGCATCACACGGAATCTAGTGGCGGTTCAATCCTCCCTCCGCGCCTCATTTCTGTGGAAAATGGGAAGCCGGAGTGAAATCGGTCAAATTTTACCTCCAATGAGTCATCGGAGATGCGACTCAAACGTTCAAGCAATTCACGACGTTCCTCACGCAATTAGAAGCCACGCTCAATTCTCGACCTCTTTGCGCTATCTCGGACGATCTACGAGATCCAAGTGCCTTGACTCTAGGACACTTTCTCGTCGGCTCAGCATTGAACACAATTCCTGAGCCGTCACTCATCGAGGTGCCAGTTCAACAGCTATCGCATTGGCAACACTCGCGTCGAATGCTGGAGCATTTTTGGAAACGATGGAGTACGGAGTATCTTCAGTCCTTCCAAATCCTCTCGAAACGGCAGACTCATCACGGGAACATCAAAATCGATTCCATCGTTCTCGTAAAAAACGAAAATCTACCTCCATATGTGTGGCCCCTCGCGAAAGTAATCGAAGTGCATTCAGGAACCGACGGTCTCGTTCGCGTTGTGACCGTTAAAACGAAATCCGCTGTGTTGAAACGTCCAATCGTAAAATTGTGTGTGCTTCCAGTGTCCTCTTAAGATAATTATTGACTATAAGAATGAATAGCGCACGGCGGGCGGCATAATCTAATTTCGCGATCGTGACCGATAGCGAAACGGGCGGTATGTTTCGGCAAAGTACCAAATAGTTCAATGTGTGTCTCGCGACACTCAGAATCGTCCTCACGCATGTACGCACACTCGCGTGCAATGCTTACTTGCCGTCTCTGCGTCAAATCTCGCCGCTTGCCCGTGTCGCGACTCAAAATCTATCAGCTGTATCTTATGTATTGTCTACTGTCTCGAAATCATGTATGTTTGTAATCTATGTGTTCTCTCGCTCTGTAAATCTTGACTCTCTGCGTAACGTTCTCTTGCAATATGGTCTGTATCGCCGCATCAAAAGCAATAAAGGTCTCGTTTATCGGTTATCATTATCTCTCTCCATCTCAACATCATTTTCGTTTCATTTACACTCGTTCTTGTCACAAATTCGCGAAACCCACGTCGATGATTCATATCCTTTTTGTCTCCAATCTAAACAATGTGCTTCATGTATTGTAATTTGGAACATTTATACAATGGATTAGAACTTATTAAAAAGTTTGACGAAAACATACCGATAGATGAAAAATTGATTATCTAATTTCATATTTTCAATTTTAAAGATTAATTATCCATTAATTTGAGAAAAATAATTTATTTGGATGAATTTTTTTTTTATTATCCAATTATATAATTTATTGACCTCCATTTAAATATATTCAATTATATTAATGTATAATTTATAAATATATATTTATGAAATATAATTAGAATTATTTTTATTGAATAGGGGGATGATGAATAAATTTATTGTTTGTTTTATTATGTTATATATTTATATATATGTCGCATCACCATATTGTGTCTTTGTTACATTTTGATCACCGGTTGTATGACGTTGATGGAACTTGTTTTGGTTGGATTTGTTTTGTTCTTGTTTAACTTTGTTACTTCTTTTAGAATGATTTTCAAACGATTTGAATAAAGTTGTGTTTTTCCGTGTCTCTGCGGTTTAAAATTGAATAAACTGTGTAAAACTCTTTATTTAACTTTGTATTTCTGACATCAGAAGTGGGATAACGAACGTTTAAGCGTGTAGAAGTAAAAAACTCAGTAAATTTTCGAGATAGAGATGGAACAAAACGAGGAAGATTTCAGTGTGGCAGCAGATAAAGAAGAAAGTGTGAGGAAAAGTGCAAAGAGTGACACAGGCAGAGTAGAAACTTCTCGAAAACGAAAGAGAAGTCACCGATCCCCGACGACATCGGAATCTGAACATTCTGATGATTTGCGAAGAAGGAAGCACGGAAGAGGTAGGCACAGAAAACGTCAGGCAAGATTGGAGGAGGAAAATCTGCGACTGCTTGCACTGCTTTCCAGACGAGAACGTGTTCCGATGGATCTCATCAAATTTGATCCGAAAACGACTGACGCGACTGGTTGGGTGAAAATGGTTGAAGAGTGGATTCGCCGTTATAATCCTGATGATTATGAAATTGTCCAGCACTTGGCGAAAGCATTTAAAGACGAAGCGGCACAGTGGTTCACAGGTATGGATCCCTCAGAAAAAAGCTGGGTAGAAATACGTTCTGAGTTTTTAAGTGCGTATTCAAAAAATAAGAACGTTGCGTCAGAGCTGCACACAATTTGGATGGAAGACGCAGAGTTTGCACTTGAAAATTTTATGAAGAAAGAAAGAAAATTAAAAGCGTGGCTCAACAAGAGAAAAACGGTGGACAAGACTGTAGCTCAACTTACGGGATTATCCTATTCGGCGCAAAATAGATTCGTTCGCAACATCTTTGTGCGAGAATCACCTGAAAGCCTACAAGAAGCGATGGCGTACCTTGATGGACTAACGACCGACTTCCATCAACTGCGTGCATCCTCCAGAGCCCCTGGTCCACATACTAAGACTTTGGCGCCGCGAGATGGTAAGTCGCACCGTTTTGACATCGAGTGCTACAATTGTGGAAGAAAAGGACATCGGAAGGCCGAATGTCGATCAGCTCTGCAGACACAGCGTGGCAGTTACTCACGGGTCATCAAGGAACTGGACGGTAGAGGTTTGGGGTCAAAGAAGCCGATAACCTGATACAACTGTAAGAAAGAGGGACACATTGCCCCGAGTTGCCCTAAGAAGAACGAGAAGGTAGTGAGGCTTTGTAATTCTACCTCCACTGAGAATACTGTGAAGCTTGCTGACGGTAAGGTGTTGACATTCATCTTTGACTCTGGTTCGGACTGTTCTCTTGTAACAGAGAGTTTGGCAGAGAGGTTGCGTGGTAAAAGACAAATCGTTTGCATGCGTTTAAGGGGCTTAGGAAATGGCTATGTGGATTGCCGTGAGATGATCTCAGTGTGTGCAGAGTTGAATAGCATCAATGTTGAAATTGATTTATATGTAGTACCGGACGAAAGTTTGTCCACGAAAATAATTCTGGGTGAAAAATTGTTAGCTAATGGTATCTCAGTCACATTAGATCGAACCATAGTTGAATTTGCAAAATTACACAAATTTGTTGGTGCGTGTGTTGCAACTACTAATTTTGATACTGTAGATTGCGATGTGGAAGAGATGAGAGAATCACTTATAAAATTGTTAAGACTGCACGCGGAACATATGAGTGTTGATACTCCTAGGATTCGTGTAACATCTGGCAGCTTTGAGATTAGACTGAAAGATGAAAATAAAATTGTACAGCGAAGACCTTATAAGCTAGGAATCTTAGAGCGTGAGAGTGTCAGACATATGACAAATAAAATGCTTGAGGCAGGAATCGTTCAAGAAAGCAGGAGTCCGTTTTCTAGTCCAATTATCTTAGTTAGGAAAAAAAATGGATCAGATAGATTGTGTGTGGATTTTCGGGAGTTAAACGCCAACACAGTAGCAGATCGTTATCCGCTACCGTTGATTCAAGATCAATTAGATCGACTGTGCGGTGCGTACTATTACTCGTCATTAGATATGACGGCAGGCTTTCATCGGATACCTGTAAAAGAAAATTCAATAGAAAAGCTTGCTTTTATTACACCGGACGGACAGTTTGAATATTTAACAATGCCATTCGGGCTAATAAATGCACCTGCCGTATATCAGAGAGCAATCAATAACGCTTTGGGTGAATTAAGATATTCTTCTGCAATTGTTTATTTGGATGATGTTCTTATACCCGGTAGAACTGCACAGGAAGCTTTGGATAGGTTGGCAGTCGTGATGGCAAAACTTGCGGAGAAAGGATTTTCATTCAATTTAAAAAAATGTCAATTTTTGGAAACAAAAATTGATTATCAGGGGTACACTGTGTCACATGGAGAGTTGAGGCCCAACCTTCGAAAAATCGAAGCCCTGGTGCAATCACCTATTCCTTAGACACGGACCCAGGTGAGGGAATTGTTAGGTTCAGCATCCTATTTTCGTAGATTTATACCGAGATTTTCACAAGTGGCTGCTCCTTTATACAAACTTACTGCAGATAGTACCAAAACGATTACATGGACAGACGACCACACTGACGACAGGGCCAAGCTTGTCAGTTATTTAACATCACAACCGTTACTGAGAATTTTCGACCCTAATCTTCCAATCGAACTACATACCGATGCTAGTGCTCTCGGGTATGGTGCCGTATTGTTACAATGTGCTAAAAAAGAAAAACGTCCCGTCGCTTATTATAGCAAACGTACCATAGACGCTGAAACTCGTTACCATTCTGACGAACTTGAGACTCTTGCAGTTGTTAACGCAATAAAACATTTTAGACAATATTTAGTAGGACGTAAATTTTTAGTCGTGACTGACTGTAATTCGCTTGAAGCCGCAAGCCTCAAAAAAGATCTTACTCCACGAGTTTATCGCTGGTGGGCATATTTGCAGTCATTCGAATTCGAAATAGAATATCGCGCGGGTGAACGAATGAAGCATGCGGACTTTTTGTCAAGAAATCCAGTTAAAAAAAAAGTGTACTCAAAATAGTTAAGAAAGATTTGAATGAAATAGTTGAATTAGCTGATGACTGGTTGATGGTAGCTCAGCAGAAAGATGACGAAATAAAAACTTTGTACCGTGAGGTAATAGAAGGATCAGAGGGAGCAAAAACATATTCAATTAGAGACAAAATTTTGATGCGGACGATAAACAGAAAATCGAAACAGATAACGTTACCTGTAGTGCCGAGACTGATGGTGTGGTCACTGATACATCACGTACATGAGAATATCTGCCATTTGGGCTGGGAACGGACTTTAGATAAGTTGTACGAGCTGTATTGGTTTCCTCAAATGTCAAAGCGTGTTAAGAGATTCGTTGAAAATTGTATTTTGTGCCAAACTTGTAAATCAGTGTCAAGACCGACACAAGCTCAGCTGCATCCTATAGAAAAAAAAGATATTCCGTGGTATACGATCCACATAGATATATCCGGAAAATTATCAGGTCCTTCTGACAAGAAAGAGTATGTTTTTGTAATTATAGATGGATTTACGAAATTTATAACGCTAAATTTGATAAGTTGTTTGGATACAGAAACAGCAATCAATCAGTTGGAAAAAAAATTGTTTATTTTTGGAGCTCCGAGACGAATCATTTGTGACCAAGGTTCAGGATTTACAAATGCACGGTTTGAGAAATACTGCGATGAAAAGAATATTGTGGTTCACTTTATAGCTTCAAGAACGCCTCGAGCTAACGGTCAAGTTGAAAGAGTTATGTCAAACATCAGGAATATGTTATCGATATGCAAAGCTCAGGGGAAACTCTGGCAGTCCGAGTTAGGTAAAGTACAGCTTGCAATGAATTCAGCTGTTTAGAAAACGTTAGGAAAAAGTCCCGCTAAAATTTTGTTTGGCACAAAAATAAATTCAATAGATATAGGACTTGTGAAGCATAGGTGTGTAAAGACTGACAATGTAAATTTAACACAGCTCAGGTCAGAGGCTACAAGTAGCATTACAGCAAAGGCCATGAAAGACAAAGAACGGTTTGATAAAAAGAATGAACCAGTTAAACCATTGAAAATTGGGGATTTTGTTATGGTTCGAAACAACGATAGAATTAAGACAAAGTCAGATGCAAAATATCGCGGTCCTTTGAAAGTTGTCATGGAGCTTCCGAATGATAGGTATTTAGTTAAAAAAATAGGCTTTTCCGGATTTAGAGGTCGTAATAGCATTCAGGTGTCTCACGATAAACTGATCGCAGCTCCTGGTTATGGCGCGAGTCAGGACAGCTGTGTCGCAAAAAGGGAAGAAGGTAAGAACGAAGTTCTGAAGTGACTTGTTTGTTTTCAAGACAAAAAAATTGTTGTAGTGCACAAAGTCATGAGTGCAAACATGTTTTGCTGAGATGAATCATGAACCCTTGTGGGTTAATACAATCGGTTGTTGAAAACAAATGTAGCGATAATTTGCGGTAACATGGTTCTGGTCGAGCCGGATTCAGAAGTAGAAATCCGAAGAGAGCAGGGGACTCTGTTAATTGGTTTAGCCGGATTTGCTTGAAGAAATCCGAAGAGAGCACGAGACTCTGTTGGCTATCGCTGTTTCATTTCGAGAGTGCGACTTTGGCTTCCGAGGCTCGCTGGACTTGATCACCCAGAATCCTTGAACCCAAAGCCTTGATGTAACTTGAGAATGATTCGGCAAGTCACAATAGTTAGAACATGTACGGATGCGTGAGGCATGCCTGCAGAGCTATTGTGAATGAAAACAATAGTTAGAACATGTACGGATGCGTAAGGCATGCCTGCAGAGCTATTGTGGATGAAGACAATAGTTAGAACATGTACGGATGCGTGACGCATGCCTGCAGAGCTAATGTGGATGAAGGCAATAGTTAGAACGTGTACGGATGCATAAGGCATGCCTGCAGAGCTATTGGTGCCTTGGATAAGAAATTTGAGAGAAGTCATGAAACAAATAAAGCAAAGCACATGGTTGCACACATGATGTAGAGATAACAAGGGATTTGACTGAGCAAAGATGCCAGGCTTGTATGATCAGGAAAGCCGAACGAGATTTAATGAAGGTTTCTTCGATGTTTTTTGTTTCAGAAATAAATTAGAAGAATGAAAAACTGGCACTCCAGACGCGTGCTAGTCAGTATGGCCGTGTCGCATCACCATATTGTGTCTTTGTTACATTTTGATCACCGGTTCTATGACGTTGATGGAACTTGTTTTGGTTGGATTTGTTTTGTTCTTGTTTAACTTGGTTACTTCTTTTAGAATGATTTTCAAACGATTTGAATAAAGTTGTGCTGTTCCGTTTCTCTGCGGTTTACAATTAAATGAACTGTGTAAAACTCTTTATCAAACTTTGTATATCTGACATATATATACATATATATAATTATGATAATGTGTAATTCATATATATATATGTATAAATCATAAATAAAATCATTTTGATTACATAGGAGAATGATGAATAAATTTATTATTCATGTTTTATTTTGATATACATATTTATATATGTATATGTATTATAATTCTTAATCAACTTTGAAAGAAAGAAAAATGATTCATTTAAATAATTTATTTTTTTTCATTATGAAAATATTCAATTTATTTACCTCCATTTACATTCAGTTATATTATTGTCTCATATATATATATATATATATATGTCACGTGCGGAGCGGTCTCGCACGCGACGACTTCAACCCTCTTGATCTCTCAGAGGTTTATTTTTAATTTTTGGTGGATTCGGAGGTGAACGTCCTCTACAGGGCGTTCCGTGGGAAAAAGTTTGGAGGATTTCAATTATTTTGTACCCATATTTTGAATGGAAGCAAGTAGAAATATTTAATGAAACAACTAGAAGCAGCAAGGTTATAGACAAGGAAGCTTACAGTACGTTCTTATGCTACTCACGTTATCGCTCTTTCGCGGATTCTGCTTCGGCCTCGAAGGTGCCAAAGTTTACACCTTCACTCACTCACTTACGTACTACACGGCTTGATTAAGTTCGTGGCTTAGCGTATTGCGCTTGATTCTAACTTCACAGACTGATGCCGCGACGCGAGATGCTTGGACGACCGCTTGTAGATTTAAAGGAATGCTCTCTCTAATCGTCGGAGACCCAAGACTTATAACTCTATACTCGACAGCTCTAAAGGAGCCTGATTCCGTTGATGTTGGTTTGATCCTGTCTCTAACGGGACTGTCTACGCTCGCTCGTCCGACACCCCTTGGAACGTCGGGCGGCGAGCGAGTATTTCGCCGACTTTGCAATTTCGAACAAAGGCTCGCCTCGCAACGGTCATCCTCGAAGCGCGTGATTTCGCGCTCGCCTCATCCCGGTGTTGATTACACCCGGGATCTGGCGGGCGCGAAGACGCTGACGTTGCTGGCTATCCAACTACGCCGTTGCGCTTGGCTATACCACGAACTGATTATAATAAGATATTTTATATGGACTAACTAAAACTATGCTTCCCTGTCTCTAAAGATAATAATAATGAAAAATGATAATTGTTATGATCGGTAATATATTACAGTTTTGGGTAAATGTGCGGCGCTCGTGACATCCCTCCCCCCTTAGGTGTCGATGCCCTCATCGACTCGGTGCGCCGGGCCGACGGTGACACAGACACTGGAGGGTTGGCTCACCGCTGACCGCATATTTCATACATTCGGTATTTACATTGATTATGTGTTGCACATACGCTCTTTCATGACCCGCGCACACACACACACAACACTTTTTGGTTTTGTCACTCACTCGTCACCACACTGCTGGCTCGTCGCTCGGTCGTCCTTGCGTCTCGCCAGCCGCGTCGCCCTCGTGAGCTTGGTCCTCAGGTCTCGTCAGACGGCCTTGGTGTTGTTATCTCCTTCCGTCTGTGCTGGCTCGGCCTGGAGGGTTGCGGGTGGAGTCTCCCACTGGATGAGGTCCTCGACGACCTCCGGTTCGTCCTCCAGGACGTCCGCGAGGTTCGCTGGAGATCCTGGCGTTGCGGGTGGAATCTCGCCTTGTGGTTCCTCCCACTGGATGAGATTCCCCTCTGCCGGTTCTTTTTCCTCTGCGGGTCCCAGGAGTTGCTCTATCTCCCTTTCCAGGGCGATCCAGCGACCCAGGATCCGCGTACGGACGGCGGGAACCATCGCCCTGGTCAACCTCCTGTAGTCTATCAAGAAGGGAGCCTCTTCTCCCCCCAAGATGACCAGGTGGTCGGTTTGGATTCCCTTTTCCTTAGTATCCCGCCCGGTTTGTATTGCCTTTTCCTTGGTTGCAGGGGTATGGCGCCGTGACGTCGTCGCCTGCACTGGCGCGTTGATCTTTGGCGTTGGTCTTTCCTCTCGGGTGGCCTTCGGAGCTGCTTGTGCGGCGGAGGCTTTCTTCTCGACAAGGAGGCGACCGATAGCTTCCACGCAGTGGCCCGCGTGTAAGCCCGGCCTGTTTCCGACACTCTCGCCGCAGAGTGTGCAGGTCGAGTTTGCCGGTCTCCGGTGGGAGAGGAAACGCTTCAGATAGCATTCCTCCCAATGCTCGTTGTCTCCGCTCTTTCCGCAGGTTGGACAGGTGCCGCTCCTCAGCCTTTCCACCGCCTTGGTCATCGCTGCCGTCATTGCCTTTGCCGTCGGAGGTAGTGCTGTCACCACCAGCTTCGGCGAAACGGTCGAAACCGCCGCCTCAGCCGGTGCTGGTTCGGGCGCTGTTGCTCTTGCCGGTGGTAGCTCTCGTACCGGCGCTGGTACTCGTACCGGTGGCCGGATCGCTATCTCGAACTTAGATAAGCACGAGAGTGCGTGAGCCAGCCGTTCCTCTCCCGGTCGCTCCGTTTCACACAGTGGACAGGGGCTGAGGTCCGACCCATTCCCCTCATCCGCCCATTTTAGGTAACAAGTTACCCAGTTTGGGCAACGCGTTAGGCTTTCGCGGCAGACCGCGCACTCCTTGGTTGCCTTCGCCCTGGCGAACGTATTGAGGTCAACCACGTCGGACATTTTCTTCTCGATTTTCAAAAGTGCTGAATTCTCTTCTAAAATTGCGACTGCTCGGGTCTAACTCCGGGAATCGAATGGCGTATGGTAAGGCCCTCTGGCTCTTTTTCCCTTTGGCGTGGTAGTGGGAGAAGTCTCGATGTTTCTGAGGGTGTTATTTTACTAGTATGCCACCTCAGCCTCTTGGCGGGGAAGGGGGCAAGAAGACTCTCCTCCTCTTCCCTTGGGTTGACCCGTTGTTCTTTCCGTTTCCACTTCGTACCGTGTACGTAGGGCAATTCCTGGGGCCGCACTCGGGTTTCCGGCACCGCCGTGGTCTCGACATGGGTCCTGTTTTGTCTGGGCGAGCTCGATATCTTCGTAATGAGTTGCATGTGCCGTACGCTTCGGGCGTCCGCATGGCAACCCAATCCATTTAGCCACTTTGTAGATGTTGGCTCGCCATATGTAGGTAGCCAATATTATTCCAAGAAGGAGGTCCAGGGCAAACCCGGTCGTAAACAGGACGTGCTGTTCTTCCTTGTCACGGCGGTGGCCGCCGATTTCTGAGAGTCGCCGTTGTACGTCGTCCAGGGATTCGTCAGCACGTGACATTCGCCATGCTGAGTCCTTCTCGGTATATTGCGACAGTATATTGCCTTGTCCCGAGTTTTCTAATTTTTCCTCCAACGGTTTTCCGAAGCTAGGGGCAATTAGAGAAATATTCAGTAAAATTTCCGGCGCATAAAAGTATTGTTCACGACTCTCGTGAACCCGCATTCCAGTGAGGGAGGTACTTCGGGTGCGTCCAACACAGTCAGCGCTGAGGTGGAGTATCCCGGCACCTTTCAACGTGGTTGAGACTTCCATTCTTGCTGGACAGAGTACGTGGATATGTTCTGGTGCGTGTAACGAATAGAGCCATCCACCCTGGGAGGGTAGATGCTTTCAGAACGGGTCATCCGTCGTTTGTATCCTCACATCGCAGTGCCTATATGCGTCGATTGATGGGTTTATTAGCAGCGCTACCTCGCATTGCTGTGACGTCGATACCTCCTTCAGAGGGGTCTCCATCGAGCAGATGTAACGGCGCTCTACACTGGTGCATTGGTTTATGTATACGGAGTCCGCCATAAAGTATGTACGGTGGTCTGCCGACACAACTATATACGGTGCCGACGGCTGAATATGAGCCGATCCGTTTGGTAGCGTTCCGCGCTGGGAGGCTGGCCACGCGTGCATTCGGTAAAGATGATAAGCCGCTCGCTCGAGCAGGGGAATATGTACCAAAATTAGGATTCTGCCCGAGTGAAACACAATATCCGTATTGACTACGCGGGCCAACGATTCTCCTCGTAAGTACTCGATCGCGAGGGGAAATTCGAAATCGGGTTCCCGAGTTTGTATTTCCTTCGTTATGGCAGTCAGCTGCGTCGCTGTTAACATGCTGGGGTCGTAGCGTCCTTCTCTAGCCATCGAAATCGCGTGCAAGTATTTCTCGCTCGTCTGGATATACTGCTTGACCTTAGCCTCCACTCGGTACGCGAAGTTCGCTAGGATGTTCCGGCGCATCATCAAACTCGTCTGGTTAGATAGCTGATTAATCCGTGCGTGCAGTTTATCAACCATGTCTAATTCCATCTGATGTTCTCGATGCAACTCCTGGAATTTTGAGTGGGTTACATGTAATTCCTTGCTGATTATTTGAGTTAGATTGGATTGGTCACTAAACAATCGATCAATCTGCGCATTGATATACGTAGCATCCTCTTCGTTCATTGTGCCGAACAGCGATTTGCTGAGCGACCCAATGAAACCTAGCGGGACCGATCGTTTCTTCATAGTTCTGATTTGTAATGGCTTCATCGGCGCGCTGAGTCTGGAGTTGTGAGAAATGGCCTCAAGGTTATCCGCCATTTCTTTAGCGCGCCGCATGAGTCCTTGAAGGTAATCCAAATTTTTCGTTTCACGGCAGGCCTCCTTGGTCGTGACCCGGCAGCATGCCTTGAACGCTTCGTTCAACTGCCTCTCGGCGGGGGGTGAATCCGTAATAGAAGCGTCTATATCCATGAACACGGTGACTCTCCAGTCCACGTGTTGCAGGCGGAGGATGGCCACCCTCTCGTAGTAAATTCCCAGCTGGTCTTCCATGGGTGTTATGTGATACGCGTTGTTGCTGCGAAGCTCGGCGGCGGCCAGGGCCGTCGAAGCTAGAAGCACCCACACGCACAACATCGTCGAATTGGTGGACGGTGGCTCGTACTCCTACACTGGTTGTTTACGCGTCTCGCTTTCTCACTCCCGCACTCTTCTGCGAACACATGCAGATAACATGTTTACACACGCTTTACTGGTACCTCTCACACTCATACTTGCGCACCCTCATACACATGTTTGCTTCGCTTACGGCAATTACTGCGTAGCTCCGCTGTACATTCCGATATATTTTTTTATGGCATGATACAATTTCAGCAATCTGGCTAGCGGCTTATACCACTGCCAGTTTTACCTTGTCGGCATGCTTCCTTATCCTTTTCCCATTTTCTGCCTCCAGTATTATATTACTATGGTCAGTTATTTGGACAATTTTATATGGGCCATAATATTGGGAGTCGAACTTACCCTTACGAGGTTCCTTAAGGACATAGGCAAGGTCGCTCACTTTACCTGGGAAAGGACGGACTTTCTTGTCGTAGTATTTTTTGGTTGTTTCCTTCGCGCGATTTTGATTTTCACCGGCCATTTCGCGTATTTCGGAGAGGCGTTTTATTAGCTCGATAATATACGAATTATACGTGGATAGTTTTTCGTCCACGGGGAACTGACTCGGTAGCCGAGGCAGCCTCCCGTACACGATTTCGTAAGGGGTGAAATTTGTCGCCTCGTGCACGCTAGTGTTATACGATAATTCCGCGTAAGGCAACAAACGGTCCTAATCGTCGTACGTACCTGCATACTGCTTTATGTATTCCGCTAACAGTATGTGACTTCGTTCGAGCGCTCCGTTCGTCTGTGGTCGATAGCCGGAAGTCGTTACTTGCTTTATATGAAAGATTTTAGATATTTCGCGTAGTAAATTTCCGGTAAAGGCTGCTCCGCGATCAGTTAGGATCGCACGGGGAGCTCCAAATTGCGCAATTAATCGCCTCGCCATAGCTTCGGCGATCGTAGTCGCTTTTAAATCGGGTATCGGTTCTGCTAAACAATATTTCGATAGGTGGTCTTGCATGGTTAGTATGTGTTTATTGCCATGTGGTGTTGTCGGCAACGGACCCACCGTATCGAGTGACACCTTATCAAAAACGTCAGCCGGCGTATCAGTAATGAGCATCGGCTCGCGCGTCTTCGCTCGAACCAATTTACGTTGCTGACAGCCTTTGCAACGATGAATATAATTTTGCACTTCATTTCTCAGCGAAGGCCAATAAAAACGTTCACGGATTTTACGATAGGTCTTGGTTACCCCTCGATGGCCTCCGACAAGACTCGCATGAAATTCCTCAATTATTTGCGGGTGTTGTTCATCCGGTGGTCTTCGAATAGTACTGTAGCACATCGTGGTGACTATGTTTGTTTTACCGAGTATCTTGTTTAACCAATCGAGCAGTTTTGCGCGCGGTAGTTCGTCCGTATAGTCGCCCGAGCGTGAAATACGAACCGACTTCACGGCCGCTTGTTGAAGGGCGAATTTAAGATTCTCGAGTCCCTTGTATATGTGCTCGGTGTTTGTTTCGTCGTAGTACCGTTTTTTAATAACAATACTATAAATTTTATTGGACCCATACGGAGTCACCGCTTTTTGTCCGATTGATAAATTCCGGTCTTTAATTGCTTGTCCATCTAGCCTACCTAGGTCAACGAGTAGTTTTTCCACTGAGGTTGATAGTTCTCCATCGGCAGAGATGAAATGGACTAAATTATCTGGTTTGTACGTTAGACATTCTCGTGAGCTAATTATCGTACTTGTTTTTGCTATAGGTTTTTCTTGGTCAGGTTCCTCTTCACTGGACGAGTCCAGTGAGGACGACATGATCGGGGACGAATTCGTGTCTTTTGATCCTATTATGATGGGGTCATCAGAGAAAGTTATGAATTTGCTTTTATTACCGGTGGACTTTTCGGAAGGTGTAGCACGTGGTAGCGCACGTGCTCGGTATGGTGTAGACTTTGCAGCCGGGGCCGCGTCGTTGCTGGGCAATGACCATCTCACCGTGAGGCGGGGAGCGGGCAGTAGAGAGGTCCGAGCGGGCTGCGAGGTGTCGGGTTCACGCTCGAGTCCCGCGGCCATACTTGTCTCGGGTCTCACTCTCGCGTTTTCTCGCGGCATGCTCTCTCTCTCGGCTGGTTGCTCGTCGTTTTCGTCGTCCGCCTCCGTTCCTTCTTTTTCCGTGCGTGATGATATCTTCTCCCTCGCACTCAGCCGCCGTACTAATTCCTGGTCCGATGGTGACTTGAACCTATCTTCTAATGCTTTCAAGCGGCTGGCAAGCTCGGCATCTCCGGCGATGTCATCAAAAGGGTCTTGTTCTTGGAGAATCATCTGGGCCTCCTCTTCTACCTCATCCCCCTCCGACAGATGATCAGGCCAGTCAAAATCTGCTTTATCAGGCCCTTTTTTGGGGTCACGGGAGGAATTGGTGTGATGCCGCTCTTCCAAACGCCTTGATGATTCGTTGAATTTGTTAATTGAATCTTCAAGAGTTGCCGTTACCGTCTTTGTATTATCTGCTTCCGATTCCTCCGTGCTTCCATCTGAATCGTTGCTGGGTGCGGTGAGCGGGACCGTGATAGTGGCAGGCCTCTGATCGGCCGTCGCGCTTGCGGATTCCGATGAAAACACCGTCTCTTGGGGACCTCCGAGGGGCTTGTCCTCTACGGGGGGTGGAGACTTCGGTCTTTTCGGAGGAAGTAACTGTGAGGGCAACATACTGCGGTGCAAGCGCTGTTTGGGTGGCCCTGAGCTCTCGGGTTCAGATCCGGAGGGTTTTGTATCGGCGGGAGGTGGGCGCCTGGCGGGTCTTGTAACGACCTTCCCGCGCGTTCGTGTCGCCACCGGGCCTGAGCTCTCCGAGCTCCCCTCTCCTATTTCGGGTACTGTGGGGACCGTGGGCACGCTGCGTAGGCGCGAACGTGTGCGCGTCGCTATGACCGATGCGTCGGCCTTGGACGGGCCAGCTGATGTCTCAGGTGTCTTGTCTTTTCTGTTACCGGAAGGTTTCGAAGGTAAAGGCAAGATCTGAGCCTTCTGAGGGACATTCGTCTCTACTTCCGAATCACTTGTAGACGAGAATTTCTCTAGGTCTACGGGATTACGGGAGAGTGCATCGGCATTTAGATTTTCACGCCCTGGCTTATGTTGAAATTCGTAATCGTATTTACACAACCTAATTTTCCATCTGTTGAGCCTCTTGCCTGGATCTAGCGTAGAACGCATCCATTTGAGAGGCTCGTGGTCGCTTACGAGCTTAAATTTTCTTCCATAGAGATACGTGGAGAAATGTTCAATTGAATCGATTATGGCCAGACACTCTTGTTCCGTAGTTCCATAGTTCCTTTCGGCGTTAGTGAAGATTCTAGAGTGGTACGCGACCGGTATATCGTGGCCATCGTGAATTTGCGACAATACTGCACCGAGGGCAAATTCCGAGGCGTCGGTCGTCAAAATAAATTGTTTAGATAGATCGGGGTATTGTAAGATCGGTTCTTGACAGAGGGCCTTGCGAAGCCTGCGAAAGCTGTGTTTCTGCTCTCGCTCCCATACGAATGATTTTCCCTTTTTGAGTAAGTCTGATAAGGGCTTGGATATGGCAGCGAAATCCGGAATAAACCGACGGTAATAACTGGCGAGTCCCAGAAATTGCCGCACGTTTTTCTGCGTCCTTGGGTGCGGGAATTTATGCACTGCCTCTAACTTCTTCGGGTTCATTCGCAACCCGTCGCGGCTAACGATATGCCCGAGATACGCGACTTCGCTACGCAAGAACTCACATTTATCCGGTTCGAGGACGAGATTAGCTTCCTCGAGACGTTGCATGAGGCACCGGATTTTAGTCTTATGCTCTTCGAGAGTTTCCGCAAATACTACGATATCGTCGAGATACACGAACAGTTCTGTCCCTTGCAACCCAATCAGCACCCGATCCATCAGGCGCTGAAAGGTCGCAGGCGCGTTTTTAAGACCTTCGGGCATGCGAGCGTACTCGTAGTGCCCGTTTATTGTGGAAAACGCCGTCTTTGGACCGTCTCTCCGATCCATCGGGATCTGCTGGAAGCCGCTCGCTAGATCGAATGTCGAAAAGTACGTAGCTTTTCCCAGCTGTTCGAGTATTTCTATCATATTCGGGAGGGGGTACGCGTCGGAAATCGTCTTCTCGTTCAATTTACGGAAATCGATGACCATGCGCATCCGCGGATTCCCTTGAGAGTCGGGTTTTTTGGGAACTATCCAGACCGGCGAGTTACACGGGGAGCGTGAATGAACAATTAATCCCTCGCTTAGCTTTCTCTCAACTTGCCGCTCCAGTTCCGACCGATATACTACAGGAAATCTGTATTGTTTTGCGTTTACCGGGAGCTCGTCCACCGTCGGGATCCGATGGCGAACTTGATCCGTGCATCGCAATCTATCGCCTGGTAGCTTATACATGTGAGGGTATTCCTCGATGAGACTTATAACATGTGCGCGCTCTACCTCGTTGAGCCTATCTAACCGCAATGATTTAACTATGGCTTCTACTCGATCCGTCGGCGGAGTAGTTTCTACACCGCTACCGTCGGAGCTTTCGTCGCTCCAATAGCCGTTCTCCCGATAGTGCTCGAAATCTTCGAGTTCCTGAGGCTCGATTTCTAATTCGATGTCGTCGAATAGCGTGTTTATTGCTAAGACGTAGCACGATCCTCCCGTAGGAGCAACGATACTTTCTCCGATAAACACACCCGGTTGAGTTTCAATTCGCGGTAAGTATCCCTCCTTTAGATTCGCGTTCTTTAAAGGGATGCTTATTTGCTCACTCGTACGCGCGCGCAGTTTATAACTTCGTTTCTCCGAAGCGATTTTCGCCGCTAACACGCGCTTTGTGGGTTCTGCGTCGGAAGGAGGTAGACCTATGAAAGGCTTAGGTCGGATGGGATCGCTTGAGGTAACTAAAGTATTATGGTGAAACGAAATTTCGGCTTTCTCCGCGAAAAAATAAGGTTTACCGATTAGCGCGTCGCTTCTCAGCGGCAGGTTTCGTAACACATAAAACTTAGCTGGTTTTTCAGAGATGTGGAGAACAACTGAGCCGAGTGTCGGAATATCCGATTTCTCTAATCCTGTTACCCATATTTTATCGTCAGTGTTTACAATTGAGTCTGGATCGAGGGCATTCAGCTTAATTAAGCTGGCTGATGAACCCGTGTCAAGAAAGAATTTTCCCTTCTTATTACGAAGTTCGGGAGCACTTAGTTCGACTACTGGGCTCTCCTGGTCGGTGGGGGTCCAGAAAACGAGACATCGTTCTCCAGGTACCTCACTGACTGTTGGTGTTCTCGGGGTCGACTCGATTCGCTCACTCCGCTCGGGCCCGCAGGGGAATTTGCCCGGCGAGCCCCAGGGCAGTTTAAAGGCTCCCTTTGCGGGGAACGTCCCTGAGATGACCGTTGCATTAACGAGCAGCACGGGCAACACCTGGTTTGTTTGCAGCAATGTGTATATCCGCAAGGTGTTAACGGACTAGTATATGACCCTCCCGTAGCAGTCTCGCGGTTATCAGACGTTTGCGCGGGTTTAGAAAAAAATCCGGTAGCCGGTTGTGGTGACTGGCTTCGATAAGTAGACATCGGTCTACCTTCCCGAGCCGTCGGCGACGGAGTTCGGGA
The DNA here is from genome assembly GCF_021155775.2 of Neodiprion pinetum. NCBI lineage: Eukaryota > Metazoa > Arthropoda > Insecta > Hymenoptera > Diprionidae > Neodiprion > Neodiprion pinetum. The sequence goes on along the minus strand of NC_060238.1, from coordinate 11,244,920 downwards.
GTTATAGCGAGCGTAAAGAACACGCGCCATTTCCTCCTGGTTCGACTCAATTCCTTTCCATTGACTGCTTCGAAGCGCTAGCCTTTCGACGATTTGGAAGGCTACTTCGAGACTTTCCGGCTCTCGCAAATCTACCGCGGCTCCGATATGGGTAGGCAATCGTTTTATAAATGAACCTAGCGCGATTCGATGTGGCGGGTCCCGGTTCAATTCTGGCGGATCGACGCCAAAATATGACTTGTACGCGCTTCTTCCCCCGCTCAGCAAAATTCGGACTTTGTCGTAAAATTGTCCGATGGTTTGATCGCGTTTCATCCGGACCGTCATCAGCGCCTCTGTATAGTAATCGTAGGTGCGTCGCGGGCGAGTCGATTCTTCAACAGATTCACTAACCCGGCCATGCTCTCAATCTTCTCGCCATAGATACAGTTTCGCGCGTCCCCGCGTAATCGCGATATTACTGCGCCGAGGTACTGCGGTTCCGCCGCAGCTGGCACGAACATGGACGCGTTTTGGATGTCTTGCAAAAAATCCCGTAACGGCATATTCTTCCCGTCAAATTCGGGAATATTCGCGAAATTGTTTTGAATAGTCAAATTTTCCACCATAGTGGAAACACTTGCGACTCGGTCGGCCGTCACATCAGCGGCGTCTCTGGCCTGAGCGTGATTTAGCATGTTGATGAGTCCGGGGGTAGGGAAGGATATCGAAAGGATAAGCGATTCTATTACGTATAGTTCGACTCCCTGGTTTGTTAAAAATAAGAAAAATTCGAAAAATTTTTGGTTTTAAATTTCGCAAAAATTGAATCCTCGATTCCAATTCCCAAGGAAAATCACCTCCGCAATCCCACTTCTGACACCAGTTTAGTCTGTCACGTGCGGAGCGGTCTCGCACGCGACGACTTCAACCCTCTTGATCTCTTAGAGGTTTATATATAATTTTTGGTGGATTCGGAGGTGAGCGTCCTCTACAGGGCGTTCCGTGGGAAATGGTTTGGAAGATTTCAATTATGTTGTACCAATATTTTAAAGGAAGCAAGTAGAAATGTTCAATGAAACAACTAAAAGCAGCAAGGTTATAGACAAGGAAGCTTACAGTACGTTCTTATGCTACTCACGTTCTCGCTCTTTCGCACTCTCTTTCGCGGCTTACTGCTTCGGCCTCGAAGGTGCCGAAGTTTATACCTTCACTCACTCACTTACGTGCTACACGGCTTGATTAAGTTCGTGGCTTTGCGTATTGCGCTTAATTCTAACTTTACAGACTGATGTCGCGACGCGAGATGCTTGGACGACCGCGTGTAGATTTAAAGGAATGCTCTCTCTAATCGTCGGAGACCCAAGACTCATAACTCTATACTCGACAGCTCTGAAGGAGCCTGATTCCGTTGATGTTGGTTTGATCCTGTCTCTAACGGGACTGTCTTAGCTTGCTCGTCCGACACCCCTTGGAACGTCGGGCGGCGAGCGAGTTTTTCGCTGACTTTGCAATTTCGAACAAAGGCTCGCCTCGCAACGGTCATCCTCGAAGCGCGTGATTTCGCGCTCGCCTCATCCCGGTGTTGATTACACCCGGGATCTAGCGGGCGCGAAGACGCTGACGTTGCTGGCTGTCCAACTACGCGGTTGCGCTTGGCTATACCACGAACTGATTATAATAAAATATTTCATACGGACTAACTAAAACTATGCTTCCCTGTCTCTAAAGATAATAATAATGAAAAATGATAATTGTTATGATCGGTGATATATTACAGTTTTGGGTAAATGTGCGGCGCTCGTGACATATATATATATATATACATGTATGTATATATATACATATATATATATATATATTATAATTTTCAATTTACTTCTAGAAAAAAAAAAATTTGAATAAAAAAAAATTTCTTACATTAGTTGAATTTTTTAAAATCAAACATAATTATTGAGAAAATCCTATATATTTTTCAATTATCTGCTCACATTTTAATTAAAATAGAAATATTATTCATTAGAAAAATGCCATTTAGATTACTTTATGAATTGTAATTTGAAACATTTATACAATGGATTAGAACTCAATATGAAATTTAGAGGGAACATACAGATAGGTAAATGATTATTCATTTAATTCCATCTTTTTTTTTTTTTTATTAATTATTTTCCAATTTAAGAAAAATAATTTACTTAAATCAATCATTAGTCATATTATTAAATTACTCAACCTAATGACCTCCATTCATATTCTGTCATATACATGTATAATATTAATGTATAATATCAATGTATAATATTATTGTATATACAGGGTGACCACGAGAAGGTGGCTACCCCCCTCCAAAATCTAGCCGTGTGGTAATTTGAGAAATTTTGTGCATGATTTTTGAAGGATTTGCGACGATCTCTCCGATAAAGAAGTCGAAATTTTTTCAGAAACAACCGTTTTTGCGCGCGAAAAAAAAATTTTCGATTTCGGGACCAAAAATAGGGTTTAATTTTTTTTTCTGAAAATACGCAAAATCCTGAGTGCGGATATTAAAAATTTTCCGGGATTCGTCAAACCAATCACCCGAAAATAAATCTCAAAATTTGAACTTTTTGTCGAAAATTCGGTACTCACTGGCGGAACAGGTGGAATTGAAATATCTGGCAAAATCGACCAGCGCCAACTTCACCCGAGTCCAGGTAGCGGTATACGATATGTCATTGACGATTCTGCGCGATGAGTTTCGTTGGACTGACTTTCTCTGTTTTCAGCTAGGCGAGCAGCAAGATTAGTAGTTTAAAAATATCTGCATTGAGAGAAGCGTGACAAAAACGTCCGCATTTAAAATTATCGATGATAATTAACACGAAAGCAGCATAACGGGAGGTTAACAAGCATTTTGTTATCATCGGTTGCCGGTGACAACCGTTGTAGCACGGAGGTTAGCGAACGCTCGCGCGTCGCCGATCCGGCCGATCAAGATCCCGCTATTACCGTTTGCCGACGCGGCGACGTCGAGATGATGTAGCGCAAAAATTGAAATTCTTTCGAAAATGATCATCGAATCATCCCGATTTCGTCAAAGTGCAGCATTATTGACAAAGGCTTATCACTCTTATTTTACACAAAAATGATTTGAAGAAACGAACAGAATCCACCCGAATTTTGACAGTGTATTGCTTGTTCGTCGCAAGATTCTAGGTCAGCTTATTTATATTCCGGAGAACGATGCGCGAAAATTGGTTAATTCTGACACCGTGTATTTACTTTCGAACGTCGAATATTTCCGCGGCAAGAAAGCACATGGGTGGCCGACTTTTCTGTGATTCTAGTAGTAACAATGAGCGCAATACTGCCACGATCCAGCGTTTTTTTCACGCAATGATCAAACCGGGGACAGTAAACCACGGTTCGAAATTATTTTCGATGAAAATATGCCGTTGCATTCTGGAATTTCGTTAATTGTCCGACAAATTGATACGTAATGCGTAAGAACGAAATGACTCGCATTTGTTTAGAACGAAACCCTTGCATTGCTCTTTACTTCTATACGATAATCGTACTATTCTTATCCAGACGACATAAGTATGTACGAAGCACGACGAGCTGAGGTATCGTCAAAGTACGGCAGAAGTATGGCCGATGTTATGACAGAAGTAGAAGCATGAAGGAATAATCGTCAGGTTATGATGATTCATCTACCTTTGACCTGTGATTTTTCCATTTCGCGGGCGACAAAGACAGCATTTTTTCGTAAATGCGATCGCCACGCTTCACTTTCCATTTCAATTCAATGACAGTTCGTCAATGACAATAATTAGCAAGATAATATTGAGTTTGTAAACCGATGCAGAGATTTGATACTTAATTCTATACAATTCCTCACAGATATGGTAATACAAATGTTTGATTGGTTTTTACAGGTGCAATGAAATATTTTGTTTCATTCAAAATATGTACAATGCGTAAATTCGGAAATCCGTTATTTTTCGAGATCGCGCATAGTATTGCACAACAGAATTATGCACCTTTGATACTCCTCTTATGTTAATCCGTCCTCCTCGCTGAAATTTTTTTCGACGAATGCTGAAATTTACAGGGACGCGGGCATAATATTTGCAATGTTGCCCGCTACATATCATATCAAAGAGTGCTCGGTTCGTTTCTTTCCGACTCTTCTACATAATCTCTGTGACGGCGGCCATTTGCACATTGTCAACCCACACGTCGTACCCTATGCTCAACCGTACTTGATGACAATTTGAAAATGATAATCATCTTATCAAAATTAGTGACAATTTAGTGTAAAAGTATTACCAACAGATCGTTTTCCGCTACTCGGTGCTGTTACTTTCAGGACAATTTGAAAAGTGTTCCATGAATTCGTTTGATCAACGCATTTATTCGTTTCTTTGTTTCAATTGCGACTGTAGTCGCAGTTTCATAATGTAGCTTCACAACATTTTGTTGAAGACATTGAATTGATGCATTATTCACTGAAAATTTGATGTATTATGAAACGGACGCAGCATTATTGTAAATGGTGTATTTTTTCACAGATCACGAGTGCACCACCTCGACATACAAGTTTAAATTTCTGAATCGACGTGATCTGAGATACTGTATTCGTGCGTGTACAGTAGTATAGGGGCACTTTGGGGCGTCACAACAAACCCCCCTCGCACCCCTCTCCGGCGCCAGCCCCTCGCCTAGGAGTGACTTTGGGACGCCATCCCCTTTCTCCGCCGCCCCTCGCCACGGAGCGAATTTTGGGACGCCATCCCCTTCTCCCGCCGTCCCTCGCCAAGGAGCAAATTTTGGGGCCCCTTCCCCTTTCCCCGCAGCCCCTCGTCTGGGAGGTATTTTATTCTAGAAGCTTCTCCGGACGACCACCCCTTTCCGGCAACCCCTTACCAAGGAGCGGTTTTTCCGCCTCGAAGTTCCGCGGCTCGTCAGCCCTCCGCCCGCAACCCCCTCGCCACGTGCTGAATATCGTGTGACGACCCCTTACCCCGGGTACCGTTGACCGCGAACCAGATTCCGGACTCTACGGGATGGCCTCTGGGCCTGTGCACCCTGACCATGGGACGATCCCCTTACCCTGGTGCCCCTGGCCGTGCGGCCGATTCTGGGGCCACCTACCCATCTGGCCCCGCTACCTCCGTTTACGAAGCGAACTCTGCGGCTTGGACGTTTGGGGTTACAGGTCCTCCACCCTGGCTCTCGTTCTTTCTCCATCCCTGCTCTCTGTGTCGGGTGCTCGTGTCACTGACCTTACCCAGCCGTCAGTGTTTATCCTAAGGCTTACGTGCGCTTGGAAAATATAGACCTGGTCACTCTCTCTCTCTTTCTTAAGGGGTAACGCCACTGTAACGGTCCAAAAAAAAAGGTTTTTTCACGAATTTTTTGCTTCCAAAATTGAAAGTCATTGAAAAAAAACTTTTAAGGGTGTTATCGGGCATACATTAAACTTTATTATCAAATTTTTTTACAGCAAAAAAAAAACAAAATGGCGGTTCCACAGCTATCTTCCCGGGGCATGTTTTGCTTGCAGGGCTCCGCGGCACGCAGCACCACTGGTGCACTTTTGAATCTAGAACAAAAAAAAAAAAAACCATCAATCTAGAGGGTTATAGCTAGAGAATGTTGATCGGATTTTAAAAATTATCAATTTTTGTGGATTTGGCGTGCGTTTGAAAAAAAAAATTGATTTTTGACGAAAAAACGGTTAGTTTTTTGTTAATAAAAAATCAATAAATAAAGTTATTGAAAATCCCGATCGACATTCTCAAGATAATGTTAATGTTCACATCTGGTCAAAATTTCAAGTAAAAAAAATGAAAATTGTTCGAGTGATGCTGCGTGCCATTCTGAAAAACCGTGTTTCGAGAAAAACGCGTTTAAAGTTTTGCGAATAGTTTTTTATTGGAAAAAATGAAAAAAAGGAGGTAAAAAAAAATTTTACCGTTAGTCTGCAATCCCAGCACCATACATTTGTCCTTCGATTGCCAAATTTTCGTCTTCTTCGTTTTTCCTGGTGGATTTTTGGAGCGCGCGCGCACTTTTTTCCGCGTCGCTCGGAGATGTCTCCGCGTGCGTAATGCGTTTGGCGTTGGCTTCGATGCAGAAATTATATAACTGTACACCAATTTCCACCTCCAACATCTTGAATATTTAAAGATATAAATTTGAAAAACTGGTAAATTCGAAAAATTAACGACGGAGCCAGGAATCGAACCTGGTATCTAGCGATGCTTTACCGGAGCCTTACTCCACTAGACCACCTAGCCGCCCTGACTCTGATGTCGTTAATTCCTCTCATCACCAGTTAGTTCAAATTTGTTTTCTTGTGCTGTTGTATGTGAATATCTTGTATGTATATCTTGAATATTTGCAAGACGTTGGTAAGGCCGCCATTGACTGTGCAAACAGCGATATCCATCGCGATATCTAGGACAGTTTTTCCGCTTGAAGATGATTTGGGGGCCAAAAAAAAATTTTTCTCGCACGGGACCTTTTTTTCCTTATTCTAGAGGGTTTAAACTATTTTTGAAGCCAATAAAAAAAAAATCGATATTTCAAAAAATTTACAGTGGCCATACCCCTTAATGCAAGACTATAGGCATACTTAGATGTACGAGGATCAGGGTGGGTGGGTGAGGAAACAGAACTCAATGGTGGATTGCGTAGAAAAATCAAATCTCATTCTCACAGGTTTATTCGGTTAACACAGGTGCAAATACGTACATGGTTATTACTATTTGTTTGCTTGTTGTTTGAGCAGGATGTTTTTATTTGTTATAGTTACAGCGCCCCACATCACCACTATACTTATAATAATTATAGCAATCACGAGTATAGACAGTACCATCAATGGATGAGGCGGTTCTTCGGGCACGTACAATGGTTCATCTACAGCATCTGCGTTCGCTTGGCGGGGTGTAGCCGTGTTGATCCGAGTCTCTTCACATGAAAAAATTCTCAGGGTAACACATACGTCTGATATTTCCTCTTGATTAATTTCGAGTTGTACGGTGCCCTTGGTCTTCATTGCGAAATAGCGGACAGGAGGTTATCCCGATGCCTAATGATGGTAGTGTCGAAATAGTTTGTTCAGAGGTTGGCTAAGGCTTTGTCCTCAGTTCGATGGCCTGCTTGATTTCAGCAGCGAGGTATGATGGAAACAGCCGGGTAATTTCAAGGAGAACAATACTGAGGTAATTCTCGGCAAAGGCAGGATTCGCTGACGACGCGATGTGTTCTAGGACCGCGCCGTATTCCTTCTCCGCTATTTGCCTGATGCGATGAAGACTCGGTTCCTTGAGCTGCGTCAGATTCACTTTCTCGGCTATGTATGCGACGTATGATTTCTTGCACTCGTTCACTGAATGGGCTAAACGCTGAAGCCTTCGTAGCCGTTCGTCGACACACACAAATATAGCTTTAAGTCCGTTGAATGTGGATTTCTGCATTACAATGGTGGGTTGATACACTTTCTGGCGTTTGGCGGGTGACTGAAAGTTCTCATCCTGGGTGGCCGAGTCTGGGCAGTCTGATTCCTTATCTTCTGATTCGGTGACTTCGGATTCCGTAGGTATTTCAAATCTGACGGCTCGCTCACCGTGTGCTGTTGGCAATTCGACGTTGCAGCCACCAAGCTCAATCCGATTAAAATACCATTGGGCATCGGTGTATCCTTCTATGTCAAGGTATTCGGAGATATTGTCCAACTCATCTGCGAGTCGCGACCAGGCCGCTGGTGTCAGACGCACGCCTCCGGAGGAGTTGTTGACGAGTTTGATGACCGGTTCAAACTGATCGTCGAGCCGTAGACCGAGACCGATGACTATTTTCTTAGTAAAAGAATTATTTAGACTATACGTTGTCGACAATAGCAGATTTTGCTCAGTCTTTTTCGAAGCCTTCGTAAATGTTTTATACATTTTATTCACGTTGCCCATTGGTGCAGAAGATTTGGATGTAGCCATAGTTCACGTGAGGATTCTTCCGTAGTTGACGCAAGACTGACGCTCTTTTGTATCTCACTTGAATATAGAGGGTGTAACCCCCCACTCTACAAAACGGCGTTCGCAGCGTGACTAAAAAGAATTAACGAAATTCTAATGCCTCGTATGATTCAGGCGTTCCTTACCAGACTATATCAAGCTTACGCCGTTGATTATATTTCGTTTCCACGATGGGGAGTAAGACAAATATAAATATGTCGCCAGAAAACCCAACGATCTCGATAGGCCAGTATCAAACTTGCATCAGGTTTAGAGCTCGAATTCGGAGCTATGGTCGGTGCAAACAGTTGCAGTCTATCGAGGTATGTATACGTAGACATTGCAAGAAAAGAAAATAATGGGAAGGGTTACGGGTGTATACAGCATGGTTCATGTTATACACGTAATGTTTGGGACTTGTGACGGCTCGTAGGCTGGACCGCGCTTTTCCGACGTACAGCCTTAGGGTATGTTGTTTGTTATGGCTTAGTGGTCAACGAGGAAATACAAAGGGGCCTCACCGGGTGTATCATTTCGTTGTCGCAAGATGAGTCTACAATCTCCGTAGGTCTGCATTAGGTTTATATCTCGTTTTCGTTTCTGAGGCTGGTGCAAACAGTTGCAGTCTATCAAGGGATGAATACCGGGACAATCTCTTGAAACTATACATATAACGCACATGCGCCAAATAATTTAATCTCATTGGTCGGTGAAATCGCGCCGCAGTGATGTTTTCTTCTGCTGAGCAAGCCGCCAACGTACACAAAATGAAACAAAAGCTGTAATTCTCTCGCGCGTAAAGCCGCGGATTGAGGTTATGCTGCTGTTTATTCTTACGTAGCGTGAATTGTCTAAGAAGAATAGTATCGTTCAGCAATACCGTGGTTGATTTCGGTAGATATTCAACCGACGCGATAAAGAATTTAACGGAAAAGCAAATATCAAATGATACAGAAATTGGGTGTTATTTATTAAAAGAAGAAATCTGAAATTCAACGTGAAATGTCATTAACAAGTGGGAGTCTGGACAAACAGAGGTAGGTAAGTAAAAACAATGTTTATTGTGAACAGATTCTTTATTTACATAAAATTAAAAATAAATGAATGGTTGAGACCCAGTAGAAGGTATTTCCAGAGTAGATTCGTTACGGTGCAGTGCTCCAGAAGTCAGTAATTAGTGCCGATGAACATGAAATAAATAAAAGAAATGAGTAACAAGGAATAAAGAAATTATTCATCTTAAACACGAAGCTTAGGAGGACAAAGAGTAGCAATTAACAGAAAACGTACCCGACGCAATAATCACAAAAACCCTCACCGACATCATTGATTAGTTGACAAAGTTTTTGCAGCTCCATTGTACAACAATCAATATTCCGTTAACAAAGAGGGTTCACCAGATATCCAAAAATAAAAAGAGAAAAAGAACAACAGTTAATATTACAGTGTAAATCATGCTATTAATGAAAAATTAGGAAACAAAACAATAACTTACAAGACAATCGTCCGAAAACACTGGGAGACCAATCTCCACTCTTCTGATCACCCCTCGTCTGGCCATTGGTTGCCTTTCAAAAAGTGCTCGAAATGCCCTCCAGCAGCTGCAGCGCAGTAACCGAGCCGGTCGTAGAAGGCATTTGTCGTGTTGGATATAATATCCGGAGACAGGTTCTGCAGGATGTCCAAGATCCTAGCTTGCAGTGCGGCAAGGTCTTCAATCCTACCTTGGGCATACAGAACATTTTTCAAATGGCCCCACAAGCCGTAGTCCAAGGGAGCGAGATCAGGTGAACGGGCTGGCCACTCGACCTCCGGGCTTGCCCTGCCAATCCAGCGTCCAGGGAATTGTTGGTCGAGGTTATCACGCACCGCACGTGTGATGTGCGGTGGGGCTCCATCCTGCTAAAACCAAACTTCGCCCTAAACACAGAAAATGATACGTTACTTGTAGTAAGCGTAAAATTATTCATTTGAAAATCATACGCACTCTGCTAATAATAACGCCAGCTCTACATGATAAAATACACTCACGATTTCTTCTTCAATCAGCCTAAGAGCCGGTACAATCCTCTCTCTCAGCAACCTGAGATACTTCTCGCCGTTGAGGTTTCCATCAATAAAAAATGGCCCAATCAGCCGATTGCCAATCGCGCCAAGCCAGACGTTGAGCTTCAACGGGTACTGCGTGCCCGCCTGAATGAACAGACGAGGGTTGTTTCGACACCAGGCTCTGGTGTTCTGCCTGTTCGGTTTCCCGACAAGTATCACCGTACTTTCATCTGAGAAGCAAATGCGACTCAACAAGCCCTCGTCTGCGTTCAGACGTTCCATCAACTCTTGGCTGAAGCGAAGACGACTATCGTTATCACCAGCCAAGAGTTCTTGATGGACTTGAAACTTGTACGATCTGTACTTAGCTTCACACAATACTCTTCTGACCGACGCGTTAGATATTTCCAAGTCCTGGGCGATGCGGCTGATAGGCTTGAATGGATCCTCTTCGACGGTCAAGCAGATGTCCAGCTTGGTATCCCAGCTCAGTTGACGGTTTGGCTGAGAGATTTTCCTGGTTCTCTCATCGACACTACCGGATTTTTCAAATTTTAAAACCAGATTCCTGATGGTCGCTAACGAGGGTGTCGGTCGATCCGGGTGTGTGACGGCGAAATGGGCCTGATTTTCCCGGTAAGACAGGCCCTGGTAATGATGTTTGACTAACTCCACCTTTTCCTGCACAGAAAACTTGTAATTAGGCATTTTTTTATCTAATGAACACGATGAAAAAATTCACAAAAAGATCGAGGTAGTTGCCAGACACGTGGTTGAAGTTGCGCGATCTTTTTGCAAAGTGGTCAATTTACGCGGGCGGGGTTGTTTATATTCGCGGGTGGGAAAGTTACGAAACTCTGGAGAATGATGATTGTATTGGCTGATACCAGTCGCGATCGTTACCCTCATCCAATCAAATTCTGGTATCACCAGAATCGTGGTTTTCGCGCCCTTCCAGTGTCGCCGGTATGCACAGAATTAGGATACGAACTATCTGGTTAAATACCACGTGGTGATCTGTCTCTGAGTTTCAATTCTAGAAATCGATGTCCCTCTTCATCATTACGTAGGAAAACAAGGAAATAGTTTCGCGATGTGATCGGCGATGTTTATTCACCTCGTATTCAGCGGTTCAGGTGAACGATTTTCAGTAACCTCGCGATCCTACCGTGATATTCGCGATCATATTGTGGATTTGCTAATCGAAGAATTTTGTTGATTTCGAAAAAATATGGACTATGAAAAAACTCCACAATACAAATTCAATAAATGGTATTCACAAAAGCAATACGTCAAACGATATCTAACGATCAGTAATTTGTGATTGTAATTTTCGAGCATTAAGCCGGGTGATGTCTGGTGGCAATGCGTCTCATTAACGTTTTATGTTTTGTGCATTTTATTTGAAATTAGTTGTATTCAAAAATACCAAAAGATCCTGTTTGATAATAATAGCTTCTAATATTTTCAGGTACGAAATAATTCATTGTCAAAGCGGGACTAAATTTGTCAGGCATGGAAGCATGTAAGTAAATTTCCAATTACGTGATCTTTGACAATGACAATATTTTAACATGGATTCAATGATAAAATTCGTTTTTTTTTCAGCAGGCTCGAAGTTTAAACTTTAATTAACACGAGGAAAATTATGCCTTACCTGATGGTCAAAACGTTTAGGTCGCAAGGATCCTGGTTTCTCGAGCGGTGCAATCATTAGAACCATCGAACCTGGTTATTTCGTCAGACATCAGGTGCCGGAGTGAATTTTATCAGGCCATCGCCACCTTCTTAACATCAGTTGAGGCAAAATTGAAGAGCGAGACATACTACAGATCATTATGGCTGAATATCCCATCATTTTACTTTGATCGAGCCAATAGCGATAAGTTTGTTACTCAACCGTTGCTGCCAATTCATTCTACCGAGGAATCATTCTGTGCACCATTGTAATTTAAGCATTATTATTGACCAGCATTGTTTTTCAAACTTTATACCATTTGATTTGGTATCTTATTTTGAAGCTTACTTTTACTCTCTTTGGCATTGAATTCAGATAAATAGTTTTTCAAGTCCTCAATTAGATTGTAGGGTTGAATTTTGCTAGGCAAACTGAATCAATCTAAATCTAGAACTGTTGAATAAGTTCAGTTAAATATGTCTTTAAATTTAATCTTAGTTGACGGTGTCATCTGGCTAGCTAGTTGCACGATAACTTGAAACTAAATTCAATTTTACACTCTTTATAGGGTCCTACGCTAAGACTGACAGCTTGTGAATCTCCATGTACCGCAATTATTTCTGAACTTCATGTTAGCATTATCTGGAGCAAAAAAAATCCCATTTTGAGATTGAAAATGGAACCTGGGACACAGAGTTATTCAGTAGCACGAATTGAAAACCAAGAATCTTATAATGGTTTCTGCAACAAAGGGACTCTTTCTAAATATCCTTGTTAGAAGGTGATGTTCGGAGGACTATGAACAAGATATTGTATCGGATTACATTACTTGGAAAAAAATCTCCATAAACTTGGTTAAAAATTAGATATTCATTTATTTTGATGGAACAAGGGACACAATCTTGAATCCGATAAGTCAAGATCCTCGTAATAATGTTCTGACATTACTCTAAAACATGATTGTCCTTGATGCTAATTGTGACATTGAGGCGCATTTTGAGAAACTTGATTTTCAACTTGTGTCACAGGATGTGATTTACGTTCCTGAGTTCTACGCTTTCGATTAGATTTTCTTTGTTTGGAACCGCACTAACATGAAATACAGAAATCATTTTAATAAATCTAATATTACTTGAATTTTCAATTTGAGTATTAGGTTCTCTTCATTTATTTAATCGAACATCATTGAAAATTTGCGAAATAAATTCTGATAATCATTCGGAAATTTTAAATAGTAGTAGCAATAATTTGTTAATCGGAAAAAATACATTGGCTATCGGCTATTCGTAAATTTGAAGAAGATTTATCTTGACCTTGGAGATTTGTTGATTAAAGTTATTCTTGGATATGAAGGTCACAACTCAAAACACTTTTTATCGTGTTAACGTTTCGACCCTGGTGGGGACCCTCCTCAGAACAATTTTATTTAAATATCTGTCACGAACAAAATAAAAAATAATATACAAATAGGTTTGACAAAATAAGACATATTGATGTAAATAATATGCAAAGGTGTTGAAGCAAGTATAAAAGAGAGATTACCTCATATGCGATAACACTTCCAGTTACATAAAAGCGTGTTGATAATTGAAGAATAAATAGAACAAAAAGGCAAAAACGACAAAAAACGAAACACACTGCATTAGCGACACGTAACTCCCACGAATTCATAATTATAGTTGGTTTGTTAAAAGAATTAAAATACACAGCCGTTATGGTTGAGTCAGAGCACATAAGCACAGTGGAACGTCTAGTGTGTAGTGGGAAGAGGTCGATCTCAATAGTTATCAGAGCAACGCAGAGTCAACGGGTTAAACGGAAAACAAAATTTTTTTGTGTTATGAAGGTAAAATCGAGAGCAAGCTCAGTCGGTAATGGACAAATTACGATGGTCGTATCACAGAGGTGTAAATATTGCTTAGGTGTTCTATGTCTCGTTTACGGTTGACAGAATTAGGATGTGCTACGATATTGCACATTTCTCACAGAAGCCTATTATAATACAAAGGTTCAACATCAATAATGCTAGCTTGAGAATAGTTAAAAGAGTGGTCGAAATCGATGGCATGTCTCGTCAATGCAGTATAATTATCCTCGTGTTCGTGGATATTGCGTCTATGTTCGGTAATCCTGGTGTGTAGTTGTCTACTAGTTTGGCCTATGTAAGCCTTGTTGCAATGATTGCAAGGTATTTTGTAAACTACACCCGAGCGATTGACCAGGGGTAAGGGGTCTTTACCCGAATCAAACATCGAGGATATATCATGTGCACATTTGCCCACAAATTGAATTTTGTATTTGGAGAATGTTCTATTAAGTGACTCAAACAAACCCGCTACATAAGGGATGGAAATATAGTTTTTTTGAATGGTCTGTGTAGTAGTTGTATCGAAATTGTTGTTAGGGCTAATAGATGACAAGATGGAATTATATTTAAACTTTATATGTTTGTTGAGCAGGCGAGGTGGATAGTCGTTCTTAAATAGTACCTGCTGAATCAAGGACAAATTTTTATTGTGAAATTCCATGCTTGAGAGTCGGATCGCTCTGTCAACTAAGCAATTGATCGTTCCAATTTTGTATGATCTGGGATGGTGAGAATGGTAATTTAAATACCTTTGTGACCAAGTAGCCTTGTGGAACCAATCAGTTTTAATGAGCTGATTGTCATTGATAATCAGGACATCTAAAAAGCTGATTTGGTGATTAGACTCAAATTCAGATGTAAATTGTAGTCTCGGATGGAAACTATTGAAAACTGAAAGCATTTCTGCGACTTTATGCGAAGGGACAGCTGTAATTATGTCGTCTACGTATCTGAAAAAGAATGAAGGCTTGAAGTCTAGTTTATTAATACAGTGTTGTTCAAGGTCATCCAAAACCAAAAACATATTCGTAAATTTTGTTGAACTATTTTCAAGAAAAAAAAGATTCACAGTTCCGTTACAGATAGTGAGATATTTAAATTTCTTGAACGCTCGGTTTAATGTCTCATTTTCGAAAGTGATACAATTCAATATTACCGCCTGAAATCACAAGAGAGTGAGAAAGTTGCTTAGTTGCTTGAAAGTGGCGATGATCTTTGTACGTCTGACAAATTGAATGGGCAGATAACAGTGAATATCAGAGATGTAATTATTTTGGCCGTATCACCTGTTGATAGATAAAAGTTCCATTGTTATTTCTAATGTACGAAATAATGAAAAAAATTGAATAAAGTGTTCGCACCTACCTGCTGCGTTTCTTCCAAGCACCCAACATTCGAACACATTTCTCATTTTAGTCGAATAAAGCCAATTTTCAAAGAGCATTAGCATCAACTTTCCGAGTCACTACCTCGACTGTTTGAGATTCTAACCTCAAAAATTCGTATGAACTACGGCGCCGCCAGAAACAGAGTTTGACAGCTGAAACTCGGAGTGGCCAACCTGCCCGAGCAGCCGATAAAACTCGCGCATGCGCATTATATGTATAGTTTCAAGAGATTGTCCCGGTATGTAATCATTGTAACAGAAAAGATGATGAGAAGAGTTGTGGGTGTGTACAGCATGGACCGCATTATACCCGTAATGTTTGGGCCTTGCGCCGGACGGTAGCCTGGTCCCCGCTTTTTTAACGGACAGCCATAGGATATGTTGTTTGTTATGCCTTAGTGGTCGACGAGGAAATACAAAGGGGCCTCACCGGGTGTATCATTTCGTATTCGCAAGATGAGTCTACAAGCTCCGTAGGTCTGCATTAGGTTTATATCTCGTTTCCGTTCCCTAGGGTGGTGCAAACAGTTGCAGTCTATCGAGGGACGTATACGTCATCATTGTAACAGAAGAAAGATGATGGGAAGAGCTGTGGGTGTATACAGCATGGACCGTGTTATGCTTGCAATGTTTGGGCCTTGCGTCGGACGGTAGGCTGGTCCCTGTTTTTCCAACGTACGCTCTTACGGTATGTTGATTGTTATGCCTCAGTGGACGAAGGAATACAAAAGGGGGGTCTCGCCGGCTGTATCATTTTGATGTCTCAAGATGAGTCTACAATCTCCATAGGTCCAGTATGCATTAGGTTCATAATTCGTTTCCTATTCTGAGGGTGGTACAAACAGTTGCAGTTTATCGATGGCGGTATACATAGACGTCGCATGAGAAGAGTATTAACATTATTCTCAAATACACTTGCTTCTAACCGTCACCAACCGCCGAATCAGCTCCACGATTTGAGGTAGGAATTGCGAGCGAATCCATCGGATCGTTTTCTAGTTTATCTCTAAATTTCATATGTCTCGACGAATACCCGTTCTCCCGTTAATCAAAGTAGGCTTTAGGGCATGCGAGTTAAATGACGTCAGCTGTACAACTTTGTTTAATTATGAGAAAACCATGATTATCGCTGTCAATAGATTTGTTTTGCCATATGTAGCAGGCAGCCTCCGCGTTGGGTCCGGATAGCTTTGGTTTATTTTCACCCTGGCTGCGGGTGTCTCACCGCGAACCGCCGCGGAAGGTTTACGCTAGCGGACCATAGTAAAATTTCGTATACTTAGCTCAAGAAGCGGCGTGGTAACGTATTGTAATAGCATTTGGCCTAAACAAAACCCAACCTGTTGAACTTATAAATAGTTGTGGGCCCGGAGATCTTCTCAGTTAGAAAATCGCAGTGTTGGCGAAAACAACGATTCTGTTTCAATTGCGATATCGTCGTCGACGTTGCCGATGAGACGATTGCGTCGCAAGGAGTAGCGCTGGGTAGGCCCACCGAGGACCCGGTTTCTACCGCTCGTGACGGTAAGTCCGGATGATTGTCCGTACGCTGTGACGTAGCAGGGAGTTGTCGCGTATAAATACGTTGTGCGCGAGTGATATATCAAAATTTCCTTGTGTTAGAATTCATGATGGATGATACCAGTGAGATCGAGGCAGCTCTTCTCGAGGGCTGTGCTGCCTGCGAGGAGTTGGCGATTGCGGGAGAGGCAGGGGTGAATGAGACGATGGTGAACGATATGACCGCCGAGGAGCCGATATCTGTCGGAGCTCGTGACGGTAAGTCCAGATGATTTGTCTCTACGATATGCCGTATATCATGGAGTACCCGTGTGTAAATACGTTGTGCGTGAGCGGTGTTCCAAGAGTTCTAGAATTCTTCTTTCACGCATGTACTGAAGGTTATTGTGTCCGTTGCAGAAATCGATTCATCACAGGCGTCGACCTTAGTGTTGTCACGTCCAGGTCCGTCAGGAGTGTTGGAAATTCAAGGTATACAGGAAAAGTTTGAAAACAAAAAATGCAGACTAGGTATTTTGATATGAACTCACGAGCAATTTCTTCTCTGGTGGGGGCGGGTGATTAGATTCGGTCGATGCTCATGAGCCGGCGGTAGCAGAAGGAGAAGAAGACAATTATTCCATATCCCCAATGGATGAGGCGATAATATTCTCGTGGCCGCAGACACCCGAGAGTGGAATATTCACTCAGATGAGTTATACTCCGCCGGCGATGGACGAGGATATTTTCTAGGGGAGCTGATCACGCGGGTACTCTAGGGTGTGCGTTTCTAGTAAAACCGCGAAATTCAACTATACTTGCGGATTGACGACGCTTTACCATGGCGGTTTAGTCTTATTTTTGTTTTATATGTACAACAGGGGGTCTTATGCAAACTGTCGGACCGTTTCGCGTGAACGAGGGTGCCAGTACCTCGGGCATACAGATCGGCGGGGGTAGGGCCCGAAGGGCTCCGAATTACGATTCTGACGTGACATTAGAGTCAGACGATGACGATGCCGATGACAATGACGAGACACAGACAGCTTCCGATGTGGCGTTTGAATTCGACGACGATGCTGACGACGACGAGACAGAGGGTGCATACTCTGGAAACATGGGGAGAGAATCGGGGCTGGAGAGTGAAGCCGCGAGCGAGAAGGAGTCAAGTCAGGCACCCGATGACGGGGCTGATTCACTGGGTAACCGTTTCACGGTTATCGGTGAATCAACGAAATTCATTCGTAAATTCGCGGTCACAGGGCGTGAGTTGCGAATGAAGATCGCGGCCCCTGAATCGGGTGTTAATCTAGTGGAGTGGCTGGAGGACGCGTTCAGAGACCTGCATGCTTATGCCGTAGCAACGTGTCGGAGTAGCGACTACATAGGTTTCACGTTTAGCGCGGAGAGTTTTAATCATGGTCCTGCGTGGTTATCGTTCCAGCCGGTGAGGGATTCGCGGTACAGTGACCTCTGGAAGTTAGTTTTCAGCGTAGCCCAGAGCGCATCAGAGTTTGGCGTCGACAGCGTCTTTACCGTGACGGTACACAGTGTTGGAGTACCGGAGGGTCGCGGAAAGCCGAAGCCGATCACGCACGTGGGGGTACTTAAAAAATCCGTCGTGCAGATTGTCAACAGTGACGGGTTGTGTTTACCTCGTGCCCTCGTTGTAGCCAAGGCTCACGCCGAGAGAGGCCCGAACCGCAGTGGCGCTCTGCACGAGCATTACGAGATGGTGAGATTCGCTAGGTCCAGTTTCCAGCGTGCAGAAGCGCGTAATCTTGTTGCGAACGCCGGTGTCGAGATTCCGCCAACGGGGTGCATAGTGCATGAAATTGCACAGTTCCAGAACTATCTGGCACGCGAGGGATTCCTCATCACAGTGTACGAGTTGGGGAGGCTAGGTACCGGCGAAGCGGCATTTTACGACGGTACTGCCGTGGTGAGAGCAAACGGAACAGGCGATGTCAGGCACCGATTGAATCTGCTGTATTATCCCGAAGAACAGCATTATTGCCCAATTGTGAATTTAACCGCGGCGGCAGCAGGGGCCTTTTTCTGTCAACCCTGCAATAGGAAATTCAACAACGGGTACGAACACCGATGTTCCGTAAAGTGCCCGCAGTGCCTCGCATCGCCACCGTGCAACAGCCAGTCTCGCAAAATCGAGTGTCCCGATTGCAGACGCGTGTTCCGCGGTAACGGTTGTCTGGAGTACCACCGCAGGATCGGCTCCTTCAGTCCGCGTCGTTCCGTTTGTGCAACGCTGCGTATATGCCGGAATTGCAAGCGATTCGTAAATCTTTCGTGGAGGGCACACATTTGTGAAACTCGTTTTTGCGTCACGTGCCGCTGCAACCCGTACAATCACTACTGCTTCATGACGCCGCTAAAAGACGCGACAAGACCGAAACGTTACATCTTCATTTTTTATGATTTCGAAACGCAGCAATGCGAGACGGTAGACGGTGACGCGACGACAAACATACATGTGCCGAACTTGTGCGTAGCGCAACAAGTGTGTACGCAATGTATCCACGATCCCGATATATCGAACGGCTGTTCCGCTTGCGGGCTCGTACGTGAGTTTGTTTGCAGGAGGGAACCGGTGAAGGAGTTGGTAGACTTTGCTACTCGGCCCGTTCAGGACTTTGCCCGCATCGTATGCATTGCGCACAATGCAAAAGGTTTTGACGCGCAATTCATACTGCGGCATATGGTTGAGCGGGATGGAAACCCGCCGCAGGTCATCCTAAGCGGCAGTAAGATCATTATGCTCGAAACGGGTCACACCCGATTTCTGGATTCCTTAGCATATATGCCTATGGCATTATCGGCGCTACCGAAGGCTTTTGGACTACCGACTACTTCCGTGAAAGGTGTATTTCCCCACCTTTTCAATACCCCTGAAAACGTGGGTTACGTGGGACCGCTCCCCGCAGCGAAGTTTTACTCTCCGGATACCATGAGTAGCGATGCGCGAGCAGAGTTTTATTCATGGTACAACGAGGCTGTAGCGAACGACCATCTGTTCGACTTTGACGCGGAATTGTTGTCGTACTGTCGGTCGGACGTGGATATTCTGCGACGTGCGTGCGTAGCATTCAGGGACATATTTCTGGAGTGCGGCAGAGTGTGTCCCTTTACCGAGAGCATGACAATTGCCTCGGCTTGTTCGGTGCTGTGACGTAAAAATTGTTTACAACCAGAGCGAATAGGTATCCTGCCACCGGGCGGCTATCGTCTTGCCGATGCCCAGTCTCGTAAGGCTCTGGAGTGGTTGGTCGTGAAAGAGCGCGAGCTGGGTATTGACATCAGGCATGCCGGAAACGGACGTGAGTTTCGGATTCCGGAGACGGGTCGCAAGGTGGACGGATACCATGTCGCGGGCGACGGTACGCGACACGTCTACGAGTTTCACGGTTGTTTCTGGCACGGCTGTCGTAAATGTTTACGAATCAACCGCGATAGGCGTAGCGTCAACGGCGAGACGTTGGATAGGCGTTACGAGGAAACTCGTGCAAAGATCAGCCGTATGCGCGAATTGGGTTACCGCGTGACGGAACAGTGGGAATGCGAGTTTGATCGGAGCTTGAGGGAGAACGAGGAGATGAAGGAGTACGTGGCAACACACCCGCTGATCGCTGGCACTGCCACGAGCGAAGCACTCAATCCGCGTGATGCGTTCTACGGCGGTCGAACGGGGAACGCTTCCCGATACTACGAGGTGAAAACAGATGCAACGGGCAACGCGTACGAGGAAATACGATACGTCGATGTTTGCTCGTTGTATCCGTTCATCTGTAAGAATGGAAGGTTCCCCGTTGGCCACCCGACGGTCTACGTTGGAGAGGAGTGTAAGCTCTTGACAGGGTCGAGCGGTTGCGACATCACGCGAGTTGAGGGGCTCATCAAATGCCGAGTTTTACCGCCTCGCAATCTTTATCACCCTGTTTTGCCGGTGCGCATGCATGACAAACTCATGTTTGCCTTGTGCCGCTCATGTTGTCAGAGTTTGAACTAGGACGAGTGTAGACATGATGACGAGGCTGCGCGAGAATTCGAGGGCACGTGGGTGTCGATCGAATTAAAAAAAGCCGTGGAAATGGGATACAAGATCAGGAGCATACGCGAGATCTGGTCGTATACGGTGACATCGTTTGACCCGACTACTCGTCAAGGTGGGCACTTGGCCGGCTATATCGACACCTTCCTCAAGATTAAGCAAGAGGCAAGCGGCTGGCCTGGTGAATGCGAGGACGAGTCGGCTCGAATGCGCTACCTTGATGAGTATGAGCGGGTCGAGGGTATACGGCTAGATCGCGACCGTATTGCTAAGAATCCCGGCATGCGATCAGTTTCCAAATTATGCTTAAATTCGTTTTGGGGCAAGTTCGGGCAACGCGAGAATCTGGTAAAAACAGAGGTTATAAAGACGCGTCAGCAGCTGCTCGAGCTTTTGACCAACCCTGAAGTCGAGGTGTCCGGTTTGCTGCCCGTGAACGACGAAGTGTTGTACGTGCGTTGGTCGCACGCGCAACACAGCGTTGAACCGTCAGCGCTGGCAAACGTCGTGATTGCCTCGTACACCACTGCCCAGGCTCGGCTGAAGCTCTTCTCGTTCCTTGAGAAGCTCGATCGGCGCGTGCTCTATTACGACACCGATTCAGTAATTTATACCCGAAACCTCCGAAGGCCAAACGAGTATGAACCTCCCACGGGTAACTTTCTTGGCGACCTGACGGACGAGTTGGCGTCTTACGGCCGTGGGAGTTTTATACGCGCTTTCGTCTCGGGAGGGCCAAAATTCTATGCTTTCATCATTAAACGTCCGAATGGTGAAGAGGTGGAAATTTGCAAGGTGAAAGGCATATCACTGAATCACGCAACGAGCTCGAAAATCAACTTCGAGGCCAACAAGCGGATGGTGGTAGAAGCCGCTGCACCCATTCCCTTGGAGTATCGCGCCATTCGCCGAACGGAACTGCACGCAGTCGTGACGCGCTCCGAGCACAAAACGTGTAAACCGGTGTACGTGAAAAGGCGTTGTTGCGTCACGAGTTTCGATACGCTGCCCTACGGTTATCGCACTGGATGATGACGAAGATCCCAGACTCCGAGCAGTTGCACACCACAGCTTCCGTCTTCTCACCCTGCGGTAGTACAGACACCCGGACGGAATGCACGCGCGCGTTTGAGCGACAGATAGATAGACAGACAAACAAATAGACGGACAGACAGAGGACACCGAAAGGATTCTTACCCCAACCGCCTGTTATTCCAACCGGCGAGACGCCAGGCCAACCCATCAAATACTCTCTTGTATGTGTCCCGCCAAACTGTATAAAGGTTAGTACCACGCTTAAACCCTACGCATGAAAAATTGTGAAAAAATCTCGCATTGCTGGTAAAAATTCATCTCGTAAACCGCGGCGGGGCGCGCTGTTTTCAAGCTGATATCACTGCGCGCACGCGTACGAATAAGCTCATGGCGTACGCGCCTCACGCACAATCAGCTCGACCGCGACCGCGCCGATAAGCTCGTACCTGCGCGGTTACGCTTCCGCGTGCGCTTGAATAAGCTCATGGTCAGCGCACGAAGGGAGTGCCGCCGCCGCCGCCGCCGCCGCGAGCAAGCTAGCGTAGTAAAAGAACGTGTTTTCAATTGTTTAAATTTTTTATAGATCCCGCATTATCCCTGGATTCTTCTTCTTCTTCTTCTTCTTCTTCTTCTTCTTCTTGTTCGATGACGGACACACGTTGGAAACATCCGTTTTCGGCCATTGTAGCCGGGCCATCAGGATGCGGTGAATCAAATTTCGTCAAGAACTTTCTGCGTCATGGAACGTCAATGTGCGACACAAGATTTAGTCGTGTGATATGGTACTTTGACGAATGGCAGCCGTTGTACGACGGGGACAAGAGTATAGAGTACCGCGAGGGGTTACCGCAACACGCTGATTACGAGGGTGACAAAAAACCGAAACTTTTGGTTATCCACGATCTGATGCGAGAGGCTTCAAACAATGTCGTCGTTGATCTTTTTACCAAGGTCTGTCATCATAAGAACCTCAGCGTTTTCTACATAACACAAAATCTCTTTCACAAGGGCAACGGTCAACGAGATATTTCCCTCAACGCAAACTACATAGTCTTCTTCAAAAATCCACGGGATCGTGCCCAAATTCAACACCTTGCCAGACAGGTGTATCCCGAAGATCCGAGGTTTCTTCAAGAGGCCTATCACGACGCTACCGCAGCGCCACACGGATATCTGCTTTTCGACCTGAAGCAATCCACTCCGGAGAATTGCCGTTTCCGAATAAACATCTTCCCTTCGGACGATAATCACTATGTCTACGTTCCGCGAAAGGATATAAAGGTCACCAATGCGCACCGGGTTCCAGTCGTTCAGCTGTGATGCCTCGAATACGCCGTACCGCGTCCGGTCGCAGAGCTCGTGCCGATTTCACCAAAGCAAACGCAGTAGCGCTGCACGCTCTGCAGAAATTGAACCCGTTGCAGAGATCGGCATTGCTACGCACGGCCGACAATTCGCTGGTAAAGACTATTTGTGAGTGTGCATTGAACACCTTGGAGGGTAACGTAGCACTGTCCAGAATTCAGAAAAATCGTCTGGCACGTCATAAACAGACATTACGGCGGTTGGCCAGCAACCGGGGTACCTGGAAGTCCAAAAAACGTTTTCTTGTTCAACGTGGGAACGGATTTCTCACCCTCTTGCTCGCTCCGTTACTCGGGACTTTAGCTTCCAGCCTCTTCTCCAAGTAGCAAAATGGAACGTACAAAGAAGATGGTTTTAATTCCTATGGAGAGTATGGAGAGATTTCAACAACGCGTCAGCGAGGGTATAGCCACTACGCTTTCACCTGGAAATACAACTACCACACACACCGATCCCGTTTCAAGACTCGACAACGAGACGAAGGACATCTTGAACAAACCGTCGAAAGACGACGCAGAAAAATGGAAACTCTATCAGCAGGTACTTCAACGATATTTGTTTTTTGCAAACGACGCACGCAAACCCATGAAATTAGACGTTCTCGAGGAAAAGGAGAAGGAGGAAGAGGAGAAGGAGGAAGAAGAAGACGAAAACACAGCCGAAGAATCAATGATATCTCCCACCGTAGCTGCGAGTCCTGGCAACGTTCAAGCGCGCGCAAAGAAAGTCGCGTCAGCGGTACCAAAGAAGTATCGTGCAAAGGCCGAAATGCTGATGCGCGAACTCGGCAGCGTACCAGAACGATTTTCTTGGGATGCCGCAGGAACCGTCTCGTTAGACGGCGTGACAGTTCCCGGCGCAAACATCGTCGACCTGTTCAATCATGCCATGCGATCTAGGAAGACTTTTACTCCTACAGGGGCTGGTCAGTTTGCACGGTTTCTTCAGACGATCAACGTACCCCGAGAATACGTGGGGAACGATACGCTTTGGAAAGACATACGCACATTCGACACTCCGGGTCTACCGACGGTAACATCGCAACAACTATCGACACACGCCAGTAGTTCCCCGACGAAGCGACGAAGTTCCGCAAACGTTACACCCGTAACCAGCCGTTCTCACGACGCAGGATACGCTCTACGCAAACGCGCCACCGGAGCAAAATCCGGTTGGAAAACACTTCGGCTGAAGAAAAATGACGACTCTTCTTGAAGAAACGTATTACAATCCCTTGCATACTGCCGGTTACGCGGGAGCACGAATTCTGGAAGATGTTGCACGCGAAAACAACTCTCGCGATTCGGTGAGAAAATGGCTGGCAGCTCAGGATGCCTACACCTTACACAAGCCCGTGCACAGGAAATTTCCGAGAGCAAGGTACAACGTTTCCAACATAGACGACGTATGGGAAGCTGACCTGGCTGACCTGAGTTCCATGAAGAGCCGCAACAACGGTTTCCGCTATCTCCTGACGGTCATCGATGTATTGAGCAAGTACGCATGGGTGGTCCCGCTGAAACAAAAGACAGCCGCAACCGTTGCTGAAGGTTTCGAGCAAGTGTTACACACGACGCCGCGCAGACCCGACCTACTGCAAACGGACAAAGGGAAAGAATTTGTCGGGAGTGCTTTTCAGAAGATACTTCGCGACAATGAAATACGATATCGTGTTACTCGTAATCCCGATGTGAAAGCAGCTATCGTGGAGCGATTCAATCGTACACTCAAAGAACGCCTGTGGCGTTACTTCACGCATAAAAAGACGCAACGCTACGTCGATGTTTTGCCACAAATCGTGCAAGCCTACAACAATACAGTTCACTCGAGCATCGGCATGGCGCCGTCGGAAGTGACGCTTCGCAATGCTGCTACAGCACGTGCCCACATGGAAAAGCGTTATCCTCCGCGTCCAAATGGCAAACCGAGATTCCATAAGAATGATTTTGTACGAATTAGTAAAACCAAGGGAACATTTGAAAAAGGCTACGCGGCAAACTGGAGCGAAGAATTATTCAAGATCCGACGAGTGCTTGCACGTTCACCGATAGTGTACGTCTTGGAAGATCTCAACGGCGAAGTAATCGACGGCTTGTTCTACGACCCTGAACTTCAACGTGTGGAGGGGGAACCACGGGGATGATAAAATAGCGTGTTAGTGCAGCATGTCTCGCAGTCGTTGAGTGTTCACCGTTCGACTCGTGCATCAAAGAAAATGTCCCGGGATCAGTTTTACCTAACTTTACCGAGCAACAGCTCGATGCAGTTTTTTCCGGAGAATCGGACGTGCTGTTACATTACCCAGTTACCGCGTCAGATTCAACTAACGGGAGACTGGGAAGTCGGGCTGGCCGAAATTCATTATCCACTTACGTTTGAACACCCTCGGGGGTATGCGCCGATGAAAAATGAAACGATACCCTGTGTCACGCATTACAATACTCCTGGGGAAGGTGCAGTTGAGGTATCAGATTGCAAGCTATCCGAAACCAACAAATCATCAAGGATCCCCGGCTGCCAGATGTTTATTTATTGCGATCTGGTGGAACCATGTATCGTTGGAGATGTTTACACCCCGCTGTTACGAGTCATTCAAACATGCGGCAAAGACAATATCTTACAAGGCGAATCAGAGATGAAAACACTATCGCCACTGTACTACGTACCACTGATGCTCACGAACTTTCAAACCATCGAGATCGATATAAGAGATCAATTCGGTAGTCCAGCACCATTCACGAGCGGGACACTGACGGTAACGCTGCATTTTAGACGCGTTCAGTAATTGACTGGAATCACAGGAGTCGCTCAGCAAAAGAGAGAGAGGGAAAACATACCAGGTACGACATGGCTCATTATATACAACATTACGAAAATCAGCTCGGCGGTGGAGGCATTGAGACGGTATACCGAGGAACACCGCATCAACGCGGGCACGGAATCGGCAGCTTCTTGGGAGGCCTGTTTCGTCGAATACTACCTCTGCTGTCCAGTGGTGCTCGCGCGGTCGGAAGAGAAGCACTACGTGCAGGGATGAACGTCATGACAGACGTAAGAAACGACACTCCGTTCAAACAGGCAGTCAAGAGTCGATTCATAGAATCAGGACACAAATTGAAAAGAGCTGCTGAAGAAAAAATTGATAAACTCATGAAGGGTAGCGGTTATAAAAGCCGAGCCGGCGGATTAGCGCGTCAGTCAAACATTGCCCGCGTCAACAGACTTGTCGGCGCGCACCGAGCAGCTGGTACTACGAGAAAAATTAGACGAAGGTCGAAAAAGAAAACATCGGCCAAGATACCCAAGCGTGCCGGAACCGTCAAGAAAACTAAGCGGAAAAAGTGTTGTAAAAAACGGGACCTTACAGACATATTCGGACCCCGGTAAGCCCACGCACCGCTCGTCTTCAATCTAAACATCAACAATGGCCTTCCTGCACGCGCACTCGGGTGAGTGTATGAAGTCGGAACTGGATTTGTTTTCTCTACCACCAACGCAGACGTCTATTGAGGCTGGTCAATGGGTACACTGCAAGCCCGTATCATCTCTAACCGACGATTCCCCGATTGAATTTGTTGTACCTGGAAACGGTGATGAGTACATCGATTTGGCACACACTATGCTTAGCGTACGAGTGAAGCTACAACCGTCTGCTCCTACCCCACCGGCAGGCGAAGGCAACGCGGCTACACCGCATGCTGCTCCGGTAAACAATCTGCTTCACTCGATGTTCAATCAAGTCGATATATTCTTCAATCAAAAACTAGTCTCGCCAGCCAACAACTCTTACGCCTATCGAGCATATATAGAGACTCTACTGAATTACGCACCCCCCGCCAAAAAATCCCGTCTTTCTTCGGCTCTATGGTACGACAGCGAGGATGGAGTATCGGATGTATACGACGCCGACGCCGTCGGTGCTGACCGAGGTTTCATCGAACGCAAACGGATCATGAGCAATGCACGTACCGTTGATCTGATTGGACATCTGCACTGTGACGTATTTAATCAAGACAAATTTTTAATCAACGGAGTGGAACTGCGTCTTCGACTTGTGAGATCAAGAGACAGTTTTTGCATCATGGAAGCCGAAAATCGCCACAAGCTGCACATACTGGAAACTTCACTGCTCGTTCGCCGAATGAAGATCAGCCCTGGAATCTTGCTGGCGCACGCACGGACGCTAGCCAAAGGTACGGCAAAATATCCCGTAACCAGAGTCGAGGGGAAGTCTTTCACCATACACGCAGGAGTACAGGCAGAAACACTGGACAATGTCATACTCGGACAACTACCGAAACGAGTGATAATCGGTTTTGTCAGCAATAAAGCCTTCAACGGCGAAAGACAGCGCAATCTGTTTAATTTTCAAAACTACTCTTTGAATTTCCTGTCGTTGTACGTCGACGGGGTGCAAGTCCCACCCAAGCCGCTACAGATGAGTTTTGGCAAAGACGATCTCTACGTGGACGCTTATCACACCCTCTTCTCCGGTACGGGGATTCATTTTCTGAACGAAGGAAACGGTATCGGCCGGCAGCAGTTCGCCAAAGGAAATTGTCTATTGGCTTTTGACCTAACCCCCGATCTCTCAGCCAACTGTACATCGCACTGGTCGCTCATCAAACATGGAACTCTCAGGGTCGAAGTGCGGTTCGACGATGCTCTCAAAGAAACTGTTAATTGCCTAGTGTACGCTGAATTTGATAATCTTATTGAAGTTGATGCTGCACGTCAGGTCATTACAGATTTTTCGGGCTAAGAAAGAGAGGGAGATCACGCCCCTCCTATCACGACCGCTTCTATGACATACCAGGTGGTGATTTCCGTTAGAGAGAACACTGTGACTACACCACGCCAACGTCTTCAAGGGGAGCAACAGACCGGCTGGAGACACCCGATAAACAAAAATTGAGACGGGGATTGTAACACAAGGCTGTATATAAACACCCGTAACTACGGTGCCGAGCCAGTCAGCATTCAAACTACGTCACTGCAGGTTCGCTCTTCTAGCTCTCTATTCATTCAACTACATTCTTTCAAGTTCAAGTATGGATTACGTGATAGATATTCAAGGATTTCGAAATATCTATGGTAAATTTATACCGAAAGAGGTGGCAGTCGTCACCATCGATCACCGCTACTCGGCACATTGGTTAATAGAACCGCCATATCCCTTCACGGATCTGCCGCTCAAAGAACGCGGCGTGAACAGTTACGTAACCTGCTACCATCATGGCATCGAGTGGTTTGAAGGTGATATCTCGCTGGTTCAATTAGACGTTAACCTCCGAGAAATCGCACGTAACGCTCATCGAATCTTTGCCCGTGGACACGATAAATGTAAATATACTGAAAGTAGTACCGCGCGTCAAATATTCAACTTGGAGGACATCGATTGCCCGGCGTTCGACAAACTGGAACGGTCTTCGGTATGGTGCTTCTTCCACGGCGTTAAGAAGGAGGAATTTTTCGAATGTGCGATGAACAACGCACTCAAAGTGAAGAAATGGATCAACAATCACGATATTCTAACTAAATACGAATATACAGAAGCATTGTCAGCCAGTCAGCCCAAAATCACCGGAGAGGAAAGTTCGACTAGTAATCAGCCACTGCAGGTACCAAAAAGAAATTTCACGCTACAAGCAGTAATACCAGAGTCAGTCGTTTCACTGAAAATCTCTCCTGATCCGTCTGCGCCTACGTCAGACAACGAAGTTACCGTTTCCTACGAAATACTTACTACTGCGATTGACTCACATACCTCCTCACAACCTTCTACGAGTGGTATGATTATCTCCGATAACAAGGGCGAAGAAGAAGAAGAAGGAGAAGAAGACGAAGTACAAAATGGACAGTCTACAGATATGGAGCGCGATGACGGCGATTCCGAACGGGAAGACCGGGGTTTTTGCAGCGGATCAGATACCCCTCATCTGGACACGCCCGACAGCCTTTGTGTCAAACACGGATGATCACACACGCCCCGGTAGCCACTGGGTGGCATTTTTCGTCAGTTCCTCCGGACACGGTACATACTTCGACAGCTTCGGATTACCAACATTCGTCCCTCACCATAAGCGGACTTTACGAAGAAATTGCAGACGATACGACTGGAACGACAGACAGCTTCAAAGCCTCACTTCTGATGTATGTGGACAATTTTGTATTATGTTTATGCACTTTATGGCTGCTGGTTTTTCTCTGCGGGATTTTCTCAATATATTTACTCCTGACCTCGAAAGAAACGATCGTATCGCAGAATTATTCCACAACCGAATAGCCCATGTCACAGAACGCAAAACTAACACCGTCAATTCAAATCACATTTATCCTCTAAGTTGTCTTCAATGTTGTACCTCTAAGAATTGTGATGTTGCTGATTATAAGGCTGGTAAATAAAAAAAACCTTGATAACATATCTTGTGTAATTATAAGAACATTGTAATTATCACTTAGTCGTTATCTGTAATAACCATGTATGTATTTGCACCTGTGTTGACCGAATAAACCTGCGAGGATGAGATTTGATTTTTCTACGCAATCCACCATTGAGTTCTGTTTCCTCACCCACCCACCCTGATCCTCGTAAATCTAAGTATGCCTATAGTCTTGCATTAAGAAAGAGAGAGAGTGACCAGGTCTATATTTTCCAAGCACACGTGAACCTTAGGATAAACACTGACGGCTGGGTAAGGTCAGTGACACGAGCACCCGACACAGAGAGAGCAGGGATGGAGAAAGAACGAGAGCCGGGGTGGAGGACATGTAACCCCAAACGTCCAAGTCGCAGAGTTCGCTTCGTGAACGGAGGTAGCGAGGCCAGATGGGTAGGTGGCCCCAGAATCGGCCGCACGGCCAGGGGCACCAGGGTAAGGGGATCGTCCCATGGTCAGGGTGCACAGGCCCAGAGGCCATCCCGTAGAGTCCGGAATCTGATTCGCGGTCAACGGTACCCGGGGTAAGGGATCGTCACACGATATTCACCACGCGGCGAGGGGGTTGCGGGCGAAGGGCTGACGAGCCGCGGAACTTAGAGGCGGAAAAACCGCTCCTTAGTAAGGGGTTGCCGGAAAGGGGTGGTCGTCCGGAGAAGCTTCTAGAATAAAATACCTCCTAGACAAGGGGCTGCGGGGGAAGGGGAAGGGGCCCCAAAATTTGCTCCTTGGCGAGAAACGGCGGGGGAAGGGGATGGCGTCCCAAAATTCGCTTCGTGGCGAGGGGCGGCGGGGGAAGGGGATGGCGTCCCAAAATTCGCTTCGTGGCAAGGGGTGGCGGGGGAAGGGGATGGCGTCCCAAAGTCACTCCTAGGCGAGGGGCGGCGGGGGAATGGGATGGCGTCCCAAAATTCGCTTCTAGGCGAGGGGCGGCGGGGGAAAGGGATGGCGTCCCAAAGTCTCTCCTAGGCGAGGGGCGGCGGGGGAAGGGGATGGCGTCCCAAAATTCGCTTCTAGGCGAGGGGCGGCGGGGGAAAGGGATGGCGTCCCAAAGTCTCTCCTAGGCGAGGGGCGGCGGGGGAAGGGGATGGCGTCCCAAAGTCACTCCTAGGCAAGGGGTGGCGGGGGAAGGGGAAGGCGCCCCAAAGTCACTCCTAGGCGAGGGGCTGGCGCCGGAGAGGGGCGCGAGGGGGGTTTGTTGTGACGCCCCAAAGTGCCCCTATACTACTGTGTACATATAATTATTTTCAATTATTTGATTTATTTATTCATTTATTCATTCATTCATTCATTCATTTAATTATTCATTGATTCATTCATTTATTTATTCATTGATTCATTCATCGATTCATTCATTTATTCATTCGTTCAATCAATCATTTATTTATTTATTCATTTACTTATTTATTTATTTATTTTTTTTTTTTCTTTGCGTATGGCCAAATCGGTGGGGAAATCCTTTATGGACCACCCTAGGTAAGGTACCGTCACTCCCAGGAGTGTGGGACTCGCCTTACGAAATACTCACTAAAACCACCACCAAAAACCGTTCCTTGCTGTCGTCCACACCCCAAGGAACTGTCGTCGTACCTGTTTTTGAGAATCAAATATCACGATTAGAACAATACAAGGCAAATATTTTGATAAAATTAAATCTAACAAACGGATGTGAAATAGACTTTTCGCCATTTTCGTGACACTATTCTCGCTTTACAGAAACGCTGAAACTCAGGTTTATTTGCAATCAGAATCATTAGAGTTCAGTAGTATTCAATACGAGCCTGTAGTAAAAAGAAACTTGTCTTGTATTTCATTTCTGGTCTCGTTCTGTGTTATCGTCCGCCAAAAGCCATTCCTAGCTGTCGTCCACACCACACGGAATTGTCGTCGCATCTGTTTTTGAGAATCAAATATGGGGATTAGAAAAATACGAGGCACATATTTTGATGAAATTTGATTTGACATTTTTGAAACTACAGATGCAGTTTCACGTGCATCAAAAACAAACGAATGTGCACTCGACTTTTTTTCGATTTTCGTGACACCATTCTCGCATTACAGAAACGCTGAAGCTCAAATTTCTTCGCAATAAGAATCAATCATCAGAGTTTTGTAGTGTTTAATACGAGCGTTTGATAGAAAGAAACTTGTCTTGCATTTCATTTCTCGTCTCGTTCTGTGTTATCGTCCGCCAAAAGCCATTCCTAGCTGTCATCCACACCACACGGAACTGTCGTCGCATCTGTTTTTGAGAATCAAATATGAGGATTAGAAAAATACGAGGCACATATTTTGATAAAATTAGATTTGACATTTTTGAAACTACAGATGCAGTTTAACGTGCATCAAAAACAAACGAATGTGCACTCGACTTTCTACGATTTTCGTGACACCATTCTCGCATTACAGAAATGCTGAAGCTCAAATTTCTTCGCAATAAAAATCAATCATTAGAGTTTTGTAGTGTTGAATACGAGCGTTTAATAGAAAGAAACTTGTCTTGCGTTTTACGTCTGATTTTGCCAGCTCTTCGTGTCCGCCGATAGCCGTACCTTGCTTATCCTCGAGGACCCACGGGACTATCGTCTTACCTATTTTCAACATTAAACAGAACAATAAGAAAAATACGAGGTGCCTTTTTGATGATAAAGATTCCTATGTTATTCAAACATCAGATACAGTTTTGTGTGCGGTAGCAAACAAAGAGAGTTTTGACGTCCCATCACTTCTGTTATATTATTTTCTTACATCTGAGGATTTTTTTTTTAACCCTCTAAATAACAATAATAATAATTCATGACAGTTTCGCGTTGTCAATCATTGAAGATTTGTAAAAAGAATCATATCTCACATTTCATTCCTGGTTCCGTTGCCTGAGGAGATGCTCGATGTGCCCTCCGTTCTGCTGGACAGTGAGTGCGAGCCGTTTCCGGATCGACCCTCGCACTAGTTGCATCTCCCTAACAGAAATAGCGGCACACGCTTCGGCGATGCGGTGGCGCATGTCGTGTTTTGTTGTGGGGGCCCGTTCGTAGACGATTTCCTTGACTCTACTCCAGAACCAGAAATCACAGACGGTGAGATCTGGTGAGCGCGCTGGCCACCTAACCGGACCTCTCGTACCGATCCAGCGCTCCGGGAACATGGCGTCCAGGATTGCCTTGTTCGCGTTACTGTTGTGGGCAGGGGCCTTGTCCTGCTGCCACCAAACCTGGTCCATACGGATGGGGTTTCCGTCCATCAGGCGGGGGAGTTCCTCGGTGAGTACAGTCGTGTACTTGGCTGACGTGAGATTTCCGTCGAGAAAAATGGGCCCGAGGATCCTGTCCTGTAATCCTCCAACCCAGACGTGGAGCTTCCAAAGGTGCTGGTTGTCCTGTTCGACGATCCAGTGTGGGTTTTCCGGAGCCCACCAACGACAGTTCTGCTTGTTGACGAGTTCGAGGTTCGTGAACAGCGCTTCGTCCGTAAAGCACACGTTCCTGAAGAAATCGGGATCCTCCTGCAGACGCTCCAGTCCCCAGCGACAGTACGTCAGTCTTCGTTCGGCATCACCTGGGCACAGCTTTTGCACCGGCTGGTACCTGAACGGACGGTTCAGCTCGCGTGCGATTTTTCTCACAGATTTTCGAGGAACTTCTGTAGGGAATTAATTACTCCTTTTAGAGTAATTACAGGTTTGCTGCGCCAACCGATATTATTGTAAAAACAGTCTTGTTTTAGACTTTAAACAAGAAACACATATCTTGCATTAAAAGCATTTATCACGATATTTTTGTTCACGCTCTTGATTTCTTTTGATTCGATAATAAGTAAACTCGCGGATCCATATTTTATTAACGTAACGCCTGAAAACGTTACATTGGTGTCAGAAGTGGGATCTTGAGTTCTTATTAATTGAGTCAATTCAGTGCGCGAACTTTAATTATGAGTAGCAGTCGTTTGACGCGCTCACGTCAAAGAGAAAGTAGCGGAGAAGAACCTTTCGTTATGGAGAATCCGCGGGTCCCTGAAACGATTCCATCACCTTCAGTGGACCCTCTTCCAATTCCTTCGACAATCTCTCAAATTGATCTGCTGAAGATCATGTCTCAACAGCAAGAGGCTGCTGAGCGCCAACAACAGCAACTTCTTCAGCTGCTTCTTAATCAACAAGAACAGCGAAGAAAAGAACAAGAACAACGAGAAAGGGAAATTGCCTCTCAGCTGGAGCAGCGCAGGCTTGATAGAGAAGCACAAGAACGATCCGAGACCAGTCTGCACGAACTGCTTCGGACGACTGTGGCGGCTCTTCAGTCCGTTCATCAAATGAGTGGCATTGCAGGACCAGCTGTTACACCGCAGGGTTCTAGAGTCGCTACTCCTGTTCCCTCTCCTGTTCCCTCGCCTTTTCCTGTTCCCATTGTACAAGAAATCCGACATCCAGGACAAATCCAGGATGTTCGAGATTCAAGGTCTGTGCCTTTTACTAGGGGAGTAGTTGAATCCCCAGTTTGTAGAAATAGAGTAAACAATGAGGTTGATTTTTCCGAGCGTCTGTCTCAGGTTCAGCCTCAATACTCTAATTTGAGTCAATTAAATAATTCGAGACTTCGAGGGGTTACTTCTCAGATTAATGAGAAATCCTTTTGTCCTTTGAAACCGCCAATTTTTGATGGAAAGATTCCATGGGCGGAGTATGAACGTCAATTTAATACAATTGCTAGACATAATCAGTGGGACTCCGCCATGAGGGCCGACAGCCTTGCTTCTTGTCTTCGGACGCCGGCTCTGAATGTTTTAACGGCATTGTCTGAAGAAGAAATTTCTAATTACGAAAAACTTAGTTCTGCACTAAAGTTAAGATACGGAAATGACCACTTGACGAAACTGTATACGGCACAATTACAGACAAGAAGACAGGGACGAGACGAAGACCTCGCGTCTCTTAGTCAAGATATCGAACGGCTTTCTCGTATAGCTTTGCCAGATCACGAGCCGTCTCGTAATTTATTAGCAACACAAGCTTTCTTGAATGCGATCAATGATCCAGAGATTAAAATGGCCGTTGGAACATCGGGCCTCACTTCTCTGCGGGAGGCAACGGCCAAAGCCCTCGAGGTAGAGGCAATGAGAAAGCAATATTTTGGGCTGAACAAGCTTCGTCGGATTGAGGTGTCTGAAAACGCCTCAAAAAGGCGAAGTTTTGAACACTCGGAGGAGTCAAAACCTCAAAATTATAAAAATAGAAATAACAGTAACAATTTTAAACCAAGAAATCGAGGTTCTTTTCAAAACAACCAGCGTATAAATAAAAACGTGGTCGTGACAAGTCAAACTAGCTTGACTTGTATATTTTGTAAAAAAACAGGTCACGACGCCAATCATTGTTTTCTAATTAAAAAAATTAGTGGAAAACCGATGCAAGGCTCGAATCCAAATTCTTATAATTAGCGTAAGAAAAATATAGAAATGGGGGAAACAGATCCTCAATCGAGTTCTTTAACAGGAACTCACCCAAAAAACTAATTCCAGATGATTTGTCGGGGCAAAAATCATCGCAGATTGTTAATAGTGAAAGCCCTCTTAGAGAACAGTTTTTAATTAGAAGTCTACGACAGTCTGGTCTTTACGCGCGCGGTACTGTAAATGGCGTCGATTGTCTGTGGGTAATAGACACGGGCGCGGAAGTAACCGTAGTTCGATCGGATCTCTTTAAATCCGATGACCAGATTGTTCCCTCTTTTTCTCTGCGAACAGCCACTGGAGAGACGACCCCGGTTTTGAGACAGGCTACTGTCCAAATTAACCTTTTTGGGTGTATCGACTCTCCACATAAGGTTTTTATAGCAGATATAGAGGATAAAGGTATTTTGGGAATAGACTTTCTTACAGCTCATAACTGTGTTATCTCGACTAAGAGAAATTCATTAGCTTCAAACAATCGCGAAATAACTCTTTGTACAAATAGAAATGAAATTTATTGGACTCCTCCTAGAATTAGAGAAATAGAACTTTCGGAGGATGAATTGCAACAACGTTTTCCTTCGCATTTACAGAGCCTTGTTGAGAAATCTTCGATTTGGTTAAAATCAGCTCAGGTAGAATCGTTTAAATCTCTTTTGCTAGAATTTATAGATCCGTTCGCCAAAGATAGTGGTGATAAGGGCCGATGTACTTCTGTCAAGCACAAGATCGACGTCGGAGAGAGTTCACCAATTAAACAAGCTCCTCGAAGACTCGCTCTCAACGCCCGAGAAGAGGTAAAGAAGCTTGTGAAAGACATGCTAAAGAACGATGTGATTGAACCATCGTCTAGTCCCTGGGCCTCACCAATCGTCCTTGTTAACAAAAAGGACGGATCCAAACGATTTTGTATCGATTACAGAAAGCTGAACGATATAACAAAGAAAGATTCTTACCCTTTACCCAGAATCGACGAGACACTCGACCTGATAGCTGGTGCAACTTGGTTCAGCACCATAGATCTTCAGAGCGGATACTGGCAGGTCGAAATGGATCCTCTAGATAAAGAAAAAACAGCTTTTGTTACAGGCTTAGGAGGATTATTGCAGTTCAAGGTTATGCCGTTTGGTTTGAGTAATGCCCCGGCTACCTTTGAACGAATGATGGAAGCTTTTCTCCATGGGCTCACGAGCAAAATATGCCTCGTTTATTTAGACGATATAATCGTTTTTGGCAAGAACTTTGAAGAAGAAGTTCAAAATCTCAGACAAGTTTTCGCTAGGCTGAAGCAAGCAGGTCTGAAAATGAGCCCGAAAAAATGTCATCTGTTCCAGAAAGAAGTAGGCTTCCTCGGACATATCGTTTCAGCACAAGGTGTGAAGACCGACCCATCCAAAATAGAGAAGGTTTCTTCTTGGCCGACACCTAAGAATAAAGAACAAGTTCAAAGCTTTTTAGGCCTTTGTACGTATTACAGAAGATTTGTAAAAGGTTTCGCTAGTATAGCTAAACCTCTCCATCATTTGACCGGAATCAAGATTCCTTTTGACTGGACCCCGGAATGTGGAGAGGCTTTCAAGAAATTGAAGGAAAATCTTATTTCTTCGCCGATTTTAGCTTATCCAGAGGTCGAAATTCCTTTTATTTTAGATACGGACGCATCCCTTTCAGGAATAGGCGGGGTTCTGTCACAAATTCAAAGAGGTCAAGAGAGAGTGATAAGCTATTTCAGCAGAGTTTTGAGTAAAACTGAGAGGAATTATTGTGTCACTCGTAGAGAGCTTTTAGCTGTTGTTAAGACCGTAGTACATTTTCACCATTATTTGTACGGCAGGAAATTTTTGATACGTACAGATCATGCTTCTCTCAGGTGGCTACTTTTGTTTAAATCTCCCGAAGGTCAGGTAGCTAGATGGTTAGAAAGGCTCGGTTAGTACGATTTTGATATTCGTCATCGAGCAGGAATTCATCATGGAAACGCCGATGCTCTCTCTCGAAGACCCTACGAGGAAATGCCAGAGTGTAAACAGTGTGCACGATTAGAGAAAAATCGTGACCCCTCTCTTATAATACGGAAGATTTCTTTCGAAAATAACCAGGAGGAATGGAGAAAATCGCAACAAGAGGACGACACTTTGAATCAAGTGAAGTCTTGGAAAGAAGCAGAAACTCGCCCGGACTGGCAGGATATATCCTTAGCCGAGCCAGATTTGAAAATTTATTGGGCTCAATGGGACTCTATTCTTTTAATTGATGGAATTTTATACCGAAAATGGGAATCTGCAGACTTGAAAGAAATCAGGTGGCAACTTTTGGTTCCCAGGTCACGAGTTCCAGAGATTCTTGCTCTTTATCTTGATTCTCCTGCAGGCGGACACTTCGCGTCAAATAAAACTCTGGGCAGAATTCGCAACTTCTACTTTTGGCCCCGTTGTCGGATGGACGTTGAAGATTGGTGTCGAAGATGTCGAATCCGCACGGCAAAGAAAGGACCTCGAGCGAAGGGACAAAGCTCTCTTCAAATTTACAACGTGGGAGCTCCATTTGAAAGGATAGCAATGGATATTCTTGGACCTCTCCCGATAACCCATTCTGGAAATAAATATGCTTCGGTTATTGCTGATTATTTTACCAAGTGGCCAGAAGTGGTCCCTCTCGCTGATTAAGAAGCCTCTACTGTAGCACAGGCATTCGTTAAAGAATTTATTTGTAGACACGGAGTTCCACTAGAACTTCATACTGATCAAGGCCGAAATTTTGAGTCAACCTTAATGAAAGAGGTTACTCAGATTTTAGGGGTTAGAAAAACTCGTACAACTCCTTTGCATCCACAATCTGACGGCATGATAGAGCGTCTGAATCGGACTTTGCTACAATATTTGTCGTCCTTCGTAGAACAGAATCAGAGAGACTGGGACTCCTGGATCCCTTTCTTCCTCTTATCTTACAGATCTGCGATTCATGAGACGACGAAACAGACGCCAGCCCTCATGCTTACTGGAAGAAATCTTCGACTTCCGTCAGATTTAGAGAAAGGCCCTGTTCCTGTGCAAAGACAGCATCAAACAGATTATGCCTTTTCATTACAACAACGTTTAGAAGAAATTCATCACTTTGCTAGGAATAGAATTTCTATGGCTTCAGATAAATTAAAAACTCGTTATGATATTCGAGCCAGAGATTTAAAATTTAATCCTGGAGATTCTGTCTGGCTCTTTCAACCTCGAAGACAGAAAGGACGATGTCCAAAGCTACAAAGAAATTGGGAAGGCCCTTACTTAGTGGTTAACCGGATAAATGATGTTGTTTATAGAATCCGAAGATCTCCTCATTCGCGTCAGAAAGTGGTTCACTTGGATTGTCTTGCTCCTTTTGAAGAGGATCAACCTGGAACAATCTCTCCAACACCAGGGACATCCTTCGAGGTTAGATCTTCAAACGAACACCCTTGACGACTGTGACCGATTTGGCTTTCTTTACAGTCGGTTATCGATTGTGAGAAGAATTCACCTTTCGGAATTCATTTGAGTAAAACTCGACCGCTTACGATTATTATTGAAGGAAATATCGGATGCGGAAAAACAACTTTCACCAAGAGGTTTTTAGCAGATCGCCAGGTCTGTACACTTTTAGAACCTCTTGAAGAATATCGAAATGTAGCTGGAATTAATCTTTTAGATTTGATGTATCAGAACCCAGATCGTTATTGCTATTATTTTCAGCATTTCGCTCAAATGGTTATGTTAGATAGACATCTGCAGACGACTTCATTGCCTGTAAAGGTGATGGAAAGATCGATATTCAGTAGCAATTGTTTTGTAGAAGCTCGTCGAAGGTTAGGTAATTTTCGCGACTTCGAATCTCATTTATTGACAAAAAATTTTGATCTTCTCATTCGCTCGTCTGAGCTCAGAGTAGATTTGATTGTTCATTTGCGAGTTTCCCCAGAAACTTTTTCCGTTCTCGTGAGGAGAAATCGAGCATTTCTTTAGAGCTACTCAGAACTATTCATGAGGTACATGAGGATTGGCTAGTAAATCAAACCTTTTCTTCTTTATCAGCTGCCGTTTTGGTTATAATTGTAGAAACTACAGCCGACCAAGTTTTTCTAAACATTTTTCTTCAGAATCGAGTTTTTGTGTCGGATAGGCTTTGGTTTATTAATGTGAGAAGAGCCACGATTATTTTTCGAGGTCGATGAGCGATTGCTTGATTTTCACATTTTATTAACCTTAAGTGTCAGTTTTTGTGAGTACTTTTTCAGGTTACTTGACACAGCCTTTTCCCATCCAATTTTTCCCGATTCCTGAGGATGACTGGTGGTTTTATTTTGAAGAAGGACGCAGAAATAATTCAGATAAGATCGTTTCTTTTCTTCTGAATACATATTCAATTTATTTTATTCAAGTATTCTCCCAAATTCACTCAGTGAATTTGAATTGTTATACCATCACTCACATTTGTCCTTCCAAAACTCTAGGGTGAACTATTCCTAAAGAAGTCACCCCACGATTTCCTCATTTCATATGAAGAGAAGTCTGTTTTCGTCTTATTTGGTCCTGGAATTGTCGGTTCCCGGTTCGATGTTTTCATCCGAACCTGTTTCGAAGGGATCCTTCATGAAGAAGATTGAATTTCTTCCCGACATTAATGTGGGCCGTTGCGGATAACTTTGAATTCATGAAGCCACATAACACTCATTAACACTAACCTTTATAAAACATGGCACATAAATTTTTGAGATTATTTAACGCTCAACTATCTGCTTAAGGTTTTCTGTGGTTCACCTTGAGACTGTGGGCAAATGCCAGATAGTAAAAAAGGGAGTTCTTAAATTATTAGAGCCACAGCTCCAACTCACCTTTGAGCACTGACTACTAGAATACTTTTATAATTATTTTATCTTTCCCGAGTCGGGACGACTCTTTTCCTCGGGGGGGAGTAGTGTTACAAAGGGTGGGATCACCCGTTTTGCCCCCTCTTTAATAATCTAGTAGTCAACATAGATAAAAGACGTTTATAAACCTCTTATGTCTTTAAAAAAAATAAGGTTGCTGCGCCAACCGATATTATTGTAAAAACAGTCTTGTTTCAGACTTTAAACAAGAAACACATATCTTGCATTAAAAGCATTTATCACGATATTTTTGTTCACGCTCTTGATTTCTTTTGATTCGATAATAAGTAAACTCGCGGATCCATATTTTATTAACGTAACGCCTAAAAACGTTACAATACGTTGAATTTGTGTCGAGAATTGTCTCGTCTCTAATAAATCTCACCCAACAGAACGAGGTATGACTTGGTAATAAAATTTCGCATCAAACCGACGGGGAAATATCTCGCCCAACTGACGAGTCAATGGATTTCCGGCTTAATTACAATTCACCTGAATGAATGTGAAATAACTTGATCAATGAGAATTAACTGAATCACTGAATATAACTGAAATGTTGAGAATTAACTGAGACACAACTGAATTACGGAAAATTATATTCAAATAACTTTGGGTTCATGCCAGAATTATATGTTTACAGAGAGTAAAAATTAAATGAAAATGTGAAATGAAGTAGAGTCAAGAAAAATAATTTGAATTAATTGGAAATGCGATAGAACGAATTCGAAACTTTTCAACCTCACTTGAATTAGCCTGAATTATCAAGAATTAAAATTCATGAATTGAAACGAATCAAGTTGAATCATATGAATCTACCTCACTTAAAAGAATTGATTTCAAATAAGAAAATCAAGTTAAACTACATTAATTCATTCAGATTAATTCAACTCAAACAATTACCGTGTTACTCAAATCTCGAATTATTTCCCCCTCGCATGAAACGAACAGTTCAGGTTGCCCGCGCACCATTGATTTCAATGTGAATAACTAAAATACGGTTAATTCTGGTCAGTTGGAAATTTCTGGAAACGCCGGAAGCAATATTTAAAAAATCATCTAATCACGGGGTCGATCTGAAATTGATGAAAACACGAAATTAAATTTTTTAGCGTTCTTACAGATCCTGGAAAAGGTTTGAATATTCTTCACCCCGAAGCGGATACACGGAAAA